>NC_056729.1:33384403-33753153 GCF_019279795.1 Protopterus annectens
CTGGGGGTACACCATAAACGAAAAGAAATCACACCTGGTACCCTGTCAACAAATTATATTCCTGGGAGCAAGCTTGAACACAACTTCCCAGATGGCTTTCCTCAGGCCAGAGAAACAAATTCATTTGACAACCTACTTCAAACAAGTGGCCACAAAAACCCTGCTATCTGCAAGGCAAATGCTACAAGCCTTGGAGTTTATGGCCTCCTGCATTCTTCTAATTCCATATGCAAGGCTGCATATGAGGAAACTACAGTGGTATCTAAAAGCCTATGGTGTCAGCATTCTCAGGATCTAGAAGCAATGATTCCTACCATACCTTGCCTACGCCTAGAGTTCCTTTGGTGGGCAGAGGCCTGCCACCAAAACAAGGGACTACCATTCACACTACCCCCTGCCGCCCAAACCCTAACAACAGACGCATCAGACTGTGCATGGGGGGCTCACCTGGCAGGAAAGTGCATTCAGGGCAAATGGAACCCAAGTCAAATGCACCTGCATATCAATCAAAAAGAAATGTTAGCTGTACAGAATGCTCTGACAGCCTTCAAGGACTACATTCTTCCAGGACAATTAATGGTAAAAACAGACAACACCACTGTTATGTGGTACATAAACAAGCAAGGGGAGTACGCATTCTTACCCCTTCTGCAGACTAGCCATGGCATTGTGGAACACAGCCTTGAGCTACCAAGTGCATCTACAAGCTCAGTTCCTGCCAGGGAAAATAAATACACTGGCAGATGACCTAAGCAGAAATCTCATGGACCCACATGAATCGAAACTGGACCCAAGGATTTTCAACATGTTGACAAGCAAATGGGGAGCCCAGATATAGACCTGATGTTCTTCGTGTTTCACTGTTGAAGTCATTACATTTGGGTAATCTGCTGGCAGGTTGCCCTCAGTCGGCCTGATTAACAAAGTCTTGGGTCCTACGTCGGTTGCTGTCCCTTCTTCCATGACGTCAGGGGTATAAAACATGCAGCTGACACCATTACATCAGTCTTTCTTGTTGCACGCTGCCCAAAGCAGAAGCAGTTCGCAAGTGCCGGTCGGCCAACACCTGAAATTTTCATTTTCGGGTTTCAGAACCGAAGTCTTCACCTAAAAGCTAAGTACCCCATTGGGGAAACTTTTTCTTGCTCCTTACCGATGTCAGTAAAAGTTAATAATTGCATTACTTGTGGGAAGCAAATGCCTCATAAGGATTTTCATTTGTACTGTATTCCTTGACTAGGCCCTGATCGTAACGTACCTTGTCGGTTTTGTGCTAGATTTAATCAACGCATTATTAAACGTCGGTACATTTTTGCTTCTAAATATTTTGGCTCACAATTTAACTATCCAGAAATGATGTCTGTTAGCAATCCGACTACCGGAATACCTAAAAAACGCAGAGAAAAAGACAGAGACAGGCCGTCGAGGTCCAAAACTGACGACGCTTCTCCTAAGCCAGGCGCTAGTTCGCAGGTACTCAATGAGGCGCTTTTGCAGTGCCTGATGCCAGCTACTTTTGATTCGCAGGCCTCCACTGAGACCCATTCGGAGTCCGGAACGCCGCGAGATGCTTTAAGTATTGAACCCGCGGATGTCAATACCTTAGATGGATCCGGAGCCGCTGTGCAGGCGGCTTCTGAGGGTGTTTTCAGGCCTAAAGATTTGTATATTAAACCGATGCCATCTTCAAAACTAAGGCCAAAATCTACTTCCATGTCTAAAAAAATGATGCTTGGGCCACGTGTGCAGGCCCCTATGCCTAAAAAGCAAATGATCAAAATGGCTGAAGATTTATTTACCTTGATCAGGGGTAGCCAACCCCCTGCTGCTAAGAGGCCTAGGCAAGACATTGATTATGAATCTTCTGATCAGCATTCTATTCCTTCTGATTTTTCTGAACAGGATTTATCTATACCTACTTATGAGGACTCTGACGCAGAAGATTCCATTCCTTCTGCTTCTCCCCCCTGAGGATTTCTCTTTTGGAGAAACTTTACATACTTTAAGGGAACATTTCCACTGTGAAAGCCAGGATTTCTCTGAATCTAAAGAGAGACTTGGGGATTTTCTTCTTCTTCCTCAGCATAGGCCTTTGGCTATACCTCCTGTTCTAAACATTATTGTTGATGTTTTTTTCAGAATCTAGTATGACTCCTGATTCTCTGCCTCTGGCTCTTAGTAAGCCAGACAGAGGTACTACAGTGTTCCTGATTCCCAGAAATTCCTTTTCAAAAATCCTACTGCTGATCCTGAAACCATTTCTCAGGGTCCCAAGGGCATTAAGGCCTCTACTGCTAAAAATCCTACCCCTTCTGATGGAGATTCCAGGGCGCTGGGTAGATGGGGTAAGAAGGTTTACACGCCTGCAACCTTGGCAATCACAGCTTTAAACTGTCAATTTCATATGCTTAAATATTAACAGCATATCATGGGACTACTTAAACAGAAAATGATGTTAATCTCTGACTGTGTGGAAAATAAAGATTTGCAGGATTTATTACATTCATCTAAACAAGTTGGAAAACATACTTTGCAATGTGGTTTTGATTCCTTGGAGGCCTCTTGCAGGGCTGCTTTAACTGGATCTGTGCTAAGAAGGCATGCTTGGCTCAAAGAGCAAACTCTGCCTGACAATGTTAAAGCAAAATTGTTGGATGCTCCTTTACAACAGGACTGTCTCTTTGGTAATAAGGCTGAAAAAGTGTTAAAAAAGATGGAAGATAAAGCTAAATCTATGCAAACTGTGAAAGATTTCTTACAAGTGCAGCCTCCAAGATTTAGTAGGCACTAGCCTACTAAGAACTGGTCCTTTCCAGTCCCTTCGAGAGCCACTCAAGTCAAATCCAAACATTCCAAAGGCTCCAGGTTTCAGTCACAAGGAACTTTTAGAACAAAACAATGGGGTGCCTCCACCTCCAAATCTGGAAACAACAAGGCACCTCCCTATGATAAACAGTCTCAATGACTTCCCTCTACATTCACCAAGCACTTACCTTTTAGCCACCCCTTTGGGGGGGGAAACTGGCACTTCATGCACGAAACTGGCAACTTATTACCCAGGACAAATGGGTTTTAAATATAGTATCCCGGGGATGCAGATTTCATTTCCACATGTTGCCAATCCCAAACGGATGGCCAGATCTGATATGGGGGCTATTCAGCCAGTACCAGAAGAGAAAAAGGGACAAGGTTTCTATTCAAGACTTTTCCTGATATCCAGAAAAGACAAATCATGGCGTCCAGTTTTGGACTTATTCACTCTAAACACATTTCTGGACCTACCAAAATTCAAGATGCTGACACTTCAACAGTTACTACCTATGATAGGCAAAGATGCCTGGTTGGTAACTCTAGACTTAAAAGAGGCTTACCTGCATATCCCAATCAGGGAATCTTGCAGAAGATACCTCCGCTTCAAAGCAGGCTACTTGCATTACCAGTTCTCTGCACTGCCCTTTGGCTTATCTACTGCGCCCGGGGTCTTCACAAAGTGCCTGGCTCCAGTAATTGCATTTTGCAGGCAAAGAAATATTCAAATATAGCCATACCTGGACGATTGTCTAATTCAGGCAGAAAACAAGGACATTCTTCTAAAGCATCTGGTGTTTGTAAAAAGGGATGTTCTTCGTGTTTCACTGTTGCAGTCATTACATTTGGGTAATCTGCTGGCAGGTTGCCCTCAGTCGGCCTGAATTCCAAAGTCGTGGAAAAAAGGTTTATACATCTGCAACCTTGGCAATCGGGGCTTTAAACTGTCAATTTCATATGCTCAAGTACCAACAACATGTTATGGGATTGCTGAAACAGAAAATAATGTTGGTTTTAGAATGCGCAGAAAATAAGGAATTGCAGGAATTATTGCATGCAGCTGAACAAGTTGGAAGGCATACTTTGCAATGTGGTTTTGATTCTTTAGAGGCCACCTGCAGGGCCGCAGTTACTGGATCTGTGATTAGGAGGCATGCCTGGTTAAAGGAACAAAATTTGCGTGATCTTGTTAAAGCTAAATTGCTAGGTGCACCTTTACAGCATGATTCACTGTTTGGTATTAAGGTAGAAGAGGTTTTAAAGAAAATGGAAGACAAAGCTAAGTCTATGCAAACTGTTAAAGATTTCTTACAAGTGCAGCCACCTAGATTCAGTAGACACTGGCCTACAATAAATTGGTCCTTTCCTGTGTCAGACAGAGTTCAAAGGGCCAAATCCAGATGCCCTAAGGGTTCCAGGTACCAGGCTCAAGACTCATACAGGTCAAAGCAGTGGGGCACATCCACCTCCAAATCTGGAGGAGAAAAAGCGCAAACCTACAGAAAGCAATCCCAATGACTTCCCTCTGCCTACACCAAGCACATATCTTTTGGCAGCACACATATGGGGAAAAATAGCACTTTTTGCTCAAAATTGGCAGTTAATAACCCTGGGCAAGTGGGTACTGAACATCATATCACAGGGATACAGATTCCATTTCTACACTCTGCCAATGGCAAATGGTTGGCTAGACCTGCCAAAAAAACAATGGGCAGAGGCACAGAAACAGGTTACGTCCCTCATGGATCTGGGGGCCATTCAGACAGTGCCAGAACAGGAAAAAGGACAAGGTTTTTACTCGACTGTTCTTGGTACCCAGAAAGGACAAGGCCTGGTGGCCAATACTGGATTTATCGATTTTAAACACATACCTGGACATTCCAAAATTCAAAATGCTCACTTTACAACAGCTTCTGCCCATGCTGGGCAAGAATGCTTGTTTGGTGACTTTAGACTTGAAAGAGGCATACCTGCATGTCCCATTAAGACAGTCGTGCAGAAGATTTCCCAGATTCAAGACTGGCTTAATGCATCACCAATTCTTTGCACTGCCCTTTGGCTTATCTACTGCGCCCAGTGTCTTTACAAAGTGCTTGGCACCTGTAATTGCATTTTTCAGACAAAGAAGTATTCAAATATATCCTTACTTGGATGACTGTCTCATTCAAGCAGAGAACAAGGACACTCTTCTACGACACCTGGCATTTGTGAAAAGGCTTCTAGCATGCCTAGGGTACACAAGAAACAAAAAGAAATCACAACTGGTACCCTCTCAAAAGATAACATTCCTGGGTGCAAGCTTGCATACAAGTGCCCAGATGGCTTACGTTACGCCAAACAAAGGCAACTGACTACTTACTTCAAGCTGATGGCAACAAACAACCAGTCTTCTGCAAGGCAAATTCTGCAGGCTCTGGGCTTCATGGCATCCTGCATCCTACTAATTCCATATGCAAGACTGCATATGAGGAAAGTTTATGGAGTCAACATTCACACAGTCTGGAAACAATGATTCCTCTCATCCCCTGCCTGCAACAGGAGTTTCTATGGTGGGCAAAGGCCTGTCACCAAAACATGGGACGGCCACTCACTCTACCCCCTGCCAGTCGAACCTTAACAACAGATGCATCAGATTTTGCCTGGGGGGCCCACATGGCAGGAAGATGCATTCAGGGCATATGGGCACCAAATCAAATGCATCTACATATCAACCAGAAAGAGATGCTAGCTGTTCAAAATGCCCTAACAGCCTTCAAGGACTTAATTCATCCAGGACAACTACTGATAAAGATGGACAACACCACAGTCATGTGGTATATAAACAAGGAGGGGGGTACACACTCATACCCCCTTTGCAGATTAGCCATGGCAGTGTGGGACACAGCTTTGACCTACCAAATAAATCTTCAAGCTCAATTTCTGTCTGGAAAACAGAACACTCTGGCAGCCGATTTAAGCAGAAACCTTATGGATCCTCACGAGTGGAAACTAAATCCACAAGTATTCAGCATGATAACAGAGAAATGAGGGAGCCCAGACATAGACCTATTTGCCTCTCCTCAAAATTATCAATTGAAAAGATTCTGCACAAGGATGTATCACAGACAAGCATGGAAAGTGGATGCCCTATCCTTCAGTTGGGAAAACCTGTCAGTTTATGCCTTTCCTCCTCTGCCTCTTCTACCCAAGGTCCTCCTTAAAGTCAGACAAGAGAAGCCAAAGATGATATTAATTGCCCGGACTGGCCCCGCCAATACTGGTACCCAATCCTAAGGAACTTGTCTCAATACCCAGCTTGGACCTTGCCTCAAAGACCACAGTTTCTGTCCCAGCAACACAATCAGATCCTCCACAATCAACTACAGACTCTGAACCTGGCAGCATGGCTAATCATGTAATCATGCGAACAACACCTCTCAGTAAAGTTGTGATGGGTGTCATTTTGGAAGCCAGAAGGCCTAGTACTAGAAAATCTTATGCTGACAAATGGAAGAGATTCTGTGCTTGGAATCAAACACAAGGAACTGATACAGCAGAACCACATATTCCTCAGTTATTACAATACTTAACTGAGATGCTTGACAAAGGCCTATCTTTCTTATCAATCAAAATTCATGCCTCTGCCATTTCGGCTCATTACAATACAGAGCCACCAATCTTTTCTCATCCTTTACTAAAGCAGTATCTTAGAGGAGCCAAAAACCTAAGGCCTCCTAGAAGATCACCATTACCTGCATGGGACCACGATTATGTGTTGGAAAAGCTCACCCTGCTTCCATTTGAACCATCCGTACAGCTGTTATAAAGTTCTTATCATGGAAGACAGCTCTGCTACTAGCAATTACTTCAGCAAGACGGGTTTCAGAGCTACAGGCCCTCATGGCTGTAGAGCCTTTTATCATATTTTACCCAGACAGGGCGTCTCTGAGGACAAATCCTACTTTTATGCCTAAGGTGGTTTCCAATGTGGCTCTTAACCAAACAATTCATCTGCCAACTTTTTATCCAAGTCAGCAAAACAAAGGGGAGAGAATTCTGCATTCCTTGGACGTACACAGACAGCTAAGATTCTACTTTAGCCGGACAAAAGCTCTAAGAAAAACTTTACTAGTGTCATATGCTGCAGGATCAGAAGGAAAGACTATCTCAAAGCAGACAGTTTCAAAGTGGATAAGCCACTGCATCCGTTTCTGCTACTTACACCATGGTAAACCTGTGCCCAAGGGCATTAGGTCTCATTCCACCAGAGCTGCAGCTACTTCGGCAGCCTTTCTTAGAGGAGTACCAACCAAAGGCATTCTAGAGGCTGCTACTTGGAGTTCTGTTCACACCTTTACAAAACGTTACCTTTACCTCTCTACTCTAAGTCCAGGGCTGGCTTTGCCACTGCAGTGCTGCAGGGCCTTATAGCTGCACCTAATGCTGTTTAGCTCCAGCCTCCCAAACATAGCTTTGGGATTCTACCCAAATGTAATGACTGCAACAGTGAAACACGAAGAACATAGTACAGTTGTGTACACTTACCATAAATGTCGATGTTCGAGTGTATTCACTGTTGCAGTCCAGGTTACCCCCCCCCCCCCGCCATCTCCCTGTCATTCTGGAGTTTATCTTTCCTTTTCTATCTTCTACAACCTATGTGGTGTATTTGCTTGTAGATAAGGGTAAAGTTTATACTGATGCAAGTATATATATGTATATATTTTTGCTACCTTTTTGGGGGCACCTGACATCGGGGGCAAGAAAAACTAAAGAAATGGCGGTGGCTGCATGTTTTATACCCCTGATGACCTGACGTCATGGAAGAGGAGATGGCAACCGACGCAGAACCCAAGACTTTGGAATTCAGGCCGACTGAGGGCAACCTCCCAGCAGATTACCCAAATGTAATGACTGCAACAGTGAATACACTCAAACATCTACATTTATGGTAAGTGTACACAACTGTACTTTCTAACTTGTCTAGGGTACACCATAAACGAAAGGAAATCACAACTGGTACCCTCTCAAAAAATTACATTCCTGGGTGCAAGCTTGAATACAACTGCCCAGATGACTTACCTTACGCCAAAAAAGCAAATTCAGTTGGTGACTTACTTCAAACAGGTGGCCACAAAAACCCTGCTATCTGCAAGACAAATTCTGCAAGCCTTGGGGTTCATGGCCAACTGCATTCTTCTAATTCCATATGCAAGACTGCATATGAGGAAACTTCAGTGGTACTTAAAAAGTTTATGGAGTCAACATCGTCACAGCATGGAAACAATGATTCTTATCATACCATACCTTGCCTGCAACTAGAGTTCCTATGGTGAGCAGAGGCGTGCCGCCAAAACAAGGGACTGCCATTCACTCCACCCCCTGCCACCCAAACTCTAACTACAGATGCATCAGACTATGCCTGGGGGGCTCATCTAGCAGGAAAGTGCATTCAGGGCAAATGGAGCCCAAATCAAATGCGCCTACATATCAATCAGAAAGAGATGCTAGCTGTACAGAATGCACTGACAGCCTTCACGGACTACCTTCATCCAGGACAACTAATGATAAAGACAGACAACACCACAGTTATGTGGTACATAAACAGGCAGGGTGGTGCACATTCCTACCCCCTTTGCAGACTAGCCATGGCATTGTGGAACACGGCCTTGACCTACCAAATACAACTGCAAGCTCAATTCCTGCCAGGGAAGCTAAATACTCTGGCAGATGAACTAAGCAGAAATCTTATGGACCCACACGAATGGAAACTGGAACCTCAAGTTTTCAGCATGTTGACACGCAAATGGGGGAGTCCAGACAGATCTTTTTGCCTCACCCCAGAACTATCAGTTGGACAAATTCT
The DNA here is from genome assembly GCF_019279795.1 of Protopterus annectens. NCBI lineage: Eukaryota > Metazoa > Chordata > Ceratodontiformes > Protopteridae > Protopterus > Protopterus annectens. The sequence continues at coordinate 33,393,057 of NC_056729.1, forward strand.
GCACAAGAATTCGTCACAAAAAAGCTTGGAAAGTGGATGCCCTATCATTCAGCCCGAAAAACCTGTCAGTCTATGCTTTTCCCCCTCTGACTCTGCTCTTCAAAGTTTTATTAAAAGTCAGACAGGACAAACCAAAAATGATTGCTCCAGACTGGCCTCGCCAATACTGGTACCCACTCCTGCTCAATGTGTCACACCTTCCTTCATGGCACCTGCCTCAGACACCTTACCTACTGTCTCAACAGAACTACCAAATTCTGCACACTCAGCTCCAAACTTTGAATCTTGCAGCGTGGCTAATCAACTAATTTCACCCTTAGCATCCCACAGCAAACCTGTGATGGATGTCATTTTGGAGGCTAGAAGGCCTAGTACTAGAAAATCTTTTGCTGACAAATGGAAAAGATTCTGTGCCTGGAACCAATCACAAGGAATAAGCACAGCAATGCCCAATATTCCTCAGATTCTGCAATATTTAACTGAGATGCTTCACAAGGGCTTATCTTTTTCTTCCATAAAAATCCATGCCTCAGCCATTTCAGCTCATTATAACACAGAACCTCCCCTCTTCTCTCATCCACTGCTAAAGCAGTACCTCAGAGGGGCCAAAAATTTAAGACCTCCCAGTAGAGCGCCAACTCTTGCATGGGACCTCAATTTTGTTTTGGAAAAGCTCACTCCCTCCTTTTGAGCCAGCTGCTACTGTGGACCTAAAATTTCTCTCCTGGAAAACAGCTTTCCTTCTAGCAGTCACTTCAGCTAGGATTTCAGAATTACAGGCTCTTATGGCAGTGGAGCCTTTCATTATTTTTCATCCGGGCAGGGTGGCTCTCAGGACCAATCCATCTTTCATGCCTAAGGTGGTATCCAGTGTGGCTCTTAATCAGACCATTCATCTGCCAACTTTCTTTCCCAATCCACAGAACAAGGATGAGTGGATTCTGAATTCATTGGATGTACACAGACTACTTAGATTCTACTTTACCTGGAGAAAATCTCTAAGAAAATCTGAACTACTATTGGTGGCATTTGCTGCAGGGGCAGAGGGAAAGGCTATTTCAAAGCAGACCATTTCCAAATGGATAAGCCATTGTATTTGTTTCTACTATATGCACCATGGTAAACCTATCCCCAAGGGGATCAGATCTCATTCCACCAGGGCTACATCCACTTCTGCAGCCTTTCTAAGAGGGGTTCCTACCAGAGACATTCTAGAAGCTGCTACCTGGAGCTCAGTGCATACTTTCACTAAACATTATCATTTACCTCTCTTCTCTAAATCCAGAGCTGGCTTTGCCACTGCTGTCCTGCAGGGCCTTATAGCTGCTCCTAATGCTGTATAAATCCATCCTCCCAACCATAGCTTTGGGATTCTACCCAAATGTAATAACTGCAACAGTGAAACAGGAAGAACATAGTACAGTTGTGTACACTTACCATAAATGTAGATGTTCGAGTGTATTCACTGTTGCAGTCCTGGTTACCCACCCTCCAGCCCCCTGTTTTTCTCTTACTATACCTCGCCTTTCTTTTGCTATGCTTAAAAGCCTTTTTGGTGTATTTGCTTTTATTTGGAGGTATTTGTTTTGTGTTTTAAATTTTATATATATATCTATATATATATATATATATATATATATATATATATATATATATATATATATATTTTGCTCCCCATTTGGGGGGCACCTGACATCTGGGGCAAAAAAAACTGATGTAATGGCGTCGGCTGCATGTTTTATACCCCCGACGACATGGAAGAAGGGACAGCAACCGACGCAGGTCCCAAGACTTTGTTAATCAGGCCGACTGAGGGCAACCTGCCAGCAGATTACCCAAATGTAATGACTGCAACAGTGAATACACTCAAACATCTACATTTATGGTAAGTGTACACAACTGTACTTTTGTCTCCCACCAGAACTATCAATTGGACAAATTTTGCACAAGGACTCCCCACAGACAAGCTTGGAAAATTGATGCTCTGTCCTTCAGCTGGAAAAACCTATCGGTTTATGCCTTTCCTCCTCTGCCTCTGCTCTCCAAGGTACTACTAAAGATAAGCAAGACAAACCAAGGACGATTTTGATTGCACCAGACTGACCACACCAACACTGCTACCCCCTCTTGCGCAGTCTCTCTCTTTTGGCCCCATGGCACCTGCCTCAGACTCCTACCCTGCTGTCTCAGCAGGAGAACCAGATTCTGCACCCTCAGCTTCAAACACTGAACCTAGCAGCCTGGCTAATTACCTAATCTCTCCTTTACCATCCCTCAGTAACCAGTGATGGATATCATTTTAGAGGCAAGGAGGCCTAGTACTAGAAAATCTTTTATACTGAAAAATGGAAAATATTCCGTGCCTGGAACCAATCGCAAGGGATGAGCACAGCAGTGCCCAGTTTACCTCAGATTTTACAATACTTAACTGAGATGCTTCACAAGGGCCTGTCTTTTTCCTCGGCCATTTCAGCTCATTATAACACAGAACCTCCCCTCTTCTCTCATCCACTGCTTAAGCAGTTCCTTAGAAGGGCCAAAAATTTAAGACCACCCAGGAGAGCTCCAACTCCAACCTGGGACCTTAACTTTATATTGGAGAGAAACACCCTTACTCCTTTCGAGCCAGCTGCTACTGCAGATTTAAAATTCCTTTCTTGGAAAACAGCTTTCCTGTTAGCAATCACTTCAGCAAGAAGAGTATCTGAATTACAGGCCCTTGTGGCAGTGGAGCCTTTCATCATCTTTCATGCGGACAGGGTGTCCCTCAGGACCAATCCCTCTTTCATGCCCAAGGTGGTATCCAGTGTGGCCCTTAATCAGTCCATTCATTTGCCAACCTTCTTTCCTAATCCACAGAACAAATGGGAATGGATACTGCACTCCTTAGATGTGCACAGACAACTTAGATTCTACTTGGACAGGACTAAACCTCAAAGGAAATCTGAACAACTGCTGGTGGCATTTGCTGCAGGGACAGAGGGAAAGGCTATTTCAAAGCAAACCATTTCTAAATGGATAGGCCATTGCATTCATTTCTGCTGTAAGCACCATGGAAAACCTATCCCACAGGGGATCAGACCCCATTCAACCAGGGCTGCATCTACCTCTACAGCCTTTCTTAGAGGCGTACCTACCAGGGACATCCTAGAAGCTGCTACCTGGAGTTCTGTACGTACTTTCACCAAGCATTACTATTTACCAATTTTCTCTAAATCCAAAGGTGGCTTTGCCACTGCAGTCTTGCAGGGCCTTATAGCTGGCCCTAATACTATCTAATTTCCTCCTCCCATCCTTAGCTTTGGGAGTCTACCCAAATCTGATGACTGCAACAGTGAAACACGAACATACTACTGTTGTGTACACTATAAATGTAGATGTTCGAGTGTATTCACTGTTGCAGTCCTGGTTACCCCCCTCCAGCCCCCTGACTTCTTTTAGCTATACCTCTTCTCTCCTTTACTACGATTAAAAGCTTTTTGGTGTATTTGCTTTTTTGTTGGAGGTATAACCTTGTATATTTATAGATTTAATTGCTTCCCATTGGTGGGGGGGGGGCACCTGACATCTGGGGCAAGAAAAACTGATGTAATGGCATCCGCTGCATGTTTTATACCCCTGACGTCATGGAAGAAGAGACATCAACTGACGCAGGACACAAGACTTTGTTAATCAGGCCGACTGAGAGCTACTGCAAGCAGATAACCCAAATGTGATGACTGCAACAGTGAAATACACTCGAACATGTACATTTATGGTAAGTGTACACAACTGTACTTTTCTTTTCTCTCTATGGGGGCCTTAGAGCCAGTTCCTGCAAATCAGGCAGGCCTAGGTTTTTTTCCCCAAGGCTTTTTCTGGTACCCAAAAAAGTGGACACCTGGTGCCCTATTTTGGATCTGTCCATTCTAAACACTTTTCTTGTGATTCCCAAATTCAAGATGCTCACCCTTCAACAATTAACTACCAATGCTGGGCAAGGATTCATGGCTGGTAACTTTGGATCTCAAGGAGGCTTATCTGCACATCCCAATAAGGGAAAGTTGCAGGCAGTTCCTTCGCTTCCCGGCTAGGGAGCAACACTTTCAATTCTCTGCATTGCCCTTTGGCTTGTCTACTGCTCCCAGAGTTTTTACGAAGTGCCTGGCTCTCGCCATTGCTTTTTGCAGGCAGAGAAACATTCAGATTTATCCTTACGTGGACAACTGTCTCATTCAAGCAAACTCCCAATAACAATTAGAAAAGGATTTGGATTTCATGAAGAACATTCTCACCTCTTTGGGTTACACTCAACGAAAAGAAGTCAAAGTTGGTTCCTTCAAGGGAGATTGTTTTCCTGGGAGTGAGTCTGAATACAGCCACCCAGATGGTATTCCTCCCTCAACAGAAGCAAGAAGATCTTTCCACTTACTTCATGAACTTGGCAAGCATGACCCAGTTCTCTGCAAGGTAATTCCTGGAAGCACTGGGGTTCATGGCTTCATGTATTTTGATGATCCCATATGCAAGGCTGCATATGAGAAAACTTCAATGGTACCTCAAGAATCTTTGGTGTCAACATACACGGGACTTGGACTTGATTCTTCCCCTGATTCCCTGTCTACCAATGGAGTTCCTCTGGTGGGCGAAAGCCTGTTCTCATAATAAGTGTATGCCTTTCCGCCCACCGCCTGCCAACCAGACTGTCACCACAGATGCCTCAGATATTGCATAGGGGGGGGGCTCATCTCGAGGCCAGGGGCATACAGGGGACTTTGGAGCACCCAGCAGATTAATCTGCACATAAACTTAAAATATTTGATGGCAGTGCAGCAGGCCTTGCTGGCTTTCAAGGCCCTACTCTACCCTGGGACTCTGATAATCAGGACAGACAATACCACAGTTATGTGGTACATCAACAAGCAAGGGGGGACTCACTCTTACCCCTTGTGCAGACAAAGCATGAGACTATGGTCCATAGCAGCATCCATGGGCTTGCATCTAATAGCCCACTATCTTCCAGGGAGGCTAAACTCCTTGGTGGATCATTTGAACAGACATGTTCTTGATCCTCACGAGTGGCAACTGAACAGGGACATTTTCCATCACATCACTCATTATTGGGGCACCCCACAAGTGGATCTTTTCTCCTCTCACACCATTCATCTCCTTCTAACCTTCTGCACCAGGGAGTTTCACAACATACCGACACAATGTAACACCAGAAACTTGTAAATAATAAACCGGCTCAGCTCCCCAGACACTACAAACTTTAATAGACCAAAAGAGCGAAAAAACACATAATAATTCTATACATATGAACAGATAACTTAACGCTTTCACCCACATACATAGTCAGGCATCATCAGAGTAAAAGAGCCCTTCATCTTTGTTGCATTTAAAGCTATTAGTTACAGACACACCCCTCTAGGCAACCAACCCCAACCAAAAAGCAATTTATAAATTAAAGTCACAGTAAAACATCACTCCTATGCTTGTTGGAAAGCACAGTTACTTATAACTAGAAAAAATGCCGCGCGGTGCCCGAAGCAGAAGCAGTTCGCAAGTGCCGGTCTGCCGACTCCTGAGATTTTCGGAGTCGAATTTCAGATCCGAAGTCTTCAATAAAGCTAAGTACCCTGTTGGGGAAACTTTTCTTGCCTCAGACCGATGTCAGAAAAAGTTAACAATTGTATTTCTTGTGGGAAGCAAATACCTCATAAGGATTTTCATTCTTACTGCATACCTTGCCTAGGCCCAGACCACGACATCAGTGGTTGTCGTTTTTGTGCTAGGTTTAATAAGCGTACTATAAAAAGACGCTTTGATTTCGCACGACACTACTTCGGTAGAAAATTTAACTACACTATGCCGTCGGAGCAATCGACTACTGGCGTGCACAAAAAACGCAAGGATAAGGACAGGCAGCCTAGACCCAAGCCAGACTCCGAGGCCTCGGCTGGTCCGGTCTCTGGTCTTCAGTGAGGCTCCGATGCAGCCCCTGACTACCGCAGATCTGGAACCCAAGACCGCTTCGGAGCTTTTGGCGGAGAGTATTAGGCCGACGCAGCCATTTTATCTAGCCCCTACCGACGACACTGCTGAAAAAGATGTCAGTGCTACAGAAACACCTTCGGTTTCTGAAGGCATCTTCAGACCAACGACGCTAACTTTTAAAACGTATCCTAAGACCAAGACTCCTAGTAAACCTAAAAATACTGCAGTTCAGTCTCCAGTTCAAGGCCCCATGCCTAAGAAACAAATGCTCAAAATGGCTGAAGACTTGATCTCTCTAATCAGGGGTTCCCAACCCCCACCCGACAAAAGACCTAGACAAGAGGAAGATTATGCCTCCTCTGAACAAGTGTCTATTTCCTCAGGCTCCTCTGAGGACCAAGATTACTCCTTCTCCCCTTATGAAGATTCTGATGCTGAGGATTCTATTCCCTCAGCTTCTCCTCCTGAAGACTACTCCTTTGGGGAAACTTTACACACTGTGAGGGAACATTTTCACTGGGAAGGTCAGGACTACTCTGACTCAAAGAAAAGGCTCAGAGAGTTTCTTTTACTCCCCCCAGCACAGACCACTTGCCATCCCCCCGTTTTAGACATTGTGGATGATGTTTACTTAGAATCCAGTTTGAACCCAGATTCTCTGCCTCCTGCTCCAGCCAAACCTGACAGATACTGTAGAGTCCCTGATTCCCACAAATTTCTTTATAAAAGCCCTGTTGCTGATCCAGAGACTATCTCCCAGGGTCCTAAAGGGGCTAAGGCTTCTATGGCTAAAAATCCTGTACCCTCTGAAAGGGACTCCAGAGCTCTAGACAGGTGGGGTAAAAAGGTTTACACTTCAGCCACTCTAGCTATGAGGGCACTAAATTTCCAATTTCACATGCTAAAATATCAGCAATTTCTAATGTCTCAGTTAAGACAAGAAATGAGCACACTCCCTCAACAGTCTGAATTGAAGGAAATGCAGGATCTGTTGCATGTAACTGAACAGGTGGGCAAACATACTTTTACAATGTGGGTTTGATTCTTTGGAGGCTTCCTGCAGAGCAGCTGTCACTGGGTCTGTTATACGTAGGCATGTTTGGTTAAAGGAACAAACTCTGCCTGATCATGTTAAAGCAAACCTTCTAGATGCTCCCTTACAGCAGGATGTTCTTTTTGGAGTTAAAGCAGAAGTTGTCTTAAAGAAAATGGAGGATAAGGCAAAATCTATGCAGACAGTCAAAGATTTCCTACAGGTACAACCCCCTCGCTTCAGCAGAAATTGGCCAACAAAAAATTGGTCCTTTCCAGCTACTGACAGACCACAGAGGGGTAAATACAGACGTCCAAGAGGCAGAGGACAACCACAAGCCCAGTACAAACCTCGACAATGGGGCACTGCAACACAGAAGGGAAGAGAAGACAGGTCCCAAACTACCAGAAGGCAAACACAATGACTTGCACCTCATCTGGCCAAGCAACACTCTCTTGGCAGCCCTCTTGGGAGGAAAACTCACACTTTTTTCAGACAACTGGCACATTGTCACAAAGGACAAATGGGTCCTAGACATAATTTCACGAGGATACAGATTCCATTTTCACACCTTGCCAATGAAAAGAGGAATGCCAAACCTGCCACAAAATCAATGGGCAGAGGCACAAAAATAAATTACAGCTCTCATGGACATGAGAGCCATTCAACTGGTACCTACTCGAGAGCAAGGCCAAGGATTTTACTCAAGACTCTTTCTAGTTCCCAGAAAGGACAATGCCTGGAGACCAATTCTGGACCTTTCAATTCTAAACATCTTCTTACAAGTACCCAAATTCAAGTTGCTAACACTACAGCAGCTTCTTCCCATGTTGGGCAAGAAAGCATGGCTAGTAACGTTGGACCTCAAGGAGGCATACCTGCATGTCCCTATCAGACAAAGTTGCAGAAGATACCTCCATTTCATTGCAGGTTCAACCCATTCCCATTTCTCTGCACTGCCCTTTGGCTTATCTGCTGCGCCCAGGGTCTTCACAAAATGCCTGGTACCAGTAATTGCATACTGCGGACAAAGAGGAATTCAAATATACCCATACCTGGATGACTGCCTCATCCAAGCAGAAAGCAAGGACATCCTCTTACAACATCTGGCTTTTGTAAAACATCTTCTAAGTTGCCTGGGGTACACAGTAAACAAAAAGAAATCAAAACTAGTACCCTCACAAAATATGACATTCCTGGGTGCCAGCTTGAATAAAACGGCCCAGAAGGCTTATCTGACGCCAGACAAACAACTACAACTGACTCAATACTTCAAAACAATGGCAACAAAGACCCAACTACCTGCAAGAAAAATTCTGCAGGCCTTGGGCTTCATGGCATCTTGCATACTATTAATACCATTTGCAAAGCTGCATATGAGGAAATTACAGTGGTATCTAAAAAGCGTATGGTCTCAACACAGCCACAGCTTGGACACAATGATATCCCTCATTCCCTGCCAACAACAGGAGTTTCTATGGTGGTCACAGGCATGTCACCTCAACAAGGGTCAGCCTTTCACCTTGCCCCCAGCCAGGCAAACTATGACAAACAGATGCATCGGACTACGCCTGGGGGGGCACACATGGCAGGACAAGTGCGTTCAAGGCGTATGGACTGCAGATCAATGGAATCTGCACATCAATCAAAAAGAGATGCTAGCTGTACAGAATGCTGTGACAGCCTTCAAGAATCTATTACATCCAGGACAACTTACAATAAGGACGGACAACACCACAGTAATGTGGTACATAAACAAACAAGGGGGCACACACTCCTACCCTCTTTGCAGGCAAGCAATGACCTTGTGGAACACAGCTCTGGCTTACCAAGTTCAGTTACAAGCTCAATTCCTGCCAGGAAAAAAGAACACATTGGCAGACGACCTCAGCAGAAACGTCATGGATCCCCACGAGTGGAAACTGGATCCACAAGTATTTGCAATGATAACTCAAAAATGGGGCCTTCTAGACATAGACCTGTTTGCCAGTCCTCAAAACTATCAACTAACAAAATTTTGTACAAGGACACTGCACCATCAAGCTTGGAAAGTGGACGCACTCTCATTCAGTTGGAAAAACCTGACAGTATATGCCTTCCCTCTATTGCCTCTCCTCACAAAGGTGCTTTTGAAAGTCAGAAAGGAGAGACCACTACTGATACTCATAGCCCCAGACTGGCCACACCAGCACTGGTACCCACTATTGAGGAATATGGCCCAGGGCCCACCTTGGATTTTACCACAAATTGCGCATTTGCTCACACAGCAAAACAATCAGATTCTTCACAGCCAGCTCAAAACCTTAAATCTGGCTGCATGGCAAATCACCTAAGCATCCAGCCAGCTCCTCTTTCCCAAGCAGTTATGGATGTTATTTTGGAAGCTAGGAGGCCCAGCACCAGGAAGGCCTATTCGGACAAATGGAAAAGGTTTTGTGCCTGGAACCAAGCAAAAGACCAAAGCACACTTCAGCCTCACATGCCTCAGATTCTACAGTACTTAACTGAGATGTTGCACAAAGGACTTTCTTTTTCTTCCATTAAAATCCATGCATCAGCTATTTCAGCCCACTACAACACGGATCCACCCTTATTTTCGCATCCACTTTTAAGACAGTTCCTCAGAGGGGCTAAAAACATTAGGCCCACCAGGAGAGCACCTACACCAACATGGGACCTCAATTTTGTTCTGGAAAAACTTACGCTACCTCCCTTTGAACCAGCTTTCTCTGCAGATCTACAGTTTCTATCATGGAAGACTGCCCTGCTGCTAGCAATAACTTCAGCTAGAAGAGTCTCAGAGCTGCAGGCACTAATGGCAGTGGAACCTTTCCTCATTTTCCATCAAGACAGAGTTTCTCTACAAGCTAATCCTTCCTTCATGCCTAAGGTGGTTTCCAGTGTGGCTTTAAATCAAACCATCCACTTACCCACCTTCTTCCCAAATCCACAGAACAAAGTAGAAAGACTCCTGCATTCCTTGGACAGTCACAGGCAACTTCGTTACTACTTGGATAAAACTAAGGTTTTCAGAAAATCTGACCAGCTCTTTGTATCCTATGCTACAGCTTCACAAGGGAAGCCTATATCAAAACAAACCATTTCCAAATGGATAGGACATTGCATTTGTTTCTGCTATACCCATCATGGAAAACCAGTTCCTGCTACCATTAGGCCCCACTCTACCAGGGCAACAGCTACATCTACAGCCTTCCTCAGGGGGGTTCCAACCAAGGAGATTTTGGAAGCTGCAACTTGGAGTTCAGTACACACCTTTACCAAACACTATCACTTACCACTTTACTCTAAGACTAGAGCTGACTTCGCCACTGCAGTTCTGCAGGGCCTTCTAGCCTCCTCTAACCCTCTATAACTCCTCCACCCATCCTTAGCTTTGGGATTCTACCCAAGTGTGATGACTGCAGCAGGGTAACATGATGAACATAGTACAGTTTTGTACCTACCATAAATGTAGATGTTCGAGTGTACATCCTGCTGCAGTCCAGGTTACCCTCCCTCTGTCCCCTCTGATTTAACTGACTAAATCTCTAGAATAACTTCCTGATGTATTTGCTTATAGCTGGAGGGATTTTGTTTGTGAAAAAATTACTTAATTTGGTACTAATTACTGACCACCTTTTTGGGGGGCACCTGACATCTGGGGCAAGAAAAACTGAAGAAAATGGCGTTGGATGCATTATATATACCCCTAGCGCACTGATGTCAGGGAGGAGGCGACATCAACTGACGCCGGACCAGGACTTTGGAATTCCGGCCGACTGCGGGACCGCCTGACGGCAGGATAACCCAAGTGTGATGACTGCACCAGGGTGTACACTCGAACATCTACATTTATGGTAGGTACAAAACTGTACTATTTGCTTCTGGGGCTCAGGGTAAAGCTATTTCAAAACAAACCATCTCCAAATGGATTGCTCCATGTATTCACTTTTGTTGTCTGCAGCATGGAAAGGTTCCCCCTCAGGGTATTAGGACCCATTCTACTAGAGCAGCCTCTACCTCTGCAGCCTTTCTAAGAGGTGTGCTTACTAAGGACATTCTAGAAGCAGCTACTTGGTCTTCTGTCCATACTTTCACAAAGCATTACAATCTACCTTTGTTTTCTAAATCCAGGGCTGGTTTTGCCTCTGCAGTTTTGCAGGGCCTACTTACTAACCCTTAATCTGTGATCCTGCCTCCCCCCTTTGTCTTCTTACTGGGCTGTGGGAATCAACCCATATGTGAGGTCTGCAACAGTGAAACACGAAGAAGATAGTACCGTTGTGTACACTTACCATAAATGTAGATATTCAAGTGTATTCACTGTTGCAGTCCTGGTTTCCCACCCTCTGTTCCCCCTTTTTTCCTAAGGTACAGACTATGAATTTTTATTTTTTGTATGACATGTCCAGGGTACTACCATTCCTGGATTAGCCTTCTTTTGGGGACTCCTGACAGTTAAGGCAAGAAAAACTGAGGAAATGGCATCAGCTGCCTCCCTTTATACCTGACATACTGACATCAGTTTTACAACCGGCGGCAGTCGACGTCATATACCAAGGACTCTGGTATTCGGACCGATTGAGGGCTACCTGGAGCCGGATAACCCATATGTGAGGGCTGCAACAGTGAATACACTCGAACATCTACATTTATGGTAAGTGTACACAACTGTACTTTAGTAATACTCTTGGGGCAACTGTTCGACTCATTGGCCACTTACCTTTTGCCCTGTCTCCCTTTAGTGTATCTTTGCTGGCCACTATGGAACAGGTTTTAGACACATCTTCCAAGGATGTTACAGTACATGGCAAAGATATGGTAGAACGAAATCCTTTAGGTGCAAGAGTAGCCTGGGGTAAAAGACCCATTGCCAGATGTAATACTCTGTTACCATATTTTTTATCTAGTAGTGAAGTTTGCAAAAAAAGGAAAGAAGCTTCATCATAGAGCTGATAATCATATTATAGCGGTTTATAAAGCTGTTGTGCTTTACCATGCCTGAATGTTCTGCAGACTGCTAATTTTGGTGGTTGTGTTCCCATACATGGTGCTAGTTGGGCTACAGACCTTTCTTTTTCAGAAAACGATGAGGAATCTGTTGAGGACAAGGGTGATTTCCTAGTTGACAGAGTCCAGTCAGTCTGATTCTCTGGAAGATGAACCTGAGCTTAAGACCAAACAAGTGATCTTATGTTGTCAATCGTCATTCATTCATGACAGCTGGGTTTCATTTCCATCCTCTGAACTGATTCAGCTGATATAACAAGCTCACGCCAACCAGAAACTCTCGAGCGAAGGTTACCCATAGTGCCTCTCTTCCCTTCCTTTCATATCTCTTTTGCAGCTTAGAGTTTCAAGACACGTCAGGCCTGCTCTCAAGCCAAATCTTGTATTTTTCGCTGTTATTCTATTATTCTATCTTATAGGTTCATAGGTGTGTACTAGGCTAATGGCCCTGGAGCCTTTACAAGCCTAGCCCATCGGATTACCCTGGCATTGTGCCACCTGACCTTCGTTCCCAATACTTCTGTCTAGTAAAGCCACTGGAGTGATCCCTGGGGTGAATTTTCAGTTTCCCATCCACTCATCAAGATTTGTCTTGAAGAGGGCCAGTGAGGCGCTCTGCTTGACATGTATAGGAAGTCTGTTCCATAGCATGGGCAGTCTCTGGGTTATGAACCTGTCCCTCCAGCATGTTCTGTTGATTGTGGTAATGAGGTTGGGGTCTCTGGAGCGTGTGTGGTGCGGAGGGATTGGGATTTCTTCAGATGCAGCATTTCTGACAGAGCTGGGTGAGACATGGCTTTGTAAGTCAAGCAGAGATTGCCTCTAAGTAGGTGATATGAGACAGAGAATAGTTGGGAGTTTTTTTTAGTCTGTGCATATAGGACAAATGTTTAAGGCCTAGGGTCCTCTTTGTGAGGTACTTTTGCAGCCTGTCCAGTTGCTGCAGGTGTTTAGTGAGATACATGTCAAATGGGGGCATTGTACTCAATGATTGGCCTAATGAGGGAAGAGTAGAGGGAGACAATGACCTCTTTCTTCCTGGATGCAAAACTCTTAGTAATGAGACGTGCCATATAGAAGGACTTTCTGACCACATTGGCAATGTGGTGGTCAAAAGAGAGGTTTCTGTCAACCTGTGTTTTAGATCTCTTATAACGCCTTCTGTGTTCAGTGGATTACCATCAATGTGGTAATTCATGGGAACCGGGTTTTTCCCAAAGGGTTGACGCATTTTTTGGTATTGAGCGTAAGGCGTAATCGTTGGTCTCAGTGAGGCCTTTCTGTAGGATGTCAACATCACTTGTGGAGTTAATTATGGCTCCCAACTTGCAATCGTCTGCGAACTTTGTCAGCCAGAGTCCATTCGTGTTGGCTTGGACTTCAGAGAAGTAGATACCAAACAGGAGAGGACCCAGGACCGATCCCTGTAGGACCTGACATGTCTGTTGCGTCTGTACTCTTTCAAAGTTGCAAGCAGAGATTGTAGAGCCAGTTCCTGTACCACAAAAAGGATAAGGATTTTACTCCAGAAACTTTTTGGTATCCAAAAAAGAGCTGTCATGGGGACCAGTGTTGTATTTGTCGTACCTTTTTGAAAGTACCCAAATTCAAAACACTTACCCTGCGGAACAATCCTATCCCTTCTTCTGTACCACTGCTTCATGGTGACTTTAGATATGAAAGATGGTTATCGAATTCTAGTTGCTCTCAACTTCAAGCTGAACCTACAAAAGTCCTGTCTCATATCCTCACAAAGAATTTTCTTCCTGGGGTGTATAATAGACACAGATTTAAAAAAAAAATGGCCTTTCTATATAAAAAAAAAAAAAAGACTGGCCTTTCTACCAGAAGACACAGCCCTGACTTTTCAGAATATTTTCAGAAATTATTCTCTTCAAGAAGATGCCTTTGCAAGAGTGTTTCACATAATTCTAGGCCTCCTCATGATACCACATGCCAGACTCCACTTGATCAAGATTCAGTGTTTCTTGCAAATAATTGTTGAACCCAGCACCTGGATCCCATAGCGTTCCAAGTACCAGTACCAAATTTGTGAAACAAGAATTATAATGGTGGAGGGATCAAATGTCTCTCAATCTAGGTCTACCTTTCTCCCTCCAGAATATTTGTTAGATTTTACATGGGGAGCAGTGTCCAGGGGAGTTTTAAGTACATGGCTAAGGCATCCTTCAGATCCTGTAAAGTGCATAAACACCAAAGAAATGTTAGCAGTGATTCAAGTCTTAATAACTTTTTCCCACGTTTGGTCTCCATGACCCCTTTTAATGGTCACAGACAACACCACGGTTATATGGTATCTGAACAAAGGGAGTACAAGGGCATATCCTCTGTGCTGGTTGGCATTAATGGCCTGGAACTAGCCCTACAGCATTGTCTGTTGCTACAGGCCTCATACGTCATGTCTGAGCAAAACATAATAGCAGACAGACTAAACACTTCCCAGATGGACCCTCACGCGGGGAGCCTTAGGACAGAGGTCTTACTCAAATAGATCTGTTTGCCTTCTTTGGAAACAGGCAGATGGAAAAATTCTGTTCAAGACATCTTTGCAGCCATGCTTAGATAGACACATTCTCATTTCCCTGGATGGGAGTGTTCCTTTATGCCTTTCCACTGATACCCAAGATACTTTTGAAGATGATGAAACAATTGCCTAAGATCAGTTTGGTGATCCCCTTTTGGCCCAGGCAAAGTTGGTTTTCCTTTTTTAATGAAATTGGCCAAGGGCAATTACTGCAAGCTTCCTAGCACTTTGGATCTGTCAGTGTTAGGGGGCAACTGGTGCACCCCAACTTAGAGCAGTTGCAACTGACAACATGGATGATTTTTGATACCATTTAGTTGTCCCATTAGGATGTACAGCAGGTATTGAAGGGTGCAGGAAAACCTGCAACTAGAGAATCTTTTGTTTATAAGTAAAAGAGGTTTTCTAGGTGGTGCCAGTCCAGTAACAGAGAGCTCTGCATGGTGTCTGCTTCTCTGTTTTGAAGTATTTGTGTAAGCTACTCGAAGTAGCTTATCTCTTATGCATCCATCATGGATCCCTCTCTTGTCTTTTTCTTGTCAGTTTATGAAAGGAGTGGTGCACTTGAGACCCCATTGAAAGCAAATTTCTCCCCCATGGCATCTCAACTTTGTTCATGAAATGTTATTTATTTGGCATTTGTTTACTGGGAAAGTCTGACTGGTCATGAATCCCATTTTCAGCAGAGGCCCAGGAAGAAAAGCTTCAACATACATAGTTCAGTTAATAAACTGCATAATGTTATCACATGAAATGCAGTAACATAGTGGAATCATCATACAGGATAAAGTCAGATCAGAAAATCATAGTGAATATTAAACAACAATCAGAGGCTATCGAACACCTAGTAATGTTCGATCATATGGTCTCGGCCATGTAAAAGTCAAACATTTGGATGTTCAATTATGTGAGTATGCATATACATAAATATAAGTAATGTGCTTTCCTTCTGTTATTTAATTTTGTCATCTTGTGTGCAGGATGGCTGAAAAAGGTCCTTCGAGATTTAAAAAATGCCATAAGTGTGGGCACAGATTGCCCTTGTCCGACACACGCACACACTGTCTATTGTTTGGGCCTGAACCACCTTCAGGTTGATTGTACTGTTTGTAAGAATTTTAATCCTTGTGTGATAGCGAATGGAAAAAAATAAGCTGATATTGAAGGGTTTACTTCCAAGTTCTTTCTCAGAAGCAGTTGCTGGGGCTCAATCCCCCAAACCAAAAGCAAAGGAGCATTCTAATAAGTCTCCGAAGCCTTCTGGATCATCGACTTAATCATCTTCTGAGGCGCATATAAAAAACATAAACTGGATCCAAAGGCTGCTGCGATTTGACCGCTGTTGGATCCAACAAAACCTTCCTCAGATCCAAGCACTTCAGATCCGAGTCTAATACCTAGGACCAGATATTCACCTAGTCTGGATCCAGTACCTTCAAGAGTACTTGCCCCCTTTCTGTAACAAAGGCACTCTAAGTCAGTGCAGACTGTCAGATTCCAAGTCAGGAAAATAATTTACAGTACTACAATTTCAGCCTGTTTGATCCTTCAAGCTTATGGAGTCAGTGGCCATAATTTTAGTTTCTCTGTTAAGATTTCATGAGAAAATCTTTTAATGGTTGTTAGCAACACGGTGATTGATTCTTTATCAATGCATGTCAGCCAAAATAAGAGTCGCTCAGGCATGCAAGAGAGATCTTTGGTGGATTCAGTCATATCAAATTCTTTGTTTTCCCCTCAACCCAATGCTGTAGTGACTATGGACACTTTCCAGATTTTTTTTTTGGGGGGGGGCACTTCCTGGGGAAGATGGTCCAAGGCATGTGGCCCCCCCGAAGAGGTCAATACACACATCAGTGTCCTGAAAATGAGAGCAGTGCATTGTAGGCATTTCAAGACACTCTCCCTTTCGAGACAGTTGTGATACAGACAGACATGTCAGTAGTCTGGTACATACATGAACAAGGAGAAACCAGGTCTTACTCCTTGGGTTGAGAAGCCCTCAGAGTGGTGGCAATAGGTGATCTCTTCCAACTGCTTTCTGATAGCAGTGCACATTTCAGAGAAGTCCAGCGTGATAGCAGACAAATTGAGCAGGTGTGTTCTGCTACCTCACAAGTGGTCTCCCAACTTGAAAATGACAAAAATGATTTTCCATAAGTAGGGACAGCCTTGTTGCAGTCTTTTTGCTTCTCCCCTAAACAACAAATGCAGCATCTTCTTTGTCCTGCATCCCCCCACCAGAGGAATCACAAAGGGATGGTCTACTCCAAGATTGGTTCCCTCCTAGTCTCCTTTGTGGGTTACCCACCAATTCACCTAATTCCAGTATTTCTGCAGAAAGCTGGCTGGTTGAAAAGCAGAGTCATCCTCATTGCACCTTACTGGCCTCAACAGATTTGATTCCTGTTCCTTTGGCCTCATCCACTTTATCCACTTTGGATTCTGGATCCGAATGCAGACCTCCTATCTCAACCAACAGGCATGATTCATCCGAATATCTCAAACCCCAAGCTAACAGCCTGGTTTCTCCAATTCTCTTAATAACCAGACAACTGATGCTCTCTTCCCCTGTTCATCATGTACTGTTATCTTCCCATAAGGCTTCTACAAGAAAACTTTATACGAGTAAATGGAAAAGGTTTGTTTTTTGGGCACATCAGAAATGCGCTGACCTGACCCCTTCGCATCTCCTCTACAAAGAGTTTTTGACTTTTTGATAACTATTTGTAATGCGGGAACTAGCTCATTAACAATTAGAGGTCAGTTAGCAGAATTTCCGACTTGCCTATTGGGTTTGAAAATTCTTCCTTGGCTTCATCTAAGCTTTGCAAGGCCTTTTTGAGAGGCACCTTCCTGCTGAGGCCTCCCTGTAATGATCCTACTCCACCTTGGGATGTAAATCTGGTACTGCAGGCATTAATTCACACCCCTTTTGAACCAGCAACAAAATGTGATCTTAAATTTCTGACCTGGAAAACTATTTTCTAGTGGCCATTACCTCCACTAGAAGAATTTTAGAACTTCAGGCATTGTCCTGTAAACCTCCCTACTTGATTTTTCATAAGGATGTAGTATTATTACATACCAATCCTTCTTTTCCTTCCTAAGGTGGTGTCAGAATCCAGTATTAACAATCCATGAATCCGCCAGTCTTTTCTAAATTTATGAACAAAGGTGAATATATGTTGCATTTTTTGGATGCCCACAGACAGTTACATTTTTACTTGCGTAGGACAAAAGAAATAGGAAGACAGATCAATTATTTGTTTCCTTTGCAGATTCTAAATTGGGCCAATCAGTTGCAAAGGTAACTCTAGCCAGATGGCTGGCTAACTGACTGAATATCATTTGTCTACAGCAAATTAGGCCTATCCTTACCAAGACCTGTAAGAACTCATTCAACTAGTTTCATGGCTGCTACTTCAGTGTTTTTATCTAGAGCTTCCATGGATGAAATATGTGCTAGCTGCAACTTGGGCCAATCCTCCTACCTTTGTTACTCATTACAAACTACATTTGTTCTCTGGGAAGAGCAACATTTGGCTCAACTGTGCTCAAGAATGTCTTTCCTTAGAAGTCCCCCCAGGAATTTAGGTTGCTGGGGACTCTGTCCCAGCAGTTGAGGATAGAATAAAAATTGACAGCAGATAAAGATGTTATGCATTCACCTTAACATTCCATCTGTATTGTCCATTTTCATTTTCTCAACTCCCCATCCTTTTTCACAACTGATTTCTGGAAGAACAAGAGTTTATAAGGACCCCACTGTCCTTCAAGTTGAGCTCTAGATATAGATTCTTCTGTTAAGAATTTTGTAATAGTACCTCCTACTTTGTCAAACAGCAAACAACATCTGAGCTGTTAGGGAGAACTTTTTGGTGGCCATGAGTTCAAGCAACAGCTGAGTCGGATCCAGAGATAAGATCCAAACCAAACAGTTAAGGAAGAATGAAATTGGGCAACACCGATGGAATGGTATTCATGAGTACTTCACTTCTTTTTAAGGTCAGGTCACACTCCACTCTGGCCCTTTACTGGTTTGTCTTTTTCTGAGTTGTGTCTTTCGGCTTTTCCCGGTTAGGGGTTGCCACAGTGGAACTCCGGTCTGCTAATGATTGGCAGTAGATTTTTACGTGCCGAGTTGCCAGCCCTGACACACAACCTTCAACGAAGGTACGCCTATTCATGCATGTCTCCACACAGAAGACGCTCTAGTGTAATCATCACATTCCATGCAGTACATAACAGTTATGACCATCTCCTTTGTCAGACTCCACTGCCTAAAACTCCTATGTCTTTCCTCTCCTCACCATCTGTTTTCATGTACTACTTATACAAAGCCTCTAACAGAAATATGTGCTTTGTCATATTGTGTATGCCTGTGCATTGTAAATAGCTCCTTACTACTGTACTTGTTTTAATGTTGGCATGCTTACACTTTGTGAATGTATTTTGAAGCTGTGTTGTCCTTTCAACTTCTGCCTGTAAATTTTCATTGCAAATTCTACTTCTGTCACTGTTAATCACACATCTGGGATGAGCCTGAAGTAGGTCCACACGGATCAGTGCTCCATCTTGGTAGGGAAATCTTAATAAATATAACATACAGGAACTCTGAAAAAAGTCTAGTACTACTAAAATGGAAATACATTTTGAATACAGTCACAAAAAAAAAAAAACTTTAACCTGCGCACACAGCATCAAATGCTTCCGCGCATCATAACATAAAAATCCCATTACTGCTGACGGTGGAAATCAGTACATCAAATACAACAATGGAGTTGCACACAAAAATGGCCTACACATACCAACACTGAACACTCATTACACACTTGCACATATCATAACAATGACACCACCTAACAAAACACATACCTTAACATATAAATTATGAACAACACAAAGCTATACCAGCTAAAGTACTTTGTAAAGGACCAGTCATCAAAATACAGGAAAAACGCAACCTACCATTCCAAAAAAGCAATAACTCAATTCAGTACTCTAAAATACTGAACCTTTTAAAAGTAACCTACAAATCTCCTAACATTAACAAGAATGGCTGCTGACTCAGTGATTCAAAACCATCACTTTTCTTTCATGAGCTGTTATTCCACTGTGTTTGTATGTACAACCTGTAGTATTACTCCACAAATATGTATCCTAGCTTTGAAACATTTCCCATTTAGGGTATGGTGAGGATTGTAAGATGTATGCATCTCACATACCTACACCCGATATAAATTGACTGCAACTCAACAACAGTTACACATTTCAGCTTTTAATATAAATGCTGTCTTACTAGTGCATGTTAGTGACACCACTCCTGTCTCAGAAATACTCAGAAAATCAAAAAACAAGTAATTTTTTCAGGTGGAGGCTTGTTCCCCTGAACCCGCAACACATCCTTTACTTGCATACTAACTCCACGGTTGTGCATTAGTGGGGCCCCAACTATCCCATAGAACATGCAGAAACACTGATTTCCATCACATTGTCAGCGCAAAATTACCAAAACTTTCAATTTCAATCTAATAACATATCATTTTGATGATACCTGCAGTCAGTGTGTTGTCAGTTTGCAAAATTTAGCGATGCCAGTGTAGAGCAGAGACACATATATGTGTGTGTATATGTATGTAATAGATGTGTATGCGTATATATATATATATATATATATATATATATATATATATATATATATATATATATATATATATATATATGCTCGCACACAGCACACTTTTTTGCACCAAACACACACAACACAGAGGCTTTGGCCACATACCTATTTAATTATATTTACCAATTCCACAGTCAGTCCGTGGTGGTGGTGGTGCTGCTGCAATAGCGTTGTCGCCTCATAGTAAGACGCTGTCCGGTTCGATTCTCAGCTAGAGCGTCTTATGCGTGGAGACATGCGTGAATGGGCGTACCTTCGTTGAAGGTTGTGCGTCAGGGCTGGTAACTCGGCATGTAAAAATCAACTACCAATCATTAGCGGACCGGAGTTCCGCTGTGGCGACCCCTAACCTGGAAAAGCCGAAAGACGCAAGCAAACCAATTCCACAGTCACACAACTACCACAGCACCATGCCTGTTCTTTTCTATCCTGAAAAGACAGCTACCGTCTGTTACCTCTCTGCTGCTAGACTGTAACATAAGTGAAAGAATAAACAGTGACAGAAATATAATTCAACTTGTTGCTATAAAATGTGCACACAAAGGATGACTCCTTACCCCCCACCCACCAAAGATAGCCAACCTTGTTCGTATGCCTGATGTTTGATCAAGCGGTAAAAAAAGAATAATCTCAGAAACACATTTCAACTTTTCACTGAGACAGTACAATGCTCTTAGATGAGCTAAAGATACCTTCTGTGCACAGGCTGTGCACAATTATGCAACCAGCGTATTGTATGTTTTTTATTTTTTATACTTTTTCCCGAACAGATTTGTTTTTGAATTGAATTGTGCAGGTTATATGTCATATTAAACGTGGGAAACGTTTTGAAATGATTTATTGTGGTCTCATATTTTATATCACAAAAACCTGACATTTTAACAGGGTTGTGTAAACTTTTGATATCCTGTTTGTGTGTGTGTGTGTGTGTGTGTGTGTGTGTGTGTGTGTGTGTGTATATATATATATATATATAATATATATATATATATGTACACACACATATATATATATATATATATATATATATATATATATATATATATATATATATATAAAATACTAACTCTGATTTTGCCATATTTCTGAGGAAAGGAAATATTCCTAGAAATGGCCATGTCAGACTTGGTCTATTGAAGTCTGTTGTTTCAGCCATTCATTCTCAGCATTTCAGGACTTGCCATAGCAGGTCCCAATATTTCAAATGGTTACTTTTAGAACTCAGGAGTTAATTTATAAACTATATAGTTCTTGTTATATTTTTGGATAGCATTCCCACAAAATAATTCTGAAAGTCATTATTGTATTCATAACACTAATTGTTCATAAGTAGTTCATTATGAACAAGGCCTAAAGCCCACCTTAAGAATCCCATGCTGTTAATAATTACTGTTATTATGGCCATATCTTGGTGAGGCTGTTTACCCTTTGTGCCGCTTATAGTAGTACAGAATTCAGAAGCAGAGAATTCTAGAGAAGCTAAAACATGTAGTCTGGTTTTCTTTTACCAAATGACATGTGCAAGAGCAACTCACAAATGCAGAAATGGAAAAATCTACTGTAAAGTTTTACAGTAGAAACATCTTTTATGTGACCTGTTAGTCTCATTGTAAGGTATTGTATCACTAAGATTGTGTTGCTCTTTTATTTCCTCTTGTTGTTCTCGACGTAAAAGACTTGTTTTTATTTCAAGCTGGTACTATTAAAGCAAACCAAACCATTCAGTTTTTGTGGTTTCTCCTGTCTTTAAGCAGTAAAACTGCACTATGCAGTATTTCAGTGAGATGTGCACATTCTTTTTTGACTAATTGAAGCATGACTGTAGGCCAAGTGGCACTTCAATGTCCAGCAGCAATCAATTTTTGTTTAACTACTATCTTTTTGCAGCATACTCAGTACATCAACAGAATATGAGGAGAATAAAGAATTGTATATTCACTGTCAGTGCTAGGTTTAATTCAGAAGAGTCTGAGTGCACTGGCTGTAGTTATGAACATCATATAACCAGATATACTGTTGCTGGTGGAATGAGTTCAGTCTCTCTCACTTCAGAACCATTTACGTGTTTGCTTTACTTTACGTGCAGCTTAAAATGCATCTTTATTGTCCTTTTTCTTGTTTTGGTAGGTATCCCACATGGACCACAGAGTATGGGAAATTCTGTTCAGAAGACGCCTGTTGCCACCCAGTCTCCAAATCCAGCAGTATCGCAAATGATATTCCCAGTTCCAGGAGCAGAGAGTGGAACTCATGCTGTTTCTAGAATTGCTCAAAGTCCACCAGTTCAGCAACAGCAAAACCTTGCAGTGACTGTTCCTCAAAATAAAAAGACACTTTCTTCTGAAATAGTTAAAGCTACAGTAATCCAAAGTTCGGTTCCTCATTCATCTGTTCCTGTTAGTGTTTCTGTAGGAGGAACTCCGTGTTCTGTGGTCCAGAATCATAACACTTCTCAGCCTTCATTCACTGTTGTTAGCCAGCCATTATTACATCAACAATTACTTCATCAGCAGACCCCATTAAGTACTGTTGCATCTGGTCAGATACCCTCTTGTACCCCTGTTACAGTGATTCAGCAAGCTATTCCTCAAGCCCATATCTTTGGAAGAATGCAGAGTATACCAGCTGCATCTGCATCACAAGGACAACCATTAACTACACCCTCTCACACTGTGCAGGCTCCATCTCATCAGACAGTAGCAACTAGTCAGCAACAAGATACGGTCATAATAGCACCTCAGCAGTACGTGTCCGCTTCATCAGCTAATATTATGTCTGCTGCTACAGTGCAGAACTTCCAGGTTACTTCCGGACATGTAGTCAATATTACGGGTGTTCAGACCTCTCAGACATCTAGAGTAGGCTTCCAGACTATTGCACCAAAACCTATACCTCCTCAGCAAGTGTCATCTGCTATTGTACAGCAGTCCCAGCAGCAGCAGGGCCCCCAGCAAAGTGTAGTGTTTGTTAGTCAGTCATCTCAGCAAGGACAAGCTTATGCACCTGCCATTCATCAGATTGTGCTTACAAATCCTGCTACTGTTTCGAGTGGGCAAACAGTTCAGCTGACCGGCCACACA
This sequence comes from Protopterus annectens, assembly GCF_019279795.1. NCBI lineage: Eukaryota > Metazoa > Chordata > Ceratodontiformes > Protopteridae > Protopterus > Protopterus annectens. The sequence continues at coordinate 33,416,384 of NC_056729.1, forward strand.
TCTATCACACCATCCTCATCATCTCCTGGTCCAGTTAGTAGTAATCAGGTTTCTACAGTAATAACATCTCCTCCTTCAGCGCCACAGTCACAGGGCCCTCCTCCAACAGTAAGCCAGATGCTTTCTGTAAAGAGAGTACAGCAGCAGTATACATTACCCCCTCAGCAGAAGCAGCAACAGCAGGTTCAGATGCAAGTCCAGCCACAGCAACAGCAGCAGCAGCAAGTTCAGCTGAATGTTCAACCACAGCCGCAGCAGCAGCAAGTTCAGTTGAGTGCTCAGCCACAGCAGCCACAGCAAGTTCAGCTGAACGTTCAGCCGCAGCAGCAACAAGTTCAGCTGAATGTGCAGCAGCAGCAGCAGCAGCAGCTTCACTTGCAGGTCCAGACACATCCGCAGCAAGTTCATTTAGTTCAGTCTCAGCAGCAGCAGGCATCCCAAATTCAAGTCAAGTCCCTTCAACAGCAGCCACAGTTACTTCACCACCATCAACAACAGGCACACTTGCATGTTCAGCACCATCAGCAGCAAACACAATTCCAGGTTCAGTCCCATCAGCAGCAAGTGCAGTTGCAGGTTCAGTCCCATCAGCAACAGGCACAATTGCAAGTTCACTCCCATCAGCAGCATGTACAATTTCAAGTGCAGCCCCATCAACAGCAAGCCCATTTGCAGGTCCCATCACATCAGCAGCAGACACAGTTGCAGGCCCCTTCACATCAACAGCAGACACAGTTGCAGGCCCCTTCACATCAGCAGCAAGTGCAATTGCAGGTCCCATCACATCAGCAGCAAATGCAATTGCAGGTCCCATCGCATCAGCAGCAAGTGCAGTTGCAGGTCCCATCGCATCAGCAGCAAGTGCAGTTGCAGGTCCCATCGCATCAGCAGCAGATGCAGTTGCAGGTCCCGTCGCATCAGCAGCAGGCGCAGTTGCAGGTCCCGTCACATCAGCAGCAGACGCAGTTGCAGGTCCCGTCGCATCAGCAGCAGATGCAGTTGCAGATCCCGTCGCATCAGCAGCAGACGCAGTTACAGGTCCCGTCGCATCAGCAGCAGACGCAGTTGCAGGTCCCGTCGCATCAGCAGCAGACGCAGTTGCAGGTCCCGTCGCATCAGCAGCAGACGCAGTTGCAGGTCCGTCGCATCAGCAGCAGGCGCGGTTGCAGGTCCCGTCGCATCAGCAGCAGACGCAGTTGCAGGTCCCGTCGCATCAGCAGCAGACGCAGTTGCAGGTCCCGTCGCATCAGCAGCAGACGCAGTTGCAGGTCCCGTCGCATCAGCAGCAGGCGCAGTTGCAGGTCCCGTCGCATCAGCAGCCGACGCAGTTGCAGGTCTCAGCTCATCAGCAGCAGGCCCACATACAAGTTCATCCCCATCAGCAGCAGCCCCAGTTCCATGTTCCACCTCAACAACAGGTTCAACTGCAAGTCTCTTCACACCAACAGCAGGCTTCATTGCAGGTTCCACCCCACCAACATCAGGCTTCATTGCAGATCCCACAAAGCCAACAGCAGACACAGATGCATGCCCCACCCTACCAACAAGTTCATTTGCAGATACAGTCTCATCAACAGCAGCAGTCTCCATTACAAATTCCTTCTCATCAGCAGCACACCCATTTGCATGTTCAACCTAGTCATCAGCATGCACAGCTGCAAGTTCAGCCCCATCAGCAGCAGGTTCAACTGCAGGTTCAACCCCATCAACAGCAAGTTCAGTTGCAAGTTCAGTCTCAACAGCAAGTTCAGCCCCATCAGTTGCAAGTTCATTCTCAGCAACAGAATGTTCAGTTGAAAGTTCAGCCCCATCAGCAGCCAGTTCAGTTGCAAGTTCAGCCTCATCAGCTGCAAGTTCCATCTCATCAGCAGCAAGTTCAGCCTCACCAGCAGCAGGTACAGTTGCAAGTTCAGCCCCAAACACCTGTTGCAGCAGCTGGTCAGCCAGCCTCTGGGGAATCAAGTTTGATAAAACAGTTGCTTCTTCCCAAACGGTGTGCTTCAACTCCTGGGGGTAAACTTATTCTCCCTGCACCACAGATTCCTCCTCCTAACAATGCAAGAACTCCAAGTCCTCAGGTGGTTTATCAGGTAGCTAATAACCAGTCACAGAGTTTTGGTGTTCAGGGTCAGCCTTCCACTCAACAGTTATTGGTTGGTCAGCAGAATGTACAACTGGTCCAGAGTTCACTTCAGTCACAAGGATCAGTGCAGACGGTGCCCATTTCCAACTTGCAAATATTACCAGGCCAGTTGATATCTGCTAATAGTCCTGCAACCATTTTTCAGGGAACATCTGGTAGTCAAGTTACCATTACAGTTGTGCCAAATACATCTTTTGCTACAGCAGCTGTAAGTCAAGGAACTGCAACTCAGATTATTGCAGCTAGTGGAAGTCAGTCAGGAGTCGGACTTCAGATGCAGACTATTTCGACTACTCAGGCACCACATGTTGGACAATCAGTAAGTCCTCCTTTTGCACCTTCACTTAAAGGGGACAAAATAATATGCCAAAAGGAGGAGGAGGCAAAAGAAGCAACAGGTTTACATTTGCATGAACGAAAAATTGAAGTAATGGAAAATCCTTCTTGTCTAAGTGGCTCAAAGTCCAGTAATGGAGATGCACGAGAAACTGAAGTTCGTGTAGGGAATCTTGTAAACGGGAGAAAGTACAGTGACTCTAATCTACCTCCATCGTTCTCAGGGAAGATGCATACACAGATCCCTAATGGACCATTATTAGATTTGTGTGAGAACAGAACTCTTGGGAAGCAGAACTGTGAGCAAATGGGAATGCAGGAAATAAAGACCGACTTAAAAAAGTCTTTAGTTAATGGAATATGTGACTTTGAAAAGGTAGATGGTTCTCATTTAAGCAAAAGCATTCCCAATCACAAAGCTTCCAACCATTTAGGTAATGGTGACATTTCAGTTCATGAACAACATAACAGTTTAAAGTCTAGACAGGAAGACATTCTTAAAAGTGAACATGTGGAAAGAACATTTAATGGTCCTATGTCTTCAGCAAATACTTCATTTTTCATAAGCACTACACGTGAGACTGTTAATTCCCCACCCTCACAAGTTATTGGAACTACTACAGAAATAACTAATGGGCTTGCAGCAAGGAGTCTGAATTCAGTTGTGCCTCAACAGCGCCCAAGCGTAGTTGTATCCTCACATGTTAAATCCTCTGTAGCTTTTACCACAGGTTGTCAATCCATGCCAATTTCCCACTCAGGACCTACAGTATCCAGTTCTTTATCTAGCAGTGGATCTGTGGATTGTAGAGTTTTAAAAAGGCCAGCAGAGGATCTAGACAGAGATACAATTCCAGCAATTTCTAGTAAAGTTGGTGTTAGGATTGTTACAATCAGTGATCCCAATAATGCTGGCTGTAGTGCAACAATGATGGCTGTTCCAGCTGGAGCTGATCCCAGTACTGTAGCCCAGGTGGCAATGGAAAATGCAGTCCAGCAAAAACAGCATCATCATACACCAACATTTATACAGAATGTGGTTAATCAGGTATGTAGCCTTTACTTTTAATAGCACCAGCCTTCTTGTTACCTTGTTTCATGTGTCAGCCTAAGTTGTCAAGTATGGCTTTTTTAGTTTAACAGTAGCATTTTAATGCAACAGGTACAGGTGTTCAGAGATGAATGCAGTGGAATAAAAGAAATGCATACATATTTTTTTCTGTAATGCATTTTGTTGGTTTTAGGAATTGCATCAATTTAACATGGTCTCTTTCTGAAATTTTATATTTGAAATGAAGTTTCACAGGTGCCCAGCCTACTCTTCTCTCATTCATACCCACCGTATATATGTCAAACTTATGTACTTATTACACTAACTCCTATCCTCCCCACCCATTCATCACATTCTCCCTTCTAACTTCTGTTTACTTACTATACTCCTTCTAGCATACACTAATTCCCTCTGTCCCCTGTCCTATACACTTAATACCCATCCATTTCTCTCTCCCTCCTCTGCTTTTTCTCTGTACTAACTCCTCCATTCCCTTCTCTACTCTCCCGTCAACCTCCCTATAATGAAAATATTATACTTGCATATTTCCGATAGGAAATCTTGCATCCCCCTAGTCTACTTATTTGTGTTACTGCTCTCTACACTACATTTCGGACTGTATTCTTCTTAGAATTTTTTGAACAACCTGCAAGTTACTTTGTAATCAACCAAATCTCTGTAACCTATGTGTGTGTTTTGTGTTTGTTGAATATTTTGTAGCTTGTCTCTGGAGCTTTTCTCCCCAGGCCTCTGCTGAAGATGGTCTCTCACCCAGCCGAAGTATCCCAGTAAACAAAAGTAAATAAATAAAATACTTGCTTTGCTGCTGCCCCAGCCATTGTCTTAAAATGCAGGCTTTTTATTAAGTCTTTGGATGATCTTTGATTGCAGTTTCAGCAGTCTGGCCCTACCTGCTTGTCTTCTAGAGCAAACACTGAGTGCAGGTGACCTTGTAACTAAATATTCTAAGCAGATTTTCAGATGAAAGGATTCATGAGTTTCTAAATAGCAAGTTGCAAAAGATAGTATGGAAAATTGTTTGCTTCTATCAGATTGGTGGTATGGGACTGTGCCATTACTAGCAGTGCCAGCATATCAGGTTTAACTACAGTCACTTATGCAAGAGACCCTCTTGCTGTGTATAGAGGGCAAGTGACCAGTGGTTGATTGTCATCTTGGGGTGAGCTTATTGCCAGTGACTTTTATTTCTCTCGTTGAGCTTCCACCTCCTCTTGCTTTATAGGCCTATTTATTCCTTAGAGGCTAAAGTCCTGCAGTTCAGTCTTTTCTTTCAGGGTTTGAGTGTGTTGCTGACATCCATGATAGTAGATGATTTCTGTTTTTAGTCTCTAACCTAGTTGTGCATGCCTGGTAAGCTGTCCCAGAGTTCAGCATGCAGTGGACATTAGCAAGGGTGGGTAGCTTGCTTCGGCAGGCTATGTAGTTCAAGGCTTCCCTGCTCCTTCAGTGCCAGCACTCCTTTATTGTCTCTGTCTCCACCCGGGAATGTGCCTCGAGACTAAGCTTACCTGGACATGTGCTGTACACACCCTGAAGAGAGGAGAGGCAATTAACCCACATCAATCCTTCCCCTTGCCTGTTATCTCTAGTAGATGCCTAATCTACTGATCAGACTCTGTTCTCCTGGGTAGTAATCAGAACTTTATCCCTGTATTCCATTGGAGCAGGCTGTTAGAGTTGACTCTTGGTTTGGATGAAACTGGTGTGTAAATCCTGGCGTGACATCTAGAATAAGGCACATGCATGGAGGTGGTATGCCCCTTGTATTAATATTCTGTATGTTAGTGGTGAACCATTAAGGCGGACACATAATGTAAAAAGCCTATCCCTGTAGTCTGGCAACTCTGGAGTGGAGGGTTTCACTGCTAAATCTTTGCAGTTCGAGGGAATGCATAGGCATAAATAGGTATAGCACCCTAAGGCATGATGCCAGTGTAAAGAAGTTTTGTCTGTAAACTGAATGTTTACAGTGCTTGAGAAGTTTTTTGTTTGAGTTTTTATTGTGGGCCTGACAAGTGCCTCTGCCGGTTTAAAAAAAAAAAAAAAAAAAAAGCAACAAATATGTTCTGCAAGGTTAAAAGATGATACATATCACCAATATAAGTCATATCTGTGGTACAGTTGTGACATGGCTTCTTTTATCTGCTTTTAAGCTTCAGAGCAAGAGAGAATTGTCTGTTTGTTGGTTCTTCTTTTCCCAACAGGTGATGGCGTTTGGTCTATTAAGAAACCAGCTCATGTGAGGCCATCAGTGATCGACATTCCATTGTGTGTTAAAAAAAAAAAAAAAAGATTATGAAGTACATTTTTCAGTTTCTCTTCTCAGAACAGAAGGAAAATTAGAAAATACTAATTTTTGTCCCTTTACCCACAGAAAAGAAAATGTTTGTCTCCCTTTTTTTTTTTATTATTCTTATTCTTATTTTCTTCGTGGAGGATCAGAAGAGAAACATTGGTTTCTTTGCAGTTTATATTCTCTTTCCCGCTGTAGATGACTAAAACTCTGCAACCGCACCCAGTTAAGTTGTGAAATCAAGTTTCTTTGGGCCATATTGAAAGCTGAGCTTATGTTTGACTTCCATTCAAAGCTGGCATTTATCCCACTGTCATAAGGTGCAGGATTTAATTCTCACCTTTGAAAAAAAATTGGCTAGGCTTAAAATAGCCCACAAGGGCATCTAGCCAGGTACTTGCCAATGAACCAGTCATTACAAACATGAGTCGGGGGCTTGACATGCTGTATAGGGTTAGGCTCTTTACATGCTTCTGGAATAATTGGTTATACTAACTAACCTAACTGCTAATGTACACAGACATAAACTAGCTACAACAAGTTTGTGCTTTTGTTTTTTGGTATTACCTTACTGCTGTCTCAAAAGATTTGTTAGTTACAACTGTTTTGTTCCCTCAGTTTTTTGTCAAAACACTTCGTAGGAATTTTTAAGATCTGCCAACTAGTTACCTCTCTTCCTTATCGCAAGTTCAGCATTTGCTATCTTCCTGATGAAAAATCCTCTGTCTTCGAGTATGCGAGTGCTTATGTAAACACTTCCAAGCAAAAATCCTAAGTGTCAACTTTGTTGCATACTTGGGAGCCTTACAAAGTTATTTATTCCCATTGTAGCTTTGTAGTTTGCCTTTCCATTTTCTATTATCAGTCTCTTCTAACCTCCACTGATTGATTATTATAGCTGTCCTTCTGTTCCTATGTTGCAGTATTCTTGATCTTAGGGAGTTGCTGCCTGCAGCACCAGACATCCGGACAGTATACCTAAGTCTTGAGTGCAGGGGTACGTGCGATGTTGCATGTAAGAGCCATAATCTGTCGCTGGCTATATCTGTGACGTCTGCACATGGCCAATTCAGAACGTTTCTGCCACAGTGAGTTTCAGACATCCGTTTGCCAGCTCCAGTTGTCCGGCGTGTGTTTGGCCTCGCCTCTCCGTTCTCGACGACCGCTCTTGGCTGTCCACATTCAGATAAGTACCATTGTGGGTTTTTTTCTATTTTATTTACCTTTCCCAGATGTATGTCATCTAGGAAGGAAAAGTGTGCTTGTAGAAGACAGATTCCACATAAAGATACGCATGATCACTGTTTATTTTGTTTAGAGGCAGGTCACGATTATAAGAACTGTGGTAGTTGCCAATCCTTTGTCCTTAAAACCCTTAGAAGCCATCTGTCAGCTCTAAATCTCTACTTGGTGAACCAGCGTCTCTGACGTTTGATGTCTGGAGTGGGCAAGTCCGATGAACCGCCAAGGAAGAAGACTAAAAAAGTTAGGCCTGACGTCCAAGCTGTGCCTCAGGTGCCCGGTGAAATTCTAGAGGCGAATGTCAGTCCAGAATCACTCTGGACTTCGGGTGTTCCACTGTTACTGGGAACCAGAATGGAAGCTGGCACAGTGGATACCCACAGTACATCTGCGAGGCCTTGCAACCATCAGCTCCTGATGGTGAAGGGGGAACCATGGCTCGTGGTGTTGGAGGGGCCTTCTACTGCTTTGCCATCCACTTAAACGTCCGCATCCAGGCCTTCTACTGCCCCAGTTACATTAAAAGGAAATAAAAAGAGAAACACAGGGTTAAAGAGCCTGCCCCAGCTTGGGAAGCATTCTCACAGTCTCTGTTCAAAGCTTTTCAGGTACTCCAGGCCCAGATTCCTCAGTCAGGCTTTTCACTTGCACAAGAAGAATCAGTGGAAGGGTCTTCCTCCTCTGAGGCCCTAACTTATTGCTCACAAATGGATTCCCCTAAGGATTTTCCCTCAGAAGAAGAGTCTATCACTCCTGACTCCCCTGGAGAGGATTTTTCTTAGGGGATACTATTTCCCTACTTTGACAGCATTTCAAGTGGGGAGGTATCAGAAGTTTCAGACACCAAGAAAAGATATTTTGAACTACTCCAGATGGAGCAACCCTCACCATCTGCAGTCCCGCCTTTACTCCCAGCATACCAGGATGCTTTCTTAGCTGCTTCCCAGAGCCCTGAGTCGCAGCCTCCTGCTAACAAGAGACCAGGCAGATTCTGTAAGGTTTCTGAAAAAGAACAGTACTTTTTTAAGAATCCGCCAGCATATCCTGCTGTTATTGCAGTGTCAGCTGACAAGTCTTCCAGGCAGCTTCCTTCTTCCTTATTTCCCACTGACAAAGACAGTAAATTCATGGATAGGTTGGAAAAGAAGATTTATACTTCCTCTGTGTTGGCCATAAGAGCACTTAATTACCAGACTCTCATGGCCAAGTTTGCTCTAGACTCCCTGACTCTCCAGCTAAGGCTCAACTGAATACCCTTATCTCCCCAGTATCCCAGGTGAGAAGACAATCAATTAAGTGATCTATGATGCTGTTGAAGCTTCTTCCAAATCAGCTATTTCTGGTTCGGTGCTTAGGAGGTTTTCATGGTTGAGACTACAACCACTGCCTTTGGATGTCCAGGCTAAATTGTTAGATGCCTCTTTAGACAATTCAACACGCTTTGGCGTTGCCTCTTCACAGTTACTCAAATCACTGCAGGATAAAGGGAAAGACTAACATAATCTGAAACATTTATTGGTTTCACCTGTTCCCAGATTTCATTGGAACTATCCCCAAAAGCCTAGCTTTGTCAGGAGGCAGTCTTCCCACATGTCTGCTACCCAGTCAAGGGGATGGAAACAAACAAGGAGACACTGTCCCTAAGATCTTCCTCCTCTTGCACACCTCCTTCCTTTCAGAGGCAGCCAGACCCAGATAGAGCTCCTCCACTGTGACTCTCTTCCCTTACCCACCTCCACCCCTCTTTCCCTACGCCTAACCCTAGCCCTATCCTCCTGGCAGAAAATAACCACAGACAGGTGGGTGCTCTCCATCATCGAGAGTGGATACTTCATGACATGGTGGGGATCTCCACCATTTCAGAGAGTTCCACAACCACCACCCAGTCAACTTCCACTGTTAACCACTATCCTGAGCCAACTCCATTCTCAGGGCACTTATAGAACAAGTACCCGAGGAACAAGTAGCCAAGGGGTTTTACTTAAGAATGTTTTTGGTTCCAAGAAAAGATGGTCTTTGGAGATCCATACTTGACTTTCTTACTTCAACCTCTTCCTCAGGGTGCCTACCTTCAAAATGCTCACATTACATCACCTCTTTCCCCTTGTTCCTCAGCAAGCCTTCATGGCCTCCTTAGATCTGAAGGATGCCTATGTACATATCCTTATTCACCCCACTTACAGATAATGTCTTTGTTTCTCAGTGGGTTCCTCATATTTTCAGTTTACTGCTTTACCCTTTGGGCTCTCCTCAACACCAAGAGTATTCAGCAAATGTATAGCCCCCGTCATTGCATATTGCAGACTTCAGGGGATACAGATTTATCCTTATCTGGATGACCTTTTGATCTTACATCAAGATCCTCGCACCCTGTCTCAACACCTGGAGATGATTTGCAGGATTATATAAAATCTAGGCTTCACTGTAGACTGCCTAAAGTCTCAAATGATTCCCTCACAAGACCTAAATTTCCTGGGGTGCAGAATACGGACAAACTTGATGTCAGTCTTTGTCCCAACACAGAAAGTGGAGTCTCTCACTCAGTTTTTCAAAACCCTACTACCACTACCATCCATCTCAGCCAGAAAATTCCTGAGAATCCTGGGATTTATGGCATCCTTGATTTCATGATCCCTCTAGCCAGGATGCACATGAAGTTTCAGTGAGTACTGAGAAATTCTTGGAACCAACACTGTCACTCCTTGGAAACGAGTCCTCCTCTTCTTCCATGCCTAAAAAAGGAACTCAGCTGGTGGATTTCAACTATCACTCTCAATCAAGGGATGCCCTTGCAGATGCCTCCACCTACAGTCTCTTTACACAGATACATCAGACCTAGGTTGGGGGGCAGTTCTTCACAGTACTAGCATTCAGCACAAAGTGCAGGGAAAATGTTCCATTCCAGAAAGAAAGGACCACATCAGCCTAAAGGAGTTAAGGGCCTTCTTCCTGGCAATACAGGCCTTTCAACAGATATTTCTGCCAGGCACATTAAAAATCATCACAGATAATATGACAGTCCTGTGGTACATAAACAAGGAGCAACAAAGTCCTACCCTCTTTGCAGCCTTGCTATTCAAATTTAGTCCCTGGCAATAGCACTACAGATTCATTTACAGGCAGTTTACATTCCATCAGAAGACAATGTGATGGCAGACACCCTAAGCAGGACCTTATCACCCTCCTACGAATGGATCCTTCACAGGGAGGTGTTTTTGGATCTAGTTCACAGGTGGGGTACTCCTCAGGTAGATCTGTTTGCCTAATCCCAGAACAGACATATACCACTCTTGCACAAGGCTTCCCCATCCACAAGCCTGGAAAGTGGACACCTTCTCATTTTCATGGGAGGGAATGTTCCTTTATGCTTTCACCCATTTCTTTGATTCACAAAGTCCTCCTGAAAATACAGAGGGTCAAACCAGAAACCCTGTTGGTGACTCCCTTCTGGCCAAGACAGGATTGGTTCCCCTACTTTTCCTTTTAGCCCAAGGCAATCACCATAAGTTACCCCACCGCTTCGACCTACTCACACAAGGCAAGGGGTCTCTTATTCATCTCCACCTTCTCAACATCAATCTGAGAGCGTGTGTGATAGTTGTAATCCTCGTCAGGCACCTATATTCATAGGACGTACTCAATGTTCTGCAGAATGCCAGGAAGTCAATTACTAGGCGAACTTATTTAAATGGAAAAGATTTGCCCATTGGTGCCTTAAGAGTAAACAGAACCCATTTAAAGCCTTGGTTCTAGTGGTCCTTTCCTACCTCTAAGAGTTACTGCATTCAGGATTGACTTATTCTTCAGTGAAAGTCCATCTCTCTGCTATTTTTAAAAGGGGTCCTTCACATCAGAACTCCTTGAAAAACGCATTCCCCCACCTTGAGATCTTAACTTTGTGCTGGAAAAACTAACACTAGCTCCCTTTGATCCAGTCCATTCTTCTCTTAAATTGGCTCTCACTTCTGCCAGGAGGGTCTCAGAGATACAGTTTCTCATGGCTTCACCTCCCTATCTTGTTTTCCATAAGGATAGGGTCTCCCTTAAAACTAAACCCCTCCTTCATGCCCAAGGTAGTTAATGAACTATCTCTAAACCAGACAGTAGACCTGCCTGTCTTCCACCCTCAGCCTCAAAACTCCTCAGAAAGGACCTTGTATTCCTTGGATGTTTATAGGCAACTGAGTTTCTGTTTAGACAAGACCAAACCCTTCAAGCAATTGGATCAACTATTTGTTTGCTTTCATCCTAGAACACTAGGTAAGGCCGTGTCAAAACAGACAGTTGCCTCTTGGAGTTCTAAGGCCATTGCCTTTTGCTATTCCTTTCATGGTAAGCAGTTAGGTTCATCCATCAAGGCCCATTCCACCAGAGCTGCTCCCTCTTCAGCAGCCTTTTTCAAGGGCATTGATTACTCCTCAATTCTGGAGGCATCAACTTGGTCTTTTGTACATACCTTCACCAAGCATTACAAACTAGTCTCCATTTCCAAGGCTAGAACAGAGTTTGCTAGATCCATTCTGCAGGGTCTCATTGACTCTGCTCCCCTTCCAACCTCCCACATTTGTACCCAGAGAGCTTTGGTACTCTCCCTAAGGTTAAGAATACTGCAACATAGGAATAGAAGGACATAGAACAGCTGTGTAAGAACTTACCATAACCTTAGATGTCCTTGTCTTCCATGTTGCAGTATTCAATTCCACCCCCCCCCCTTTTCCTGTGGACCACATTATAAAATGAATCCTTTCCCTGACTACTGACTTATATCTGGCGGTGGGTTTATTCTGCTTCACTCCTCCTAGTCCTGAAGGCTCTCTCAATGCGGCAGCCAGTTCTGAATTGGGTACGTGCAGACATCACAGATATAGCCGATGTCAGTTTATGGCTCTTACATGCAGCATCGCACGTACCCCTGCACTCAAGACTTTAATGGACTGTCCGGATGTCTGGTGCTGCAGGGAGCAGCTCCCTAAGGTTAAGAATACTGCAACATGGAAGAGAAGGACATCTAAGGTTATGTTAAGTTTTTACACAACTTTTCTTTACCATGCAATACTTCATGCATCCTACTACTACCATTTTTCTTTTTTGTAACAACATCATCTGTTCTAGTTTCAGCTAAAAAATACCTGAGCTGTCCTTTCGTTTAGCATTTATCTGTCCCTTTCTCTTTGCTTGTACTACCTCAATCCCTGATTGGGAAGGCAGTCCTCTAACTTGAGTTCAAACTTTGGCTTAGCATCATCCCACTGCAGTGACTTTCCCTCCGGAGGAGTTTGTTCCCAGTGCTGTGGTTCATTTGTTAATGCCCTGCAGTAAATTCCAGACCCTCATGCTTATTTTCTGTACCCCTTCTGGCAGACATACCTATTGACAATGTCACCTCCATTCCTGTGCTGGCTTAGTTCTTAGAATGATTTTTTTTGCTACTTATAAATGTGTTTTGTATAGTGGTTATTTTGCAAAATGAGTTTCATCTAAATTCCTAGTCTGTCTCTCTCTCTCTCTCTCACTCTTTCTGTTTCATCATTCTTTTCCAATTATGAGCTTTTACTGGATAGCTCTGAAGTATTTATAAAATCAGGTAACCCTAAACCACCTAGTTCTGTGTGGAAATCTGTTTATTCTGCATAAACCTTGCCCCTTTGTTTGTCCTAAAACAAATTATTTAATTTTATTAATTATGTTGGGTTGCTCTTTGGCATAGAAGGATGAAGTCCAACTTCGGCCCAGGCAAGATGCATTCAGTTAGTGGCTCAGGAGTCTGAGGCATGGCAGGGTATAGATGAGTGTGCCTGTTCTGAGGGAGTGCATGTGCCTTGAATACTCCTTGCATTAAATCTGTGGTAAAGGCTGGAGAGAGATAAATGGACATGCCTTAAGTAAGGAATAGGCAGGAGACATTGGCTGATTGTCCGTGGAGCTAGGGATTAAGACATTAAGCAAAAATTCCACACTGGCAGCATGACGCTGCATCAGGATGCCATAGTCTATTCACTCCTTCCAAACATAACTCCAAGCAAGTCTGCAGGCATTCATAACCTAGACCCAGTGGACAAGGAGGAAGAAATGTTGGCAGCTGATGGTCTACGTAAAATATATAAAGAAACCGCAACTTCTGTATTTGAAAAAAAATATGCCTGACTCGTATGGTAGACTAAGGGGACTAAAACTATTTTCGCTGCTTGTATCTTACTACCCATATCTCAGGAGCTTCCAGTGTCTTAATGGTTGCATAATCTTTTTAGTTTCTTCCCACATATCCTTAACTGCTATAACAGAATCCTTTTTATTTGTACACCCAAATACTTCATCATATCTTGTCCCCACAAATATGGATATTGCTGTGAACCAATTCATACATGGGTACATTAGTTTACTGCTGTACCTTTTTGTTTCTTCACTACGAACTACTGTGAAAAGCTGTAAAACCATTTTTTAGCCAATGATCCTGCATCAGTGTGGAAAATTCTACAAAACATTTCAAACTACGGAAAACCATCCCCTTACAGTGCAGTTAATTACCAACTGGCTGATGGCTTGAATGCTTTTTTTACTGCAGCTTTGATAAGCCTCAGGCTACAAGTGACACTGCTGCCAGCTCTCGGTGTTCAGAGTTGTATGACTGTGTCTTCTACGCATTCTCACATTCAACTTGCATTAATTGTCTCTGAGAAGAATATGTGTTGGTTTTTTAGAAGACACCACATTAAGAAAGCAGCAGGTCCAGGTGAGGTTTCACCCTCTTGTTTAAAAACCTGTGCTGATCAACTGTCTCCTATTTTTACTCAGATTTTTAATAAATCATTAGAGTTGTATGCTGATCCATTATGTTTCAAATAAGCCACAATCAATGCAGTCGCTAAAAACTCAAGTGTAACAAGACTGAATGACTACAAGCCTGTTGCTTTGACATTGGTGGTCATAAAGACTTTTGAGAGGCTGGTGTTAGCTGACTTGAAGGATTTTGCAGTTCCCTTGGTGGACCCAGTTCAGTTTGCTTATTGATAGAATCGGTCAGTGGATGATGCAGTTAATATGAAGTACAGGCTAACACAGAAGGTCTTTGGCTACCCAAGTTCGCAGATGGCTGCAAACTAGGAGCCATAATTTAAACTCCCTCCCACCCACAATTACCTCCATACCATCATGCACCCACTTCAAATCTTTACTAAAAGCGCACCTAAAAACATGCTGGCTGTGCCCTTTCAACTCCCACTCTATCACCCACCCCATCCAACCACTACCTTTCTTTCTACTCCACTACCTACCTTGATTATAGCAAGCTCAGATGCTCATAAGCCTAGTACTTATTATACAGCAGGAACTTCTTATTGTAGCATTTGTTAATGTCTGTTATGTACTTCACAGATAAAGATTCTAGTTGTCTACTGATGTACTATGTTCTTCATCTGTAAATATGTTGTAATTGCTATGTAAATTGTTAATCGCTATGTATTCCAATGTAACTACTGTCTATTTTAACTGTGGAGCTTTTCTCCCCGGGCCTCCGCTGAAAATGGACCTATGTCCAGTCGGACACTCCCAGTCAACAAATATATATATAAATAAATAAACTCCTAACGATGCGGACACAGGGCCTGTCTCAGACAGATGCCTGGTGTCAAAGCCATGGCCTCAAGCTCAATGCCAAAAAGTGCATTGTCATCCCCTTTGGTAAAAACTCTGTCCCCATGAGCTGCCACATAGGTGGTAGTCTACTTAACACCGAAAGTGTGATGAGACCTTGGGACACAGATGGACAGTAGTCTCTCCTGTGATACTTACATCACCCCAGTAGTCAGGAAATCCTTCTACGTGGCACACCTCATCACAAAAGGTTTCTCATCCAGGAAAAGAGTTTATTGTTCCCCTCTATTCGTCACTCATTAGACCCATTATGGGAGTACACCTCCCCTTTCGGTATGTACCTCACAAGACATCTACAACAACTGGAAAGGCTGCAGAAATACCTCACAAAGAGGATTAAACAAACTAATCAAACAGATGCCCTATGCAGACAGTCTCAAAAAACTCCAACTTTACTCCGTCGCATATCTTCTACTCAGAGGCGATCTCTGCCTAACATACAAAGCTGTGTCAAACTCAAAGCTGCTGGACATGCTCCACTTAAAGAAATCCCAATCCCTCCGAGCTACACGCTCTAGGGACCTAAACCTTGTCACCACAATAAACAGAACATGCTGGAGGGATAGATTCCTGTCCCAGAGACTTCCCGTGCTCTGGAACAAACAGGGGCACAGGAAAATAATTTTCTTGGGTGGTGAAAGCCAGAGTACCTTTTTGGCTAGGCTTGTATAAGCCCTTGGGCCGATATCCTAGTACCTACCTATGAACCTATATGAGTTTGCAACATCTTGACAATCCAGAGACATGTGCAAAGATTCTGTTTGTGGGCTTCGGCTCTGCATTTATTGCAATAATTCTGGAAGTTATTCACTTAAAATTCTCCCAGCTTTCCGTTCCTGCCTGCACCTGTGAATGGATCACCAATTTTCTGACCAGTAGGTGAAATTGGGGAAGTTTATATCTAGCTATCGTATGATCAATAATGGGTACACCCCAGGAATGTGTGCTTTCTCCCTCTGCACTGATGACTGCACCTCTAAGGACTCCTCTGTCAAACTTATTAAATACATTGGCAGTACAATCATTATTGGGCTCTTCAGAAATGGTAATGAGTCTGCATACAGATGGGAGGTTGAGCAGCTAGCCATTTGGTGTAGTCTTGAGTAATCTGGAGCTGAAGACTTTAAAAACAGTGGAGATAACAGTTGACTTTAGGAGTAGTACTACAATATTGTCCCCCCTTTTTATATTTAATACTGCTGTATCAGTTGTGGAAACCGTCAAGTTTTTGGTATCAATAATCTCCCGGGACTTGAAGTGGGAGATCAATGTTAGGGTCCATCATAAAAAAGGTAGAACAATGAAAGTACTTTCTGCAACAGCTGAGAAAGTTCAACCACCCACAGGAGCTGTTGATTCAGTTCTACATAGCAGTCATTTAGCCTGTTCTCAACACATACAAAACAGTGTGGTTTGGATCTGTGTCTAAACATGACAAAAATAGGTTACATTGAATAGCCATATCTGCCGAAAATATCACTGGTGCCAGTTTGCCCTCCTTACAGGGCCTGTACTATTCCAAAGTCAAGAAACAGGCAGGGAAAATTACCACCGACCCTTCACATCCAGGCCATCATCTTTTTGACCTATTATCATCAGCCCGGCTTTATAGAGTAATATGCACCTAAACAAGCCGGTATAAGAACACTTTTTTCCCCACAGACCATCAAGTTCCTAACTGGTTAATTCAGCTTATTAAGCTGGGTATTTTTTCTCAAGCCTCCGAGGATTGTTTAATATTGTTTACTTATTGTTAATACTCATTTCTTTCAGAGTTTATTTCAGTATTTCTTGCACTGAGTTCCACTTTGCACCTTGTACATATACGTATATGTATATTTGCATTTTTTTGCCATGTTTTTAATAGTTGTATAAATGTCCTTTATGTAATTCATACTTGTCACTGAAACAGGAGTCGGATTCCTTGTATGTACACATACTTGGCCAGTAAATGTGATTCTAATTTGATGTGTCCTGAAAAGACTTGAAATTGTCATAAATGTCCTTTTCTGGATTTATTAAGTACATAACATCAACTACATATAAAGCTAGAATTTCTTGAGTACCAAACCAGTTATATCCTAGAGTTTGTGAATCCTCTGGCTTCTTTGTCACCCCTACCTGATTCCTCTGTTCATCTACAATTTAGGGTCATAGGAGATTACTATGCTAATGGCTCTGAGGGCCTTACAGGTCTAGCCAAAAGTTTATCCACAAAAGAGAAACCTCAATCAGCACCTGCCGCCCCTGTCAGTGAGGAACACAGGTGGAACCCCTGGGACAAATGTGTGGTTGCCCATCTGTTCATCAAGGCTGTGCTTGAAGAGGATCAGCGACGTACTTTGTTTGATGTGTATGGGGAGTCTATTCCAGAGACGGGGTAGCCTTTGGGAAACAAACCTGTCACATATTAGATTTAAGCCTTTCAGTCTGGTACTACACGAGGAGTTAGACTTATAGATATGGAGCATCTCTAGTAGAGCAGGGTCTGAGATTGCAGGTCACCTCTGAGCAATCTGTACAATACAGAATAGAGTGATAGTGATTTGAACCTGTCCACATAGGACAGGTGTTGGAAGCCATAGAATCTCTTTGTGAGGTATTTTTGTGGCCTTTCCAGTTGGTGCAGGTGTTTGGAGAGGTACATACCAAACGGGGCATTGTACTCAATTATTGGCCTAATGAGGGAGGAGTACAGAGAGGTAATAAGCTCCTTTTTTCTGGATGCAATCCCTTTACTTGTGAGATGAACCAAGTAAAAGGCTTCTCTGACCACTGTTGCTACATGATGGTCAAATGTGAGATTGTTGCCAACTTGTGTACCCAGGTCTCTCACCACAGATTGTGTGCTTAGGGGGTTGCTGCTAATGTGGTGATCAGTAGGGGCCATGTTTTTGCCATATGGTATGATGATACATTTTTATACATTTAACTTAAGGCCATGACTTTGGCACCAGTCATCTGTTGCTGTGAGACCCTCTTGAAGTATGTCAACATCATTTAGGGAGTCCGTAACAACACCCAACTTACAGTTCACAATCAGCCACAGGCCTTTTGTCTTTGCCTGGACCTCTAAGAAGTAGATGCCAAACATTAAGGGTCCCAGGAGATAGGATGCTGCTTAGGGCTAGGGTCATACCTGCGTGGGGCAAATACTCTGACAGCTCAATCATGTCTCTTCA
The DNA here is from genome assembly GCF_019279795.1 of Protopterus annectens. Lineage (NCBI taxonomy): Eukaryota > Metazoa > Chordata > Ceratodontiformes > Protopteridae > Protopterus > Protopterus annectens. The sequence continues at coordinate 33,434,302 of NC_056729.1, forward strand.
TATAGTCCAGGGAGGTACATCTCAAGTTATTCATACCACCATGAACCATGACAGAGTCATACTTGTACCTGTTGTGGAGAGACTTAAGTGCGCGCATGATGTGGCGGATTCTGATACCTGACAGACAACTGATTGTGGTGATCTTCTTGTCGAGCCTGTTGAGGGGGACATCAATGTGTTTCACAACTGAGTCGCCAATGACTAGTATGTTTGGTTTAATGTTGTGCCTTTATGGGCTGTATGAGCTTATTGTTATGTCTTATGGGCTGTGTTTGTGAGACACTGGTGTGTTGTCTTCTGTCTGTGATGTGTTTGGTGTTGTGTGTGGAATGTCTGAGAGTGTGTTTTGGAGATCTCTGCTGTTTAGGTAAATTTTTATTGAGGGCCTCTGTATATGTGGTTGTGTGCTGTGCTTGACTGTGTGATGTGGATGGTGTGGTGTTTATGCTGGCAACCTTCTCTTTGTCAAGGGTGCTGACTGAGGTGCAAGAGAGCATGGATTCCATTTTACTGATATGGATGCATTTCTCACAAGTAGAATTATGTGCTAGAAGAAGAGGGTTGTCAGTGAACATGAGACAGTTGCGGCACTGTCTCAGTATGCCCATGTCGACCAGGCTGGCAGGAGAAACTGATGGGAATTGTCCAGATATAGTGTTCTGAAACTTGGAAGGAGTTTGGGAGAGGGGGTTTTGATAAGGGTTTCTCCACAACAGTGTAGATCTCCAGCCCATCATATATCCTCCTTATTAACCATGTTTTTTTTTTTCAGGGAACACAAATGCTACCATTGCCTTACTCATAAAAATCCTAGCTGACCGAATCAGATGCTTTCTCTGCATCTTGTACCACTTCTCTGTGGATCATCATTGTTCTATTAATGTTGTCTGATATTTGTCTCCTTAACTATTGTAGACGTAAGCACTTTAAAGTCATGTCCTAACAATGAAATGGGTCTATATGAAGCCTGAACTAATGAGATTTCTTACCCGCTTTGGGTAATACAGCCACTACAGATTTCTTCCAAGATGCTGGTACTCTCTTTAAATACTGTAAAGCAAAACCTTGCAGGTCTTTCTCACTTTCTTCGCTCCTAATTTCCAGATTTCTAGTAGAACACCAGCTGTTCCTGGAGAATTCACTGTCCCTGTTAATTGTACCTCACCATTTTTAGCTCCTCTTCTCTTATCTTGGCTATTAAATATTGAGACTTATCTTCCTCTAACCTTGGCATAATTGTCTTCCAGAAATATTTCCATTTGTGCATGTTCTTTGTTTTCACATCCCTCAGCTTTATGCAGATATGCATAATATGGGATCTGATGATGTCAGTATTTATTCATTCCTCAACAGTTGGGTTCGGATCTGACCCTCAGAACCGACTCTGCCATTATTTTAGCTTGTGGCCACTAAAAAGCTGTCAAGCTCCTACCTTAACCATAATGCACCAACCCCTAACATACCCTAAATCTCGTTTGCTGCTTTCGATTTTGGACATGGTCATGTTGAGCTCTCGAGCTTTTCAGTGTAGAGATAAGTTTATTTCTTCCTTTTTAGTCCGTATAAGATATTAGAATTTTCCATCACTAAATCCTCTTTTTTATTTATTTATTTTTTTTCTAAATACGTTTTAGTATTATCATATTACCATAGTTGGTAGTCTCTGTTCCATTTCCCTCTTATACTTTTTTAGTGTAGGTCTAATTACCATTGTTGGTAATTTTTCTTTTTAACTAGTTTAAAAAAAAAGTGCCAGAAATGCGGGCACAAGTTGGTTCTTTCCGATGCACACGCTTTGTGTGTATATTGTTTTGGCCCAGACTATCTTCAGGTAGATTGTTCCATCTGTAGGGTTTTCAACCCGTGAGCAATTGCGGATAGGAAAAATAAATTAATCTTGAAAGGATTGCAGCCTTCATCCTTGTCAGAGGCTGTTTCTGAGACTCACCCCCCCCCCCCAAAAGCAAAGTTAAAGAAGCCTTCAACTAAGTCTTCAAGGCCTTCAGCTCCCTTGTCAGATCCTACCACGGAACCACTACGGAAGAAACATAAGTCAAATTCAAAGGCTGCTCCTGCTCAGCCGACGTCAGAGTCGACAAAGGCTTCTTCGGATCAGAGGCCTTTGTGCACAACCAGGTATTCCCCCTCCATAGACCCAGTACCCTCTAGAGTACTTTCCTCATATCTTGAAACCTGCTGGCACTCTAGGCCCCAGTCAGTTGTTTCTTCTGTTCTTCCAAAAGTCTGACTGAGGCTGATGTGGACGGAATGATATTTCTCCAGTGCATATACAGATGGGAGTTCTCCTGGATCCTACCCCTTGGGGTCAGGAATCCCTTGTTTGTACTGCAACATCAGTCTTGGCTCCTTCACCGATCCAACCTATCATTTTGGAACCTTTGGATCTGAGTTTCGTGAGACCATCCGGATAGAATCCAAAGATGTTAGTATCTTTGGCTGTGAGGCTGTCTCATGTGCACTGGCTCTGATAGTTTCGGAGCCAGCTGACTCTCGAGTCCGAAGCACTACTTGACTTTGAAGTTTTTGGAGCGGTCTTGTCCTTGGAGCCTCTGCATTGGACAGCTAGGCTGTGACTTCTGCCTCTGGTGGTCTGCCTTTGGGGCCAGGGGGGTGGCGATGGAATAGAAGCATGCCTTCTTGGGTCTGTTGGCTTCCTTCTACCCAAAGCATTTTGCCTTTGAGGTGGTGGAGAAGAGTGTTCTCTGCTTCAGCAGGACAGACGGTTCCTACCCCTTCAGATCTTCCCTCTGGATTCTGTGCGTCTCTGCTGCTTGAGCCCCATCATGCTATGTCACAGGGACAGCAGGCCCAAGTTCTTCAGGTTACCCCGCAGGGTATTAGAATCTCTTCTGGCACTTCTCCGGAGCACCCCACCAAAAAAGTCCCTAGGAAGAGGAACTGCAAGAAGAGGCACTTGGACTCCCCTCAGGAGTCCATCACCATAGATACTGATTTTGATGAAGGGGAAGGGTCCCCAAGATCACTACCAGAAGATGTCTCATTCAGAAATATCCTTCAGATCCTTAAGCAGAGAGGTGGTTGGTCTACCTGTAATCCTTCCCCAGAGGAGTCAGTATTCCTGGAGGCCTTTGGGTCTGGCCCATCTACCTGGGTAACTCTGCCTGCTGACAAGTTCATTGACTTGATCTCTAGGCAGGAGTGGAAGGAGCCAGACACAGTTGAGCCAATCCCCAAAAGACCTGATGGGATTCTGGCATCACCTGTAGGAAGGGAGTTTTGGAGCAAGGGAGTGCACATAGATGCTATGGTTGTGGCAGCAACCACCAAGAAAGAAACTGGTGAGTGTAGTTCCTCTCTCCATCCTCCTAAGAGAGGGAGTGTAGGGTTTTGGACAGATTTAGGAAGTGTGTGTATGCTTCAGCAACCTTTGCACTTAGATCGCTGAACTACCTGGCACACTTTACAGTACCACAAAGGGGCTTGATAAAGGAACTGTCAAAATCCCTTTCTGGGATCACTACTGCTAAGACTCGGACTTCTGTGGCCTCACAGTTGGTAACCCTATGATCTATTTCTAATTCATCCATGAGGCTTATCCTCATGCAGCTGAAGGTACCTCAAGGGCAGTTGGTTCAGGCATTTCTGTTAGGAGGCATGCCTGGATGCACTTGTGTGATTTTGTGGAGCCCTTCAAGTCCTTGTACGTCAGTACACCTTTGACAGTTTGTTGTTTGGTCCTAAGTTAAATGGGACACACTACAGGTGTGAGCAAGATAGAAGGACTCTTTCTGTAGTGGGAGTATGTTTTTCAACCCCTCAAAAAACCTTCACTAGGAATCAACAAGGTGGTCAAAAGATGTGGTTCAGAAAGCCCCAGGGTCCTTTCCAAGATCCAAGTGGATGATTCCCTCAGGGGCAGAGGGGGATAGTCAAGTGGAAGACTCTGCCCACGTGGCAAAGGAGGCCCGCAGAACCAAGGGTCTAGAGATTCCTTCTGTGACAGACCCTACCGATGCTTCTGAAAGGAGACCTGATTTTCCTCCTGTGGAGGCAGTCTGGGGTCTATTATCCCTGCACCAGAGAGCTTGGCTAGACGTCACAAAAGATATGTGGGTGCAGAGTATTATTTCCAGAGGTTATAGAATTCCATTTTCCATTTCATCTCCATCTGTATGCAAATTTCCTGATGTTCCACCCAGTCAGAGGAAAGCAGCAGCACTAGAAATACAAAAGCTGGTAGAAAAGATTCATCCAAGAGGTTCCACCAGACCTGATAGAATCCGGAACTTAGTCAAGATTCTTTTTAGTGCTAAAGTTAACAGGGGACTGGAGACCAATTTTGGATCTCGGCATCTTGAACAAATCAGTTCGACATACAGAACTTCGGGTGGTCATGATTCAGTCCATTTTACCCTTCTTGTGCAAGGACAACTAGCTGTCGAGTTCAGGATGCATACTATCACATAAAATTGAATAGACAGTCCAGAAGGTATCTACGCTTCCAGCTGGCAGCCAGTTATTACCAGTTCAGAGCACTGCCCTTTGGCCTCTTCACAGTCCTCAGGGTGTTCACTAAATGCATGGCAGTTGTAGCAGCTCACTTCAGACTGCAGAGTTTCTGTACCTGGATGACTGGCTCAGTACTGCCCTGATCAGGCAATCTGCTAAGTACACAAGATCATGTTCTCCAGACTTACTCACATCTTGGGGTAGCCGTAAATTACGACAAATCTCAGAACTGTCATAAACACTGGAATTCGTAGGAGCAAATTTCAACACTGTATCAGTGACTTCTGTTCCTCTCTCAAGAGTACAATCAATCAGATTCCAGGTCAGAAAAAATAATTCACAGTACCAGAATCTCAGCCCGATTGATTCTACAAGCCTTGGGATCAATCTCGACGGCTATAGTCCTAGTTCCTCTAGCAAAGTTTTACATAAGATGTGGATGTTAGCAACACGATGTTCTATTCTTTATCAACACGTCAGCCCAAGTATGAATCACTCAGGCATGCAAGAGATACCTTTGGTGGTGGATTCAATCAAATCAGGTTCTACAAGGCCGTCTTTTCATTTCCCCCTCAACCGAACGCCGCAGTGACCACAGCCGCATCCCAGATTGGAGGGGGGCACTTCCTGGGGAAAACGGTCCAAGACACTTGGTCCCCCGAAGATGTCAGCACACGTCAATGTCCAGGAAATAAAAGCAGTGCTCTTAGCAGTGCAGGCCTTCAAAGACCGTTTCCCTTTCGGGACAGTTGTGATTCCAGCAGACAGTATGTCAGTAGTTTGGTACATAAGCAAACAAGGAGGAACCAGGCCTTACCCTTTGTGTTGAGAAGCCCTCAGAGTGTGGCAGTGGGCAGTCTCATCCAACCATTTTCTGATAGCAGTACATATTCTGCTGAAGTCCAGCATGATAGCAGAGAAATTGAACAGGTCCAGTCTACTAACTCAACATGAAGGTGGCAGAAATTATTTTCGCCAGTGGAGCTGGCCTTGCTGCAATCTCTTTGAATCTCCCATGAACAAGTGCAGCAGCTTCTCTGCCCTAATCCCCCCACCGGGGATGAGAGATGCTGTATTTCACGATTGGACCACTGGTCTCCTCTGTGCATATCCCCTAACTCCCTTGATCCTCAAATTTCTGCAGAAAGCTTTCCAGTTGAAGAACAAAGTCCTTCTCATTGCAACTTATTTGACACATTTGGTTCCCCTTTCTTTGGCCTCATCTAATTTACCCACCTTGGATTCCTGATCCGATTCCAGACCTCTTGTCTCATCCGACAGGCATGATGATTCACCCAGATATCTCAAACCTAAAGCTGACAGCTTGGTTTCTCCACTTCCTTTAATAGCCAGACAACCCATGCTCTTGTCCCGGGTCTATCATATACATTTATCTTCCTATAAAGCTGCTACAAGAAAACTTTACAGAAGTAAATGGAAGAGGTTTGTTTTTTGGGTGTTTCAGAAATATATTGGTCCCTTTTCAGCCCAAAGTGTCTTTGAGTTTTTGGCAACAGTTTTCAACAAAGGAGCTAGCTCCTTGACCACTAGAGTTCAGTTAGCAGCCATCTCTAATTTTCACATTGGGTTTGAGAACAACCTGGCTTCATCTAAATTTTATAAGGCCTTCTTGAGAGGTACCCTTCTTTTGAGATCTCTTTATAAAGATCCATCTCCTTCATGGGACATAAATTTGGTACTGCAGGCCTTGATTCATTCCCCCTTTGAACCAGCAACAAAATGTCATCTTAAGTTTCTGACCCGGAAGTATATCTTTCTGGTAGCTAACACCTCTGCTAGAAGGATTTCAGAACTTCAGGCATTGACTTCTAAACCTCCCTACTTGATTTTCCATAGGGATAGAGCAACATTATGAACCAGTCCTCCTTTTCTTCCTAATATGGTGTCAGAATCTAACATCAACCCCGTACATTAATCTGCCAGATTTCTTTCCTAAATTCGTAAACAAAGGTGAATATATGTTGCACTTATTGGATGTTCACAGACAATTAAGTTTTTACTTGCATAAAACAAAAGAAATTAGGAAGACAGCAATTATTTGTCTCCTTTGCAGATTCTGCATTGGGCAAATCAGTTGCAAAGGTAACTTTAGCCAGATCACTGACAAATTGTGTATCATTTGCCTACAGTAGGTTGGGTCTGTCCATACAAAAACCTTTGAGCCCATTCAGCCAGGTCCATGACTACTACTACAGTGTTTCTATCTAGGCTTCCATAGATGACATATGTGCAGCTGCGACTTGGCTAATCCCCATACCTTTATTACTCATTACAAACTGGATCTGGTCTCGAGGGGAAGAGCAGCCTTTGGCTCAACTGTGCTCAGGAATATCCTTCTTTAGAGTCCGCCCAGGATTTTAGGTAGCTGGGGACCCTGTCCCAGCTGTTGAGGAATGAATGAAAATTGGCAACATCAGATAAAGAAGTTATGTACTCACCATAGCACTCCATCTGTGTTGTCCATTTTCATTCTTCCTCAACTGCTCTCCCACCAACCCCCAACCTTCTTTCAGAGTTTATTTCTGGAAGAACAAGAACTTATGGACACCCCTGTTCCTTATGTTGAGCTCCAGGTAATGGTTTCTTCTGTCAGGAATATTATGATATTTCTTGCATTATGTCAATCAGTAAACAAAATATGAGGTATGTTAGGGGTTGGTGCACTATGGGTAAGAGAGGAGCTTGAAGGTTTTTTAGTGGCCACGAAATAAAATAGCAGCGAAGTCATATCAGCGTGTCGGATCAGAACTCAGCTGTTGAGGAAGAATAAAAATGGACAAAACAGATGGAATGTTATGGTGAATATGTAACTACTTTATTATGAGCAGGTTGCCAGTTACGGTTTACTGTTTTCATTGAAGGGTAATTTCAGCAAATAGTAAATAAAATGAAAACTGTTCAATGAAACTACCTTTGTCAAACAACTTAACAGTTTTGTTTTTGCAGGGAGCAAGCACCCCCGCACCCCTACACCCTTGGACTTGTGTATACCAACTCCGAGATCACGCAGCAGTGAAGAAGAAAGCAAACTCCACTGTCAGCCAGTGTAATTTTACCTTTGATGACATGATGTGCTGCCAATCATAACTAGCTTATTTGTTTGAGACATAGCTGCAAAGAAATTCACTTTGAGAGTGAAGCTGAAGTGATGAATCTCTATATCCATGTCGAAACCGCACAATTATGGCTTATGATTGGTGACCCAATCTTTATTTCTTGTAATGCATGGAGCTTTAGCTGGACCATATACTACTAGTTACATAATTAGCAGTGAAGCACTTAGCAAGTGCTGTCAGAATGGCAGAAATGCACTCTGTTATCTTACAGAAAGTCTGGGACACATTACCAACACAGAAAACAGACAAAAATAAGTCTGTTTTTAATTCTGCCACTGCCATTTGCTATTCAGTCTCAGATTTAACTGCCTACTGCGATACCCGATCTTAACTAGTGAAGCAGGGGCTGCTTAACAGTTAAGATTGGTTGTTGTACTACAGAAATGCTTAACTGGTCTGACTTTTTCCGGATATCTGAGCATTATCACTGCGCTCCATGCACTACATTTTTACAATATTTCTAATACCTTTGTAGGATCTGCGGTTATTTTTTATGTCAAAGGATCCCAAGTTTCACTAAATCCCTTTCTGCTTTCTAAGTTGCTGTGCTGAAAGTTTTTGAGCACCGGTTATCAAAAAAGTCACTTAACAGCAACTTTTCTATGGGAATGAATATTGTCCAAATACTCTTAAGGACTAGCCACGGTGGTACACAGGTAGTATTGTTACCTTACAGCAAGAGGTTCTCATGTTCGATTCACGGCTGGAGTGCCTTCTGTGTGGAGTCTGCATGTCCTTCCCACGGTCGAGTGGCCTCCGAAAGACGTGCGTGAATGGGTGTGCCTTCGCTGAAGGTTGGGCATCGGGCTGGCAGTTCGACACTATAGAAAATCTACTGCCAATCATTAGCGGACCAGAGTTCCACTGTGGTAACCCCTAACCGGGAGAAGCCGAAAAGACAAACATATGGAGAGAAGTAGGTTAAAAATTAAAAAAAATAGCTGGGTGCACAAGACCCAGGATAAAGAAGTGCCCAATCCTGGTACACACACTGTTGCCAGGACTGGAAAAGATAGTGTAGAATCCTCAAATACAGAAACATTCTTACATTGGGGCTAGGCTAGGCCCAGGGGAGGATGGCCCCCCTGTTGTAGAAGGAAGTAGTAGTCCACAAAAACTGATGATAGGCTAAAGAAGAGCAATAAAGATGATAAAGTGGACTATTGAGGATAAGCAAGAAATTATGTAATGTCCTTCTGTTCCTATGTTGCAGTATTCTTAGTGTGTTATTCCCCGCCTCAGGTGACTCGAATGTTGGCTCCTATACAAAAGCTTAATCTTGGCTGCTGTAGGTGCGTGGGACATCACAAGTAGGTCCATAAACCAGGAACCTTAAATGTGATGTCTGCACGCACAGACCTCAGAACTTTTCAGCCGCAGACTATGCCACATCAATCGCTTCACTCCTATACCCAAAGACATCTTAAAAGCTGAGTACCCCATTGGGGAATTTTTTCATCTATTTTGCTTCAGCTTGGTTAGCTATAGATATCATTGGCCGATGTCTGCTAAGAAGGGCAAATGCCATTGCAGGTGTCAGATATCGCATAAAGATACGCACGACCGTTGCGTCTTTTGTCTAGGGAAGGAACATGACCTAGCTGGTTTCATTTGCCAGTCTTTTGTTCCGAAGACCCTTCATAGCCATCTGGCCACCCTTAACTTATATTTAGAGAACCAAAGACTCAAAAAACTTGCACTCAAGATGGATCCCGAATCGGCTGTTCTGACTGAACCACCACATAAAAAGACCAAGGTTTCCTGGCCTACTTCCATTGCCTTTCCTCCTTTGGATGTCCCACCAGCTTCCGATTTAGGGGTTGAGGGACATCCAATAGAACCATCTACTTAGGCGGCTCCCACTGAGAAAGCAGCTTCGGAAGTAACGGCCTGTGCATCAATGGAGACAGCACAGACGTCGGTCCCTACGGATGTCGAGAGGGACCAGATACGGTTGGACAACCGACCGAGGCACCATTACCTAAAACCCAAGCCTTTTCCCAGACCTAAGCCTTCTAAACGAAAAACAAAACACCTGACTCCAACCCCTGAAGGAGTCCCAGACTGACAGTCATTTACCAGCTCCTTGATGCAGGCCTTTATAGCCCTTAGACCCACAGCCTCTTCCCCCTCCACTATTCCATTGTTTAGTCCTGGGCCTGCTTCTGCTACTTCTCTCCCCTTGCCTACTGCCCAAGAAGGAGAGGAGGATCTGGAACCCTATTACTCATCTTCTGATGAATCTATTTCTTATGCCTCACAAATTGCCTCCCTTCTGGAATACTATTCCCCAGATGAGGAATCCATTGAAGGGGACTCCCCACCAGAGGATATCACCTTTGGAGAAACAATTACAGAAATGAAAGAATACTTCAAATAAGACACTACCCAGATGACTGACACCCAGAAGAGGTATTTTGAACTCCTTCAAGTGGAGTCTCCCTCCCAGTCAGCCGTCCCACCTGTTTTACTTGCCTATCTGGATGCTTTCACCTCTACATCCAAGAATCCAGACTCTCGACCATCTGCTCCTAAGAGACCGGACATTAGGTTCTACAAAAGTACCTGATGACCAGAAATTCTTAGTAAAGCCTCCCTTGGCAGACCCCTGCAGTAATTGCTGTCTCCCCTGACAAGCAGTCTAGACTGATTCCTTCAGCATCTCTTCTGCCCACTGATAGGGATAGCAAAAGCATGGACAGGATTGGCAAAAAAGTGTACACTTTCTCCACTCTGGCCTTCAGAGCTATCAATTACCAAACTCACGTGATAAAATGTGCCTTAGACATAGTTTCACAAGCCTCCACTCTCTTGGCTTTCTCCCCTGACTGCCCTACCAAAACTGAGATAGCATCTAAACTGTCCCTGGCTTCTCAGGTCGCCAGACATTCCATTAGGTGCAGTTATGATGCCGCAGAGGCCTCTGCTAGGTCTGCAGCTTCTGCTTCAGTTCTCCGCAGATACTCTTGCCTTCGCCTCCAACCACTTCCAAAGGATTTCAAGTCTAAAATCCTAGACGCCCCATTAGACCCATCACCTCTTGTTTGGCAAACAATCTGCAGAACTTTTTAAAAACCTGCAGGAGAAAAGTAAGGAGCTTCAGGACATCAAGCATTTGCTTGTGTCTCCCATTCCTAAATTCTACAGGAATTATCCTGTAAAGGCTTCCTTTGTCAGGAGAATCCCTTCCTCTGCTACCCCCACCTCTACCAGGCATAGGAGAGGAACCAGGAGGCAGACCTACTCCAGACCAGTTATCTCACAACCTACTCTTTCCCTTTCAGGATAGAACTGGACCAAGCAATGCGTGACTGCCTTGCCCGTCTACCTTTGTCAGCCCACCTCCCCCACTGCCTCCCCTTTTAGAAAACTATCACATCAGACCACTGGGTATTGACTATCATTCAAAATGGATATTTCCTTTCTTGGAAGGAAAAACTTATTCAAAGGCCCATCCCCTTTCCCCCCCAAATAATCAACTCCACCTCATACCTCACATATTACTAGACCTTCTGAGATTAGGAACAATAGAACATGTCCCTCCAGGACAGGAAGGAAAAGGATTTTACTCGAGACTTTTTCTGGTCAACAAAAAATATGGTCCTGATAGGTTCATAGGTAGGTACTAGGCTATTGGCCCTAGGGCATATATAAGCCTAGTCAAACAGTATCCTGGCTTTTGCCACCCAAGAAAATTATTTTCCTGTGCCCCCGTCAAGCAGAGCCACAGAAGTGATCCCCGGGGTGAATTTCCTATCTCCCATCCAATCATCAAGATTTTTCTTGAGGAGTGCTAATGAGGAGCTTGGAGACTGATATTAGAGTTATCCTTTCTCAACCAGTTCCTAAAAGTCTCATCATTCAGAATGCTATCCCTTCAAACTCTTCTTCTTTTAATACCAGCCCAGGCCTTCATGGCCACTCTTGATCTAAAGGAAACTTATCTCCATATTCACATAAAACCTTTCAACAGGAAATTCTTACATTTTACTGGGCCCTGTTTTTTTCATTTTCAGTTTACAGCTTTGCCCTTTGGTTTGTCTACTGCACCCAGGATAGTTACAAAATGCCTAGCCCCCAGCCATTGCTTACCGCAGAACCAAAGGTGTCCGACTCTATCCTTATCTAGATGATATTCTCCTTCTAGCAGAAACAGAAGACATCCTCCAAAATCATCTCAGGTTCACCACTTCCTTACTATAAAACTTGGGTTTCACCCTCAACCTGCAGAAATCTTCCTTACTCCCACAGCAAGACAAAATCTTTCTGGGCTGCAGGATCAGAACAGATCTGATGCGAGCTTTCCTCCCCCAGGACAAAGTCCTGTCACTCTCCAATCACTTCCAAAGCGTATTACTAGATGTTCTTCGTGTTTCACTGTTGCATTCATTACATTTGGGTTATCTGCTTGCAGTAGCCCTCAGTCGGCGTGATTAACAAAGTCTTAGGTCCTGTGTCGGTTGCTGTCCATTCTTCCATGACATCATGTCAGGGGTATAAAACATGCAGCCGACGCCATTACATCAGTCTTTCTTGCCATGCGGTGCCCGAAGCAGAAGCAGTTCGCAAGTGCCGGCCGACTCCTGAAATTTTCGTTTTCGAGTTTCAGAACCAAAGCCTTCAACTAAAGCTAAGTACCCCATTGGGGAAACTTTTTCTTGCTCCTTACCGATGTCAGTAAAAGTTAATGATTGCATTACTTGTGGAAAGCAAATACCTCACAAAGATTTTCATTCGTACTGTATTTCTTGTCTAGGCCCTGACCACGACGTATCTTGCTGTCAGTTTTATGCTTTATTTAATCAGCGCACTGTCAGTCAATATATTTTCGCCTCTAAATATTTCGGTTCTCTGGTTAATTATCCAGAAATGTCGTCGGTTAGCCATCCGACTACCGGGATTCCAAAAAAACACAAAGATAAAGACAGATACAGGCCGCTGAGGTCCAAAGCTGCCGACGACGCTTCTAAGCCAGTCGCCGGTACTCAGTGAGGCGCTTTCGCAGCCCCTGATACCTGCTACTTCTGAATCGCAGGCCTCTACTGAGACCCATTCGGAGTCCGGTATGCTGCGAGATGCTTCAAGTGTGGAACCTGCGAATGTCTCTACCTTGGATGGGTCCGGAGCCACTGGTGTATTCAGGCCTACGGACTTGCATATTAAACCGACACCTCCTTCTTCATTTAGGCCAAAATCTCGACCCATGCCTAAGAAACCAACCACCAGGCCGCATGCTCAGGCCTCTATGCCTAAAAAACAAATGATAAGAATGGCTGAAGATCTTATAGCTCTAATCAGGGGAAGCCAACCTCCCCCTTCTAAGAGACCTAGGACTGAAGTTGTTTATGAATCTTCTGGCCAGAATTCTGATTTTTCTGATTCTTCTGATGATCTGGATTTGCCCTTATCTACTTTTGAGGATTCTGATGCAGAGGACTCTATTCCCTCTGCTTCCCCTCCAGAGGATTTTTCTTTTGGTGAGACCTTACATACTCTAAGGGGACATTTCCACTGGGAAAGCCAGGTTTTTTCTGATTCAAAAAAGAGGCTTAGGGATTTCTTACTCCTGCCTCAGCATAGGCCTTTAGCTATACTTCCTGTACTAGACATTATTGATGATACCTTTTCAGAATCTAGTTTGGCCCCTGATTCTTTGCCTCCTGCTCCCAGAAAACCTGACAGATATTACAGGGTTCCTGATTCACACAAGTTCCTTTTTAAAAATCCTATTGCGGATCCAGAGACTGTTTCACAGGGACCCAAGGGCATTAAGGCTTCTACTGCTAAAAATCCTACCCCCTCTGATAGAGACTCCAGGGCGCTGGATAGATGGGGTAAGAAACTTTACACTTCTGCAACCTTGGCCATTAGGGCTTTAAAGTACCAGTTTCATATGTTAAAGTATCAACAGCATGTTATTGTATTGCTTAAACAGAAAATGATGTTGATTCCTGACTGTTCTGAAAATAAAGAATTACAGGATGTAATGCATTCTGCTCAACAGGTTGGAAAACATACTTTGCAATGTGGATTTGATTCATTAGAGGCCTCTTGCAGGGCTGCTGTTACTGGGTCTGTGCTCAGAAGGCATGCTTGGCTTAAGGAGCAATCTTTGCCTGATCATGTTAAGGCCAAATTGTTGGATGCTCCCTTAAATCAAGACTGCCTGTTTGGCAACAAGGCTGAGGAAGTTCTTAAAAAGATGGAAGATAAAGCTAAATCTATGCATACTGTTAAATGTTTCTTACAAGTTCAGCCTCCTAGATTTAGTAGGCACTGGCCCTCTAAAAATTGGTCCTTTCCAGCTCCTTCCAGGTCTTCTCAAGCCAAACCCGGACACAGCAGAAACCCCAGGTTTCAGTCCCAAGGGACACACAAGACTAAGCAGTGTGTGTGTGTGTGTGTGTGGGGGGGGGGGGGGTACGCAACCAAATCTGGGAGTAATAAGACTCCCCCCTCTGGAAAACTGTCTCAATGACTTGCTTTGAAAACTTCCAAGCACTTCCCAACTGAATGCTACTTTAGGCGGAAAGATTGGTCTGCTGGCCAAAAACTGGGAACTCATTACCCAGGACAAATGGGTTTTAAATATAGTGTCCCAAGGATACAGATTTCACTTCCACATGTTACCAACACCAAGCGGGTGGCCAGATCTACCCCCAAATCAGTGTGCAGAGGCCCAAAATCAAGTACTCTCTCTCTCTTAAACATGGGGGCTATTCAGTTGGTACCAGAAGAGGAGAGGAAAAGGGACAAGGTTTCTATTCGAGACTTTTCCTGGTACCCAGAAAAGGCAATACATGGCGTCCTATTCTGGACCTTTCTACTCTAAACACCTTTCTAGTGATTCCAAAATTCAGAATGCTGACTCCTCACCAGCTGCTTCCAATGCTAGGAAAAGATGCATGGTTGGCAACACTAGACTTTAAAGAAGCATACCTGCACATCCCTATCAGGGAGTCTTGCAGAAGATACCTATGCTTCAAAGCAGGCTACAGGCACTATCAGTTCTCTGCACTGCCCTTTGGCTTATATACTGCGCCTAGGGTATTCACAAAGTGCCTAGCTCCAGTCATTGCATTTTGCAGGCAAAGAAATATTCAAATATACCCATATGTGGACGATTGTCTAATTCAGGCAGAAACCCAGGACATTATTTTGAATCATCTGGCCTTTGTTCAGAGGATACTGACTTGTCTGGGGTTCACCATAAATGAAAAGAAATCACACCTGGTACCCTGTCAACAAATTATATTCCTGGGAGCAAGCTTGAATACAACTTCCCAGATGGCTTTCCTCAAGCAAGAGAAACAGATTAATTTGATAATCTACTTCAAACAAGTGGCCACAAAAACCCAGCTATCTGCAAGGCAAATACTGCAAGCCTTTGGGATTCATGGCCTCCTGCATTCTTCTAATTCCTTATGCAAGGCTGCATATGAGGAAACTACAATGGTATCTCAAAAGCCTATGGTGTCAACATTCACATTATCTAGAAGCAAAGATTCCTATCATACCTTGCCTATGCCTGGAGTTCCTTTGGTGGGCAGAGGCCTGCCATCAAAAGAGGGGACTACCATTCACATTACCCCCTGCTGCCCAAATCTTAACAGACTCATCAGACTATGCATTGGGGGGCTCACCTGGCAGGGAAGTGCATTCAGGGCAAATGGTACCCAAGTCAAATGCACCTACACATAAACCAAAAGGAAATGTTAGCTGTACAGAATGCTCTGACAGCCTTCAAGGACCACATTCTTCCAGGACAACTAATGGTAAAGACAGACAACACCAATGTCATGTGGTACATAAACAAGCAGGGGGGTACACATTCTTGCCCCCTCTGCAGACTAGCCATGGCATTGTGGAACACAGCCTTGAGGTACCAAGTGAATCTACAAGCTCAGTTCCTGCTAGGAAAACTAAATACACTGGCAGACGGACTAAGCAGAAACCTTATGGACCCACACGAGTGGAAACTGGAACCAAGGATTTTCGACATGTTGACAAGCAAATGGGGGAGCCCAGATGTAGACCTGTTTGCGTCCCCCCAGAACCATCAACTGGACAAATTTTGCACAAGGTTTCCCCACAAGCTAGCTTGGAAAGTGGATGCCCTATCCTTCAGCTGGAAAAAAACTATAATTTTATGCATTTCCTCCTCTGCCTCTGCTCCCCAAGGTACTACTAAAGGTCAGACAGGACAAGCCAAGGACGATTTTAATTGCACCAGACCGGCCTCACCAACACTGGTGCCCACTCTTGCGCAATGTGTCACGCTTGGCTCCATGGCACCTGTCTCAGATTCCTTCCCTATTGTCTCAGCAGGAGAACCAGATTGTGCACCCTCAACTGCAAACCCTGAACCTAGCAGCCTGGCTAATTACCTAATCTCTCCTTTTACCATCCCTCAGTAAATGTGTGATGGATATCATTTTAGAGGCAAGGAGAACTAGTACTAGAAAATCTTATGATGTAAAATGGAAAAGATTTTGTGCCTGGAACCAATCTCAAGGAATGAACGCAGCAGTGCCCAATTTACCTCCGATACTACAATACTTGACTGAGATGCTTCATAAGGGCTTGTTCTTTGTCTCCATCAAAATTCATGCCTCAGCCATTTCAGCTCATTATAGCACAGAGCCTCCCCTCTTCTCTCACCCACTGCTCAAGCAGTTCCTCAAAGGGGCCAAAAATTTAAGGCCACCCAGAAGAGCTCCAACTCCAGCCCGGGATCTTAACTTTGTCTTGGAGAAACTCACTCTTCCTCCTTTCGAGCCAGCTGCTACTGCAGATTTAAAATTTATTTCCTGGAAAACAGCTTTCCTTCTAGCAATCACTTCTGCAAGAAGGGTATCTGAATTACAAGCCCTTATGGCGGTGGAACCTTTCATCATCTTTCATGCGGACAGGGTGTCCCTAAGAACCAATCCCTCCTTCATGCCCAAGGTGGTATCCAGTATAGCTCTTAATCAGTCCATTCATTTGCCTACCTTCTTTCCTAACCCACAGAACAAAGGGGAACGGATACTCCACTCTTTAGATGTACATAGACAGCTTAGATTCTACTTGGACAAAACTAAACCTCAAAGGAAATCTGGACAACTGCTGGTGGCATTTGCTGCAGGGACAGAGGAGAAAGCTATTACAAAACAAACCATTTCAAAATGGATAGGCCACTGCATTCATTTCTGCTATAAGCACCATGGAAAACCTATCCCACAGGGCATCAGACCCCATTCAACCAGGGCTGCATCTACCTCTACAGCGTTTCTCAGGGGCGTCCCTACTAGGGACATCCTAGAAGCTGCTACCTGGAGTTCTGTACATACTTTCACCAAGCATTATCATTTGCCAATTTTCTCTAAATCCAGAGCTGGTTTTGCCACTGCAGTCTTGCTGGGCCTTATAGCTGGTCCTAATTCTATTTAAATTCCTCCTCCCATCCTTAGCTTTGGGAATCTACCCAAATGTAATGACTGCAACAGTGAAATACGAAGAACATAGTACAGTTGTGTACACTTACCATAAATATGGATGTTCAAGTGTATTCACTGTTGCAGTCCTGGTTACCCTCCCTCCAGCCCCCTTTCTTCTTTTTGCTATACCTCTACTCTCACTTATGCTCAAAAAGCTTTTTGGTGTATTTGCTTTTTTATTGGAGGAATATCCTTGTATTTATAGATTTAATTGCTTCCCATTAGGGGTGCACCTAACATCTGGGGCAAGAAAAACTGATGTAATGGCGTCGGTTGCATGCTTTATATCCCTGGCGACCTGATGTCATGGAAGAAGGGAAAGCAACCGGCGCAGGACCCAAGACTTTGTTAATCAGGCTGACTGAGGGCTACTGCAAGCAGATAACCCAAATGTAATGACTACAACAGTGAATACACTCAAACATCTACATTTATGGTAAGTGTACACAACTGTACTTTCCTCAAATATTTGCAAGACAATTCTTGCAACTCCTGTGACTGATAGCAGCCACCATCCCTATGCTTCCACTAGCCAGAATGCACATGCTTTCCAGTAGTATCTGAAAAATGTGTGGTCACAACACCAACACTCCCTAGTGCAATAAATTACCAAAACAGAACTAAGGTGGTGGATTCAACAAATACTTCAGAACCCTGGACTTCCAGTTCAAATCCCCTCCCCAACCCAGCTTATGCATACAGATGCATCAGACCTAGGGTGGGGGGCCACCTTGAAAGGTTTCAGGAGGCATGGAATCCTACCCTTCAAAAGAAGCGCATTAATGTAAGGGAAATGACTGCAGTTCTTCTGGCCCTGAAGGCATTCCTTTCTATCCTCCAATCGGACCCCCTTCAGATATTCACAGACAACACCACAGTAATGTGGTATCTCAGCAAACAAGGAGAGACCAGAGCTTACCTCCTATGCCAGATAACATTACAAATTTGGGACCTCGCCTCCAGGCACAAGTTAACCCTGCAGGCTTCATACATCCCCGCTCAGGACAACAAACAAGCGGATATTCTCAGCAGAACATCCTCTCGACAACACAAGTGGATGATGAACAGGGAGACATTTCTAGACATTGTCCACCGGTGGGGCACACCTCAAGTGGATCTGTTTGCCTCCCTCCAGAACAGACAATTGAACAAATTCTGCACCAAAGATCACTCTCCACTTGCCTGGAGGGTGGATGCCTTCAGCATTCCATGGAAGGGACTGTTTCTGTATGCTTTTCCACCCTTCCCACTAATCTAAAAGTTCCTACTGAAAATCAGGATGGACAAACCAAAAATCTTGCTGGTGACTCCCTACTGACCAAGGCAACACTGGTTCCCCCTACTTCTTTCATTAGCCAAGGGCAATCACCACAAGTTACCCCACAAGGTGGACCTACTCGGCCAACAAAAGGGAACTCTAAATTCACCCTCACTAACAGATGTTGGGCCTAACACTCTGGATGATAAACTTCTGATCCCTTTCAGACACCACTATTCAGAGGACGTGCTTACAGTCCTGCTCTAATCCCTTTCAGACACCACTACTCAGAGGATGTACTTACAGTCCTGAGGGAGGCCAGGAAACCTGCAACTAGGAAATCGTACTTATCAAAATGGGAGAGATTCTCCAAATGGTGTCTACATAAGGACCGGGACCCCAGCAGGCAGACCCGTCCCTTGTCCTTGCCAATGTGTGTGAACTCATTAAGGCTGGCCTTTCCTACTCTTCAGTGAAAGTCCACCTTTCAGCTTGTCTACCTCTAGATCCCCCTTTGCTGTCCAGGCTGGATGTAAAACTTTTCCTGAGAGGGGTCTTACACACCAGACCACCAAGAAAACCCATCCCACTCCCCTTGGACCTAAACTTCATTCTGGAAAAAACTAACACTGGCCCATTTGAGCCAGCTAGCACTGCTATGCTCCAAATGTGTACATGGAAGACTGTACTGCTGATGGCCATTGCTTCCACTAGAAGAGTGTCAGAGTTGCAGGCTCTCGTGGCTTGCCCCCTCCTACACTACCTTTCACAAGGATAGGGTGAACCCTGCACACTAACCCTTCCTTTATACCTAAAGTGGTCAACGAACTGTCCTTAAACCAATCCTTTCACTTGCTTACATTATTTCCTTCTCCAACTAATAATAGTGAGAGGATTCTCCATTCCCTGGATGTGCACAGACAACTTAGTTCTACCTAGACAAAACTAAGTCCTTCAGAAAATCTAGCCAACTATTTGTATTCTTCCACCCCAGGGCTCTGGGCAAGGCAGTCTCCAAACTATTGTATGTTAGATCAGAAAATCCATTTCCTTCTGCTACTCATACCATGGCAAGCACTTACCCCCAGGGAGTAAGAGCTCACTCTACCAAAGGCATGGCTACTTCCAAATCCTTCCTCAAAGGGCTGGACACAGCCTCCATCCTGGGAGCAGCCACCTGGTTCACAATTCACACCTTCACCAAGCACTACAAAATTAGACCATGTCTCCAGAGCCAGGGCATGGTTTGCTAGAGCAATCCTGCAGGTTTTCTGGAATCTTCTACCTCCACCCTTCCCCTCTGATTAAGCTGTGGTACTCTCCCACAATAAGAATACTGCAACATAGGAAGAGAAGGACATAGAATAGTTGTGTAAAATCTTACTATAACCATAGATGTCCTTCTCTTCCATATTGCAGTATTCCTACCCCCCCTCCAAATCCCCTGTATTTATTTTGGACTGTGGACATATCTCTTGGGCACTAGGAAGCTCTGCCCTAGATCAAGAGCAGACTAGCCAGCATATGACATTTTGCACTTCTGGATGACATCACTTGTTACTCTCTTTAGGACTGTCCAACTGGGCTTTCAAGTTCTGAGGTCTGTGCGCGCAGATGTCACATTTAATGTCCTTGGTTTATGGCCCTAAGCGTGACATCCCATGCACCTACACCAGCCAGGCTTAAGCTTTTGTATAGGAGACAACGTTTGGGTCACCTGAGGTGGGGAATCCCACGCTAAGAATACTGTAACATGGAAGAGAAGGACATCTATGGTTATGGTAAGATTTTACACTACTTTTCTTTGTTACTATTATGCAGAAAATCCAGAATTTCCAGACACAAGATATACAGAACACTTATGAAAGAAATTAGAGGAAAGAAAAATATTTCCACAAGAAAAAACTGTCAAACTACAAATAAAAAATTGTATTCATTAATGCAACAAATTTTGTGAAAAACAGTGTATAGATAAAGAAACATTGACCTGTTTGGAAAACAAAGCATCTGAGGAACTGCAAAAATATAAACAAAACAACCTAGAGATTTTTGAAAAGTATAAAAAAGACATATGGACATAGGAGAGAGAGGGAGATTTGATATGGTACAATATTTATGCAAAGGAGAAAGCCAAATTAATCAATATAAAGAAAGCAGTCCCAAAGATGTCCAAAGAGAAATGCAGGTAAAGGCATCCAGATATGGAAATTTTCGCAATAAAGAAAATATCACAAAGAAGGACTGTAGAAAAGATGATTAGTAAAGTGGAAACTCTGGCACAGTCTATTTTGAGGAGTGGTAGGCCAGTAAGTTCCCATATGATAGAGCAGTGGATGGTAAGGATGAAATTGAAGAGAATGTGCCACAGGAAGATTCTACAGAACTGTGTAGAATGCCCACAGGAAATGGAAAAAAATGTGCTCTCAGTTTAGAAGAAAATGACCTAAGAGAAGAGTTGCTTGATTTAACAGAGATAGAGAGTCTACTTTGTTTTGTTGAATCTCATTTCACCCTGACCAGTTCGCTGAAAACTCATTTCACTGAACTGCAGTTAGTGTATTTGGCACTGTCTAGAGTAGTGTAAGGCAAGTAAAAGGTATATGCCCTTTTCCCCACTGTAGTGCGATCCTGGAGTTAGTATATATAGTTAGGGGGTGGGGTACAGCCCCTCGCACTGCGGGGTGTGGGGACATCGCTCCCTAGTTAGAGTACATATTGTCTTCTGGAGAGAGTTGGTCATTGGTGGTGTAACTATACATGTCTGTTGTTTAAAATGTATTGTATTGAATTTTTTGATAGAATATAAAATAAATAAGTGCCCCCCCATGATTATATATGCTAACTCCAGGATCACACTACAGTGTGGAAAAGGCATAATATCTTTTACTTGCCTTAAAGTACTCTACACAGTGCCATATATACTAAGTTCAGTTCAGTGACATGAGATTCAGTTAAATGAGTTTTCAGTAATTTGTGTTTTCAGCGATGTGGTCTGGATGTAATGAAATTCAGTGAAATGAGATTCAACGAAACAAAGTAGACCCAGATAGACATATTAAGATCAATGAATGAAGGAGACTGCAGAAGGTCAGTAAAACCCAGAAAGTCAGAAGTTTGATAAAACAAATTAACACAGTAATTAGGACTGTCCATAGAGATCCATGTGATATAACAGAAGTAAACAGGATATATTATTGTGCAGCTAAATTAATAACTGATGGGTCCTAATCCAAGAACACAGAGTAGTGAGGGAAAGGAAGGGAAAAAATCAAATACCATCATGGAAGTATTGAATAGAAATATACTATAACGCAGTTAAGACAAGAAGTGTCACTGTTAGAAGAATATAGAAGAGGGAACAGCTCAACAAAAATACTAAGAAAGATAGACGTAATAAACGTAATGCACGGTATTAGAGCAGACCTGGATCTATCGTGTACTATCGCAAATAAAAGCTAAAATTCTCAGCACAGGCAGAAAAACTTCGAAGATACACAGATAAATACAAAGGAAAAGTACAAAATAAGCAATTTATTGATGACCCAAAAAAGTTCTGTTGAGAGTTGGAAAATTATTTATTTATTTTATTTTATTTTACATTTGTTAACTGGGGGTGTCTGACTAAGCCGAAAAGGCCCTTTTTCAGCAGAGTGCTGGGGAGAAAGGCTCCTCAAAGAAAAATTACAGACACATTTAGTTATTTAGACATGATCAGTATACACACAAATTACAAGAAACATGTTTTTACAGTGGTGTGCGGCACATCAACAGTTACAGTGGAGAGAACAAGCAAAAAATATTAATTTAAAAATAAAGGTAATTAATAGATTTGTGGTGTACAGCTGAAATTTGGAACATAGGTAGAATACATACATAGTATACAGGTGTACAGTACATACATTGTAGATTAGCCAGTGTTTGTGAGTAAGATTGAAAACTATTATCAAGTACTCTAGATTTAGTATGTATACGTTATCCACTTTCACTAGCCTTGGGAGCAATCATGGCACTGTCAACTTTGCTTGAGATGTAGCCTGATGAGGTCTTTAAAGGAGGCTTTGGATGACGTGATGTTCATCGTGTTTCACTGTTGCAGTCATTACTCTTGGGTTATTCTGCTGGCAGGCTACCCTCAGTCGGCCAGAATTCCAAAGTCTAGGTCCGTCGTCGGTTGCTGTCGCTTCTTCCCTGACGTCAGTGCGCCAGGGGTATAAAAGATGCAGCCGACGCCATTTTCTTCCGTCTTTCTTGCCGCGCGGTGCCCGAAGCAAAAGCAGTTCACAAGTGCCGGTCAGCCGACTCCTGAGATTTTCACATCCAAATTTCAGAACCAAAGTCTTCATTAAAGCCAAGTACCCCATTGGGAAAACTTTTTTCTTGCTCCAGACCGATGTCAGAAAAAGTTAACAATTGTATTTCTTGTGGGAAGCAAATACCTCATAAGGATTTTCAGTCTTACTGTATTCCTTGCCTAGGTCCTGATCACAACGTTGATAGCTGTCAGTTTTGTGCTAGATTTAACCAATGCACTATTAAGCGTCGGTTCGACTTTGCATTCCATTACTTTGACCGGAGATTTAATTATATAATGCCGTCAGACCAGCCGACAACCAGAGTTTACAAAAAAACGCAAGGACAAGGATAAGGATAGGCATCCGAGGTCCAAAACCGACGAGGCCTCTACTAGGCCAGTCGCCGGTTCTCAGTGAGGCGCTTTCGCAGCCCCTGGCACCCGCTACCTCAAAGCCACAGGCACCTTCCGACTCCCATGTGGAGCTGACTGGGCCTCTGGATACTCAAGGTATTGGACACTCGGAAATCATTCCCTCAGATGGGTCCGAAGCCGCTGAGCAGGCATCTGCTTTTTTTGGGTGTCTTCAGACCTACACAACTATATATTAAGCCATCTTCAGCTTCAAAGACTAAAGCAGCTCTGAAGACAAAGAAACAAGTACAGCATTCTCCTACTCAGACTTCCATGCCTAAAAAACAGATGCTCAAAATGGCCGAAGACCTAATTACTTTGATCAGGGGCTCCCATCCCCTCCTGATAAGAGGCCTAGGCAAGAGACAAGAGTATGATTCTTCTGATCAGGTATCTATTTCCTCTGATTCCTCTCCTGAACAGGATTACTCCATGCTTCCCTATGAGGATTCTGATGCTGAAGAATCCATTCCTTCAGCCTCTCCTGAGGATAATTCTTTTGGGGAAACCCTGCATACCATGAGGGAGCATTTCCACTGGGAGAGCCAAGATTATTCTGAATCTAAGAAAAGGCTCAGAGACTTTCTGCTTCTTCCTCAGCACAGACCCTTTGCTATTCCACCTGTTCTAGACATTGTAGATGATGTATTTTCAGAGTCCGGCCTGTCCCCTGACTCTTTACCCCCTGCACCTGCTAAGCCAGACAGATACTACAGGGTCCCGGATTCACATAAATTCCTATATAAAAACCCTGCTGCTGACCCAGAAACTATATCTCAGGGTCCCAAAGGGGCTAAAGCTCCCACTGCAAAAAACCCTGTCCCCTCTGATAGGGATTCTAGGGCTCTAGACAGATGGGGGGAAAAAGTCTACACTTCTGCTACCCTGGCTTTAAGGGCTTTAAATTGTCAGTTTCATATGCTTAAATATCAGCAATATTTAATGTCACTGCTTAAACAGAAATTGTTGACAAATACTGAATGTTCAGAGAACAAGGAATTGCAGGATTTATTGCATGCAGCTGAACAAGTGGGAAAGCATACTTTGCAATGTGGTTATGATTCACTGGAGGCCTCTTGCAGGGCCACTGTTACAGGTTCTGTTATTAGAAGGCATGCTTGGTTAAAGGAACAGAATCTGCCTGATCATGTTAAAGCAAAATTATTAGATGCACCATTACAGCATGATACTTTGTTTGGTACTAAAGCAGAAGAGGTGTTGAAAAAAATGGAGGATAAAGCAAAATCCATGCACAGTCAATGATTTCTTACAGGTACAGCCACCCATGTTTAGCAGGAACTGGCCTTCTAAAAATTGGTCCTTTCCAGTGTCAGACAGACCACAAAGAGGCAGATACAGGCGTCCCAGAGGCAGATCTCAGCCCCAAGGCTCATACAGGCCTAAACAATGGTGTGCTCCTACCTCCAAAAGCGGACACAAATCACAGCCTTACAGGAAACAGTCCCAATGACTTACCTCTACCAGATCCAAGCACTTTTCTTTTGGCAGCCCCCTAGGGGGAAAACTAGCACTTTTTTCATCAAATTGGCAAATGGTTACCCAAGACAAATGGGTCCTAAACATAGTATCCCAAGGCTACAGGTTCCATTTTCACACTCTACCAAGGTCAAAAGGTATGCCAGACCTGCCACACAATCAATGGGCAGAGGCACAAAAACAAATTACAGCCCTCATGGACATGAGGGCCATTCAGCAAGTACCACAAGAGCAGGGGCAAGGATTTTACTCCAGACTTTTCCTAGTACCCAGAAAGGACAAAACCTGGAGACCAATACTGGACCTGTCTATACTAAATACGTTTCTGGAAGTTCCAAAATTCAAGATGTTGAGACTACAGCAGCTGCTGCCCATGCTGGGCAAGAAGGCTTGGCTCGTAACTCTGGACCTAAAAGAGGCATACCTGCATGTCCCAATCAGACAATCTTGCAGAAGATACCTCAAATTCATAGCTGGCTCAATGCATTACCAATTTTCTGCACTGCCCTTTGGCTTATCTACTGCGCCTAGGGTCTTCACTAAATGCCTGGCTCCAATAATTGCGTTTTGCAGACAAAATGGAATTCAAATATATCCCTACTTGGACGACTGCCTAATTCAAGCAGAGAACAAAGACATTCTTCTAAAGCATCTGGCATTTGTAAAAAGATTACTAATTGGCCTAGGGTACACAATAAACGAAAAGAAATCAAAACTAGTGCCCTCTCAAGCGATAATATTCCTGGGTGCAAGCTTAAATACAACTGCCCAGATGGCTTATCTCACGCCAGACAAACAAAAGCAACTGACTACTTACTTCAAGAAATTGGCAACAAAAACCCACTTATCTGCAAGGAAAATCCTGCAGGCCTTGGGTTTCATGGCATCCTGCATTCTACTAATTCCATATGCCAGACTGCATATGAGGAAACTACAATGGTATCTAAAAAGTGTTTGGACTCAGCATTGCCATAGCCTGGAGACAGTAATTGCACTCAATCCCTGCCTGCAACAGGAGTTTCGATGGTGGGCAGAAGCCTGTCACCACAACAAGGGTTTGCCATTCAGTTTACCCACAGCCAGACAGACACTGACAACGGATGCATCAGATTATGCCTGGGGGGCCCATATGGCAGGAAAATGTATTCAGGGCACATGGCCTGCAAACCAGATGCATCTTCAAATCAATCAAAAAGAGATGCTAGCTGTTCAAAATACCCTGACAGTTTAAGGACCTGCTTCATCCCGGACAGTTACTGTTAAAGACAGACAACACTATGGTCATGTGGTACATAAACAAGCAGGGAGGTACACACTCCTCCTCCCTCTGCAGACAAGCAATGACCTTATGGGACACAGCACTGGCTTTTCAAGTTCACCTGCAAGCACAATTCCTGCCAGGAAAAACAGATACTCTAGCAGACGAACTAAGCAGAAACCTCATGGATCCCCACGAATGGAAGCTTGATCCACAAGTCTTCAGCATGATAATAAGGAAATGGGGATGCCCAGACATAGATCTATTTGCCTCCCCTCACAACTGCCAATTGCAGAGATTTTGCTCAAGGATTTATCACAAACAAGCACGGAAAGTGGACACCCTATCCTTCAGCTGGAAAAATCTAACCGTTTATGCCTTTCCTCCACTGCCACTCCTTCCCATAGTACTCCTATTAGACAAGAGAAGCCAAAAATGATACTGATTGCTCCAGACTGTGGCCACGCCAGCACTGGTACCCAATCCTAAAGAGCTTATCTCAAGGTCCAGCATGGATATTACCTCAAACTTCTCACTTGCTGACCCAACAAAACAATCAGATCCTGCACTGCCAACTCAGGACCTTAAATCTGGCAGCATGGCTGATAATGTAGCCATTCAGAACACTCCTCTTTCAAAAGCTGTTATGGATGTT
Source organism: Protopterus annectens (assembly GCF_019279795.1). Taxonomy (NCBI): domain Eukaryota; kingdom Metazoa; phylum Chordata; order Ceratodontiformes; family Protopteridae; genus Protopterus; species Protopterus annectens. Next base: position 33,460,782 of record NC_056729.1, read on the forward strand.
ATCTTGGAGGCCAGGAGGCCCAGTACCAGAAAATCTTATGCAGAAAAATGGAAGAGATTCTGTGCTTGGTACCAGGAAGAAGGCATTGACACGTGTGTACCAAATATCCCTCAGATTTTACAATACCTAACTGAGATGCTGAACAAAGGCCTTTCTTTCTCATCAATTAAAATTCATGCCTCTGCCATTTCAGCCCATTACAATACGGAACCACCTCTCTTTTCTCATCCTTTAATAAGGCAGTACCTCAGAGGGGCCAAAAACATTAGGCCTCCAAGGAGAGCACCAATTCCGGCCTGGGACCTCAATTATGTTTTGGAAAAACTCACACTGCCTGCTTTCTAGCCAGCATCAACAGCAGATATAAAATTCTTATCCTGGAAAACAGCTCTGCTCCTAGCATTAACCTCTGCAAGGCGAGTCTCTGAGTTGCAAGCACTCATGGCTGTGGAACCTTTCATCATTTTTCATCTAGACAGGGTTTCTCTGAGGACAAACCCTACATTTATGCCTAAGGTGGTGTCCAGTGTGGCCCTCAACCAAACCATTCACTTGCCTACCTTTTATCCCAATCCACAGAACAAGGGTGAGAAAATTCTGTATTCTTTGGACGTACACAGGCAGTTAAGCTTCTACTTGGACAGAACTAAAGCTTTCAGAAAGACTGAGCAACGTTTAGTGTCATATGCTGCAGGATCACAAGGAAAGGCTATCTCAAAACAGACTATTTCTAAATGGATAGGCCATTGCATCCATTTCTGCTATTCTCAACATGGCAAATCAGTGCCTAAGGGCATTAGGCCTCATTCCACCAGAGCAGCAGCCTTCCTCAGAGGAGTACCAACCAAAGATATCTTAGAGGCTGCAACCTGGAGTTCAGTGCACACCTTCACAAAGCACTACTACTTACCTCTTTACTCTAAGTCCAGAGTAGGCTTTGCCACTGCAGTTCTGCAGGGCCTCATAGCCTCTCCTAATCCTATTTAGCCCGGCCACCCATCCTCAGCTTTGGGATTCAACCCAAGGGTAATGACTGCAACAGTGAAACACGATGAACATAGTACAGTTGTGTACCTACCATAAATGTAGATGTTCGAGTGTATTCACTGTTGCAGTCCAGGTTACCCACCCACCATCCCCCTTTTCTTTGCTGGGACTTTTCTGCACTTCTCTATCCTATACAACCTTTTTGGTGTATTTGCTTGTAGATGAAAGAAATGTTATTTTTGTGCATGTATTTTTATTGGCATTTTTTTCAGCCTACCAATTTGGGGACACCTGACATCTGGGGCAAGAAAAACTGAAGAAAATGGCGTCAGCTGCATCTTTTATACCCCCTGGCGCACTGACGTCAGGGAAGAGGCGACAGCGACCGACGCCGGACCTAGACTTTGGAATTCTGGCCAACTGAGGGGTAGCCTGCCAGCAGGATAACCTGAGAGTAATGACTGCAACAGTGAATACTCTCGAACATCTACATTTATGGTAGGTACGCAACTGTACATTTTGAATGCTAGTAGGGACAGAGTTCCATTTTTTAGCCACTGAATTACTATATAGCGCACCTCCAAAGCTGTTGTAGCTGTTGGTGACTTCTAGTAGTAGTTTGCTTGATGATCTAAGAGGCCTTTTGACTGAGTGATGTTGTACTAGGTTTTTCATAGGTTCATACTAGGCTATCTGCCCTAGGGCATTTATAAGCCTAGCCAGAATGTGTTTGGCTTTCGCCACCCATTTTAAATTAATTTTGCTATGCCCTTTTTCGAGGTTAGTATACTGTGCCTCTGTCTAACAGTGACACAGAAGTGATACCCGGGTTAAACCTACGATCTCCCATCCACTCATCAAGATTCCTCTTGAAGAGAGTCAATGAGGGACTCTGCCTAACCTGGACTGGGATTTTATTCCAGAGTGAAGGGAGCCTCTGGGTTATGAATCTGTCCCTCCAGCATGTTCTATTTATTTCAGTGCTGAGGTTCAAGTCTCTCGAGCACGTAGCTCGATGGGATTTGGATTTTCTGAGGTGCAGCATGTCCATTAATTCCGGGTTGGACATGGCTTTATACATCAGGCACAGATCGCCCCTGAACAGGCGGTATGCCACTGAGTAGAGCTGGAGTTTCTTTAACCGGGCAGCATATGGCATCTGTTTGAGTCCTTTGATCCTCTTGGTGAGGTACTTTTGGGGTCTTTCCAGTTGCTGCAGGTGTCTGGTAAGGTACATCCCAAAAGGGGCATTGTACTCAATTATGGGCCTGATGAGGGATTAGTAAAGAGGCACCATGACCTCCCCTGATCTAGATGTGAATCCCTTCATTATTAGGTGGGCTATATAAAATGTTTTTCTAACCACTTTGGCCACGTGGTTGTCAAATGAAAGACTATCAACTTGGGTCCCCAGGTCCCTAATTACTACTTCTGTATTTAATGGATTACCACCTATGTGGTAATTTGTGGGCACTTTGTTTTTGCCAAAGGGGATGACTATACACTTTTTGGCATTTAGCTTGAGGCCATGGCTCTGGCACCAGTTGTCTGTTTCTATGAGGCCCTTTTGGAGGATGCTTGTGTCGGCTGGAGAGTCGATTATGGCGCCCAGTTTGCAGTCATCTGTGAACTTGGTCAGCCACAGTCCTTCCATGTTGGCCTGTACCTCCGAGAAATATATACCGAACAAGAGAGGTCCCAGGACTGAGCCTTGTGGGACGCCACTTGTAACTGGTTTGGAGTCTGACATGGCTCCAGCAATTCTAACCATGTGGGTTCTGTCCTTGAGCCAGTTTGCAACCCATCTAGTGACATAGGGGTTTATGTTTAAGCTGGTGAGCTTATCTATAATGCCCGAGTGGGGTATTGTATCAAAGGCTTTGCGAGGTCCAGGTAGGCTGTGCCTCATCAATGGCCTTGGTGACTGTTTCAAAGAAATCAACCAGGTTTAAGAGGCAGGATCTGCCCTTAACAAAGCCGAACTGGGTAGGATCCAGTGTCTGTAGGTCCCCAATATCTTTATTTATGAGGTCCATGATGATCCTTTCCATAGCTTTGCAGACCAAGCTAGTCAGGCTTATGGGGCGATAGTTTCCAGGATCCGTTGAGGCACCACCTTTGTGGAGAGGGACCACTGTTGCTGTACGCCACTCTTTGGGTACATATCCTGTAGTAAGGCTGAGATTGAACAGTAGTTTTATGTTTGGGTTTAGCTCTTCTTGGAGTTCATGTAGGACGCAGCCCGACACTGTCTGGTCCCATTGATGCTGTGTTTTTGCTTTGGAGAAGGCGGTTTTTACCTGAGTATCTGAGATGTCAGGGGCAGCACTGTGCTGGGATAGAGATTTGCCCTTTGGTGGGGAGTTTGCTGAACCTGTCAGCTAGGATGTTGGCAATGTCTGTGGGTTTGGTGTATTTTTTGTCATTTTGGACTAATTCTGAGCATATCTGGGAATTCCCACCCAGGTTCCTAACATAACTAAAGAAGGCCTTGTGATTATCCTTAGTGTCCTGTGCAGTTTTTCTCTCGAAGCTGGCCTTAGACGATTTTATGAGTGCCCGTAGTTTTTTGCTAATACTGATCAGAGATGCCTTCCCTTTTTGGGATTTTGCTCTATCATGTAGTAGCTTCCTCCTTCTATTGTATAGTTTGTTTATGGCTGGGGTCCACCAGACAGGACGTCCGCCTTTGGAGGATTGGGTCTTGGTTTTATTTGGGATTGCATGATCCATGCATTCCTGAAGGTGTTCATAGAATGCATTTATAAAGGATTCTGCAGTCTGGGCCGTATTTTCCACAGGCCCGGGGGCTTTGAAGGATTCCACCTCGGTTTTGAGGAGTGTGAAATTTGCTTTAGAGAAGTTTTTCACTGTGGTTTTCTGGGTAGGAGGTGGGGTCTGGATGTGAATATCCAGTGAGATTAGTTTATGGTCTGATCTTACCAGTAAGGGATACACTTCTGGTCTGTAGCATAGAGTCCCCATGTTGGTGATGATCAGGTCCAGTATGTTTTCCCCTCTTGTGGGAGTGGTAACAAATTGTTCCATAGCATTTGAGTTTATAAATTTTAGGCACCTTTGGGCTAGGGTGTTGGAGTTAGAGTAATGCTCCCAGTCTATGTTTGGGTAGTTGAAGTCGCCCAATATAATGGTGTTTGGAGAGACCTTAATATTTTCCAGTGTTCTCAGGAAGGCCGAGTGGGGTTCCTGGGTTTGGGGGGGTGGTCTGTAGCAGGCTATAAACTGGAAGGCAGTTTTACCCGCTGTTAGTTGCACATGGATAGTCTCTGATGCTTCGTGCTGTGCCACCAACCTGGAGGTGTGGGTATCTTTGACGAATATTGATACTCCCTCCTTTTGTAGTTCGGTCCAAGTTTTGGGCCGAAAAGCATGGTAATGAGGTATAACCTGGTAGTGCTGGGGTGCTCTCGGGAGCCTTGAACCAGGTTTCTGTTACTGCACAGATATCGATGTTCTCCAGCTAAGGAGAGTTTCGAAAGGTGCATCTTGAGGTTTAGACTTCTGGCTGAGTAGCATTACTCTTAGTTTCTTATCTCTTGTGATACCTATGGAGGTGGGTTTGTCTTTTGAGCCTTGCCTAAAAGGCACTATGGGGTAGCAAGAGCCTTTGCCAATATCCAAAAGCCCAGGGTGACAGGTGCAAGCCGTCCCTAGCGAAGCATTGTGGCTTGTTGAGCATGTCATCCCAGGCTGACAGGCATTGATCCCTTTGAATGACACCAATACTTAAGCCAATTGTTGAAATTTATCATCTTGTCTTCATATTGTGGCATCATTCTTGGTGAGGGTAAGATGCTACTCAAGGTCAGGGTCATACCGGCCTGGGCCACATGCTCAGAGAGCTCCTCTATGTCTCTCTTCATGTAGTCCAGGGAGGTACGTCTCAGGTCATTCACACCAGCATGGACAATGACTGAGTCATATTTGTACTTGCCTTGGAGTGACCTGAGTGCTTGTGTTATGTGGCGGATCCTAGCGCCCGATAAGCAGCTCACCATGACCTTCTCCTTGTTCAGCCTGGTGAACGGGACGTCAGTGTGCCTGACGATAGAGTCGCCTATTACAAGTGTATCAGGTGTGTTGTTTAGCCTTAAGGGCTGTGACTGTTCGGCACACTGGCTTTGTGAGCTATGTGTTGCATGTGTTTTGTTTTGGGGTAGCGGTTGCTTGGGTGTCTTCTTTGGAGGTCTCTGCTGCTTAGGCAGATTTTTATTTAGAGCCTCTGAGTATGTTTTTGTGTGTTTGTGTTTGGTTTGCTGTCGTGGTAGGTCTATGTGAGACTGGAATTGTAGTGAGTGTGGTTTCCTTCTCCTCCTGACTGGTTACGCCAGTACTGAGTTGAGAGAGCTTAGCCTCCAGTTTGGCTATATGGATGCATCTCCCACATGTGTTGGAATTTGTTGGGAGGAGGAGAGGGTTGTCTGTGTACATGAGGCAGTTGTAACATTGCCTCAAGATTCACAGATTCACCAGCTGGACCGGAGAGGAAATTGACAACTGACCTTTGGACATGCTAGAATAGTATTGGGAATTCCTTTATAATTGAAAAAAAGGGCCAATGGGGAACAAGGTACTCAAGGGGAGTTTGTGAGGGTGTAGTGCTTTTAATTTTTTAGTGCTGACTTATATAATTGCTTTAGTGAGCAAGTGCCAGGTAACTTAAATGCAATGTGTTACAGGTAACTTAAATGCAAAAACGACAAACCGTAACTTTCTTTTAAGTGAAACAAGGAAATAAGTACAGTAAGCAATGCAGATATCACTAGGGATCCACAGAAGCGCTGAAAAGCTGCGTTTTAGGTGGTATTAGCGTTTCAGGGAAATAACAAGCAGGGCAGGACACTTTTTGGGGAGGAAATAGAATGACAGAGGCAGAGCTGATTGTAGGTTAGGAGGTTGGGCAGTTCAAGCCAGTGGAACTGTCTCAAAGCAGTACAGTGATGAGTTCTATATGAGCAATTTGCAGCAAAGCGGGCAATTCTGTTAGCAGGCTTCCATTTTGCTTAGTTCAGTTTTGTTGAGATTAGTCAGAATGGGAGATGCATAGAGTAGGGTGGATAGAAGTTGGGAGCGAGCAATGGCTGATCTTGTGTTGTTGGTAAGAAATGGTTTGATACGGTAGAGTGATCCCAGTTTGGCATTTACTTTTTTAATAGTTAAGTTGAGATGACTATCATATTTTAGGTGGGAGTCTATGGTTATTCCCAAAAGCTTAGCCTGTGCCACTGAAGCGATTGGAGTAGCATTTGTGGAGTAGATAGTGAATTGGCTGTTAGTGTTTTTGTTAGATCTGGTTATTATCATAAGCTGAATTTTCTTTGGATTGAGGATAAGTTGGGCTTTGGTAAGGTAGTTTTCAACGTCAGAGAATGCTAATTGAGTTGTTTGCAGGAGGGTGGGAATGTGTTGTGCAGCACAGATTAAGGTAGTGTCATCTGCATATTGAATGATAGATGCACGCTGTGTGGAGGTATGGAGGTCATTTATGAAGACTGTGAAAAGTAGTGGTCCTAAGATAGAACCCTGTGGGACTCCTATAGTTATGGGCAGCTGAGGAGAGAGAGAATTATCCCATTTCACAGCTTGGTACCTGTCAGTTAAGTAGCATTGAAACTAGGTAAGAGTGGAATTTGATAGGTGATGTTGGTTTAGTTTGTTTAGCAGGATTTGGTGTGAGACTCTGTCAAATGCTTTGGATATATCCAAAAAAGAGTCGACACCTGTAGACCTTCATTTTTGAGACTGTTTACTGTGTCTGTGAAGCAGAGGAGGGCTGTAGTGGCACTATGGGCAGGTCTGAAACCATGCTGAGTAGGTGACAGGATGTTGCTGTCTAGGAAATAGTTTAGTATCTGGGTATGGATGCATTTTTTTAGGATTTTGGCCAGGGGGGAGAGTAAAGCATTGGGTCTGTAGTTATTATTTCAGTGGAGGTCCCGCCTTTATGTATGGGTGTAACATAGGATATTTTCAGAGTTTGGGCACATAGTTTTCAACAATTGATCTGTGTATGAGAGTGGAGACCGAGATAGCAGTAGCATCTGCTGTGAGTTTCAAGAAATAGCTGGGGGAGTAAGTCGGCTGCTGTTGATGAGGTTTTTAGTTTGGAGAGCATGCTTTTGATTGAAGTGGTGGAAACTGTTTTGAGGGTAAAGCTTGTATTAGTGTTATTTGTGTTGGGGGGATAGTGAGGAAGGAACTGTCCTGTGATACTAAGGATAGAATTGAGTTCACAAAGTGGGAGTTGAATTGTGTTGATGCGAACTTTAGTGTCAGGGGTGGTTGGTTTGGGGGTACCCTTTTGGGTGGATTTTAGTAGCTGGTTTACATTTTTCCAAAATTTGTGGGGGTTGTGTTGGTATTTAGTTTGTAATGTTGTGTAGTAGGATTTTTTTGTTCAGCCTAATGCATTTTTTGCACGGTTGCGCAATTCTTGGTACTTAGGCTTTGTTTTCTTTGTTTTTTTTATAGTAAAGCCAGGCAGTGTCTCTGGACTTGAGGATTTTTTGGTTTCTTTACTGAGCCAGGGGTTTGTAGAGGTTCTAACCTTGATTTTTTTGCAATGGAGCGACATTGTCTAGGTGGTGTAGAAATGTTTTGTTGAAATATGCTACAGCCTGGTCAAGTGGGAGGGTTTTTAGAGGGGGGTCCAGTCACAGTTACAGAGTAAAGTGTTGAGGACCTCAGGAGAGAATTTTTTTGTGTTTCTAGTGGATATATAGTTAGTGGTTTTGCATATGCTTGTTCTACTACGTATAAAATGTATTATGTTGTGGTCACTTAAGGTGTCTGGGAGACTGCCTGTGTGAGGGTACAATGTGGGGGTGTTAGGACCCAGTCAAGGATGGATTCCCTTTTAGATTTTTTATCACATCTAGTTGGAATTTGGACTAGCTGCTGGTAGCCATGGAGATTTATTAGATAACTTGGTGGTTCTGATATACAGGTGAACCAATCTAGGGTGAAGTCCCCCAGAATAAGGGTTTCTTGTGAGTATGTGGAAGAACACCAGGATAAGAAGTCTTCAAGGCTATCAGGTGTATTACCAGGTGGGAATATAGATCACACTTGTGGTGATGACCTCTTTAGGGTGAAGTTGAAGTTGAGAGATAAGTATGTCCAAATTATTGGGGGAGGGGTAGGAGTTTGGTAATTGACTGACAGTTAAGTTGGACTTGTTCAATAACGCAGTTCCACTCCCTTTACGAGGTGGTCTGTCTTGTCTAATGATATTGTAGCAGGTAGGGAGAACTTCTGAGTTAACTATGTTTTTATTTAGCCAGGTTTCTGTTAAAGCAACTATGTCTGAGGAGTAGTGTGCTATTGTGGCCTGGAGTTCAGGTAGTTTATTTTTGATACTTCTAATATTAATATTTAGCATTAAAAGATGTTTGGTTTTGCTGCTGTTGTTGATTTGCCCAGGGATGAAGAAAGTGGGTGTGTTATGTTCTGACATTTGTGTTGGGAGCAATTTGTGTTGGACAGGATGGATTTGGGCCTGGGTTGGGGTGGATATCCCCACTTATGGTGAGCCTGGAGATAAAATGGTTATACAGATGTTGGAGTTTGGTGAGGAGTGCGAGAAAGTATTGTGTTTTTTTGGAGTAGGAATAAGAGCATATGTGTTTAGTTCTGAATTGGTCCGTTATGTAGTTCTTGAATAATTGTGGGCAGATATTATTATAATGTGTGGTGTCTGTATATGAGAGTGCATAAATGTAGTGTTGTGCTACTAAGTTTAGGGATATTGCTAGAGTGATAACTTGCGGTGTTGTAAAGAATTATGAGAAGACAGACTAGACTTAGTTGTGTGATAGTCATGGTTGTAAAGTTTAAGTTGGTTCTAGGTGGGGGGTCTGAATAGGAATTATAGGGTTGCACTATATGTGGATGGGGAAGTAATGTGGATGATGTAAAAAATGCCTAGTGGGAATGAGAGTGATTGGGAGTATTTTGTGTAGAGCAAATTGGTGTGGTGTAATGTGATAGGACTTGAGGAGCTGTGATTGGTGGAGGTGATGTGAGGGTGAGCTGTGGGTGTGGCTGTGATTGCTATAAATGTAGAGGTAGTGGGGGTGGGAGGGAATAGGTAAAAGGAATTGAAAGACCACCAAAAAAAGAAGAAATAGATGCATTTTTGGAGAAGTATTTATGAAGATCCTGTGGAACATAACAAATAGGCAAAATGGATAGAAGAAGTAAAAGAAAGAGTAAGAAGTTTAAAGGTACAGGATATGAAATGGGATGAAGTAACAGCCAGAGAGATTGAAACAAAGTTAAGAAAAGCCTCCAATTGGAAAACCACAGACCCAGATGCAGTATGTAACTTCTGGTTAAAAGTATTAACATCTTTGCACAAGATTTAGCTATGAGTAAGAATTATTTATATGCACACCCTGAACAGACACCAACCTAGCTAACCGGAAGAACAATGCTACTAAAGAGTGAACCTGCAAGCTACCCTAAAAACAATAGACCAATAACTTGCCTGCCGAAGACATATAAACTATACACTGGAATTGATGCCAGCAAAGTTTATAGTCATTTAGGAGAAAGCTCGATTATGGCAGTAGAACAAAAGGGCAATAAAAGAAAGTCATATGGAGCAAAGGATCATTTGTTGTTAAAGTCAGAGTGGAGAACTTTAAAAAGGAAAGTATCTAAGTATGGCATGGATTGACTATAAAACATTTGGTAGTGTCCCACATTCATGGATAAAAGAGTGTTTAAAAATGTTTAAGATACACCGTATACTGATCGACTACATTACAGTGACCATGAAACAGTGGGAGACCACTTTGTAATTAAGCCATGATAAAGGACAAATTATTATTCCAAGGATAAAAATTCAAAGGGGGATATTCCAGGGTGACTCTGTCACCGTTGTTATTCTGCCTTGCCCTTAACCCATTACGCTGTCTACTTAACAGCTTAGGCCATGGCTATAATTTGGCTCCTGGAAAACAAAGTGTAAAAATTTCTCATCGTCTTTGTCGACGGTGTAAAACTGTGCATCTCATCAGATGAGGAACTGAAAGCTCAACTGCAAGTTGTCAAATCTTTTTCAGATGATATAAGAATGTTATTTGGTCTTGATAAATGTGTAAAAGCAACCTTTAAAACAGGAAAACTGCAGTACCAAGGAAACATCAGTTTGTGACAAGAATGTGGTATAAAAAAACTTGAGCAAGAGGGAGTGTATAAATATTTGGGAATTGATGAAGGATCAACAATAAAACATGAACAAATGCAAATAAAACTTAGTAAGGAGTACTTTAGAAGACTTAAATGAATCCTGAAAACAGCATTGACATCTAGGAACAAAATCCCCATAAGCCTGATTAGTCTGGTCTGTAAAGCTATGGAGCGTATTATCATGGAACTCATAAACAAAGACATTGGGAGCCTCCAGACACTGGACCCTACCCAATTTGGCTTTGTTAAGGGTAGATCTTGCCTCTTAAACCTAGTTGATTTCTTTGAAACAGTTACCAAAGCCATAGATGAGGGCAAGGTAGTCCACACAGCCTACCTGGACCTCGCAAAAGCCTTCGACACAATACCCCACTCGGGCATCATAAATAAGCTTACCAGCTTAAATATCAGCCCCTATATCACAAGATGGGTTGCAAACTGGCTCGGAGATAGAACCCACATGGTCAGAATTGCAGGTGCCATGTCCGAATCCAAACCAGTTACAAGTGGCGTCCCACAGGGCTCAGATGTTCATCGTGTTTCACTGTTGCAGTCATGACTGTAGGGTTCTCCCCTGCCGGCAGGCAGTCCTCGGTCGGCCAGAATCCCAAAGTCTGGGTCCGGCGTCGGCTGTTCAACCTTGCTCCCTGACGTCAGAACGCCAGGAGTACAAAGCTGACAGCTGACGCCATGTTCTCCAGTCTTTCTTGCCGTGCGGTGATAGCAGTTCGCAAGTGCTGGTCGGCTGACTCCTGACAATCTTTTCTGAACAAACTTCAGTCCGAAGACTTTCTTCTCCTACTCAAAGCTAAGTACCCCGTTGGGGAAACTTTTTCTTGCTCCAGTCCGATGTCAGAAAAAGTTAATAATTGTATTTCATGTGGGAAGCAAATACCTCATAAGGATTTTCATTCTTACTGTATTCCTTGCTTAGACCCTGACCACGATGTAGCTAGTTGTCGGTTTTGTGCTAGATTCAATCAACGTACAATTAAATGAAGGTACGATTTTGCATTTCATTACTTCGGTAGGCGTTTTAATTACAAAATGTCGTCGGATACGGTTCCGGCTACCGGAGTTCACAAACGACGCAAGGACAAAGACAGGCCTCCGAGGTCCAAATCTGATGATACCACACAAGCAGAGCCAGCTTCAGGTTCGGCCATCGTCAGTGAGGCACTTTTGCAGCCCCTGTCGGCCATTTCGGAACCGATGGCCGAAACGGACTCCCATGAGGAGCCAACTAGGCCTTTGAATATTTCAATTGCAGGACCTTCGGACAATGCTCCTTCGGATGGGTCCGGAGCCGCTGTGCAGGTACCGGCTTCCGAAGGGGTTTTCAGGCCTACTCAACTTCTGATAAAGGCTAAGCCAAAGGCAAAGACTCCTTCCAAATCAAAGACTGCAACACAGGCCTCTTCTGATCCGGCTCCCAAGTCACAGAAACAGTTACTTAAGATGGCGGAGGATTTACTTACTATGATTAGGGGTTCACATCCCCCTCCAGATAAGCCAAGGCAGGAAGTTTATTATGACTCCTCTGATCATGCTTCTGTTTCTAAAGTTGTTTCTTCTGACCAGGAATATTCTTTCCCTCCTTATGAGGATTCTGATGCTGAGGAATCCATTCCTTCAGCTTCTCCCCCTGAGGATTTCTCTTTTGGGGAAACTTTGCATGAAATGAGGGAACATTTCCACTGGGAAGGACAGGAGTATTCGGAATCTAAGAAAAGACTAAGGGATTTCCTTCTTCTTCCCCAACATAGACCCCTGGCTATTCCTCCTATTTTGGATATTGTGGATGATGCTTTTTCGGAGGCTAACTTAACCCCTGACTCTTTTCCTCCTGCTCCTGTTAAGCCTGACATATTACAGGGTTCCTGATTCCCACCAGTTTTTATACAAGAACCCTACTGCTGACCCTGAAACCATTTCTCAGGGTCCTAAGGGAGTTAAGGCCGCTTCTGCTAAAAACCCCATTCCCACCGAGAAGGATTCCAGATCTTTAGAAAGATGGGGCAAAAAAGTGTACACTTCTGCTACTTTATCTATTAGGGCAAACTGTCAGTTTCATGTGCTGAAATACCAGCAATTTCTCCTGTCCGTTTTAAAACAAAAGCTTACTTCCATTTCCGCCTGTGCAGATGATAAGGAATTACATGACTTAATGCATGTCACTGAACAAGTTGGGAAGCATGGTTTACACTGTGGATTTGATGCCTTGGAGGCTTCTTGTAGGGCTGCTGCCTCTGGCACAGTAATTAGAAGGCATACATGGTTAAAGGAACAAAATTTGCCAGATCAAGTAAAAGCTAAATTATTGGATGCTCCTGTTCAGCATAATGTTTTGTTTGGATCTAAAGCTGAAGAGGTGATTAAAAAGATGGAGGACAAGGCGAAATCCATGCAAACAGTTAAAGATTTCTTACAGGTACAGCCACCCAGATTTAGCAGGAATTGGCCTACAAAATATTGGTCCTTTCCCAATTCAGACAGGCCTCAGAGGGGTAGATACAGACGCTCCCGAGGAAGGCCCCAAACACAAGCCTCTTATAGACCAAGACAGTGGACTGCTTCCACCCCTAGGGGAGGAGAGGACAGGTTGCAAACTCATAGGAAACAGACTCAATGACTCCCTCTGTTGGGCTGCAGGAACTTCTTGCCTGGAAGCCCCTCTCGGAGGAAAACTTTCTCTTTTTCACCGAAATTGGACTCGTGTAACCCAAGACAAGTGGGTTCTGGATGTAGTTTCAAGAGGTTACAAATTCCATTTTCATACCCTACCAAGGCCAAGCGGATGGCCAGATCTTCCAAAACATCAATGGACAGAGGCCTTAAATCAGGTGGAAGCTCTTTTGGCTATGAAAGCCATAGAACTAGTTCCACTTTCAGAGATGGGACAAGGTTTTTACTCAAGGCTCTTTCTAGTCCCCAGGAAGCAAAATTCATGGAGACCCATTCTGGATCTGTCAGTCTTGAACACTTTTCTAAAGATACCAAAATTCAAGATGCTTACTCTACAGCAGCTACTTCCAATGCTGACCAAAAATGCATGGATGGTAACTTTGGATTTAAAGGAGGGATATTTACACATTCCCATCAGGCAGGATCGCAGAAAATACCTCAGGTTCAAGGCCGGATCGAGGCACTTTAAATTCTCTGCGCTGCCCTTTGGATTGTCTACTGCGCCCAGGGTCTTAACCAAATGCCTGGCTCCAGTAGTAGCTTATTGCAGACTCAAGGGAATTCAAATTTACCCTTATCTGGACGACTGTCTTATTCAGGCAGACAGCAAGGAGGTCTTCCTCCAGCATCTACAGTTTGTTCAGAATCTTCTCAAGTTCCTGGGATTCACTGTAAACATAAAAAAGTCAAATTTGACACCCTCACAAGATAATTTTTCTGGGCGCTTCTTTAAACACAACAACCCAGATGGCATTTCTGACATACGAAAAACAGTTTCAGCTGGCTTCAACTTTCAAAACCTTGGCAACTTTAACTCAGCTATCTGCAAGGAGATTCCTGCAGGCTTTGGGTTACATGGCCTCCTGCATCCTTCTCGTACCATATGCAAGACTACATATGAGGAAAATACAGTGGTACCTAAAAAGTGTATGGTGTCAGCATTGCCACAGTTTAGACATACTGATCTCCATCCTGCCTTGCCTTCAAAAGGAATTCCTTTGGTGGTCCAAGGCATGTACTCTAAACAAAGGAAAACCCTTCTGTCTGCCTCCTGCCACTCTGATACTAACCACGGACGCCTCAGATTATGCATGGGGAGCCCATTTTCAGGGCAACTGTCTGCAGGGCCTTTGGACAAAGGATCAGAAGCACCTGCATATCAATTTAAAGGAAATGTTAGCCGTTCAGAAAGCTCTATTGGCCTTCAGGAATCTTCTACAACCAGGACAACTACTGATATGGACAGACAACACCACAGTTATGTGGTGCATAAGCAAGGGGGATCTCATTCCTATCCCCTTTGCAGACTAGCCATGGATCTATGGAACACGGCTCTAGCTTGCAATCTGGACCTTCAAGCTCAGTTTCTACCAGGGAAGCAAAACTTCCTGGCAGACAGTCTGAGCAGAAACCTTTCGGATCCACATGAGTGGATGCTGGACACCGAAATATTCAGGATGATAACAGCAGTCTGGGGATGTCCTCACATAGACCTCTTTGCATCCCATCTCAATCATCAACTACAGAATTTTTGCACCAGGACTTTCCACGAACAAGCTTGGAAAGTGGATGCCCTATCATTCAGTTGGAGAAACCTCTCGGGATATGCCTTTCCGCCTCTTCCTCTTCTTCCACGGGTATTATTAAAGATCAAACAGGACAAACCCAAGCTGATAATCTTGCTGGCCCCAAATTGGCCTAGACAGTTTTGGTACCCTACTCTGAAAAACCTATGTCTGGAGCCCCCTTGGGTTTTACCATAGACTCCAAACCTTCTGTCCCAACATCAGGGTCAGGTTCTACACTCCCATGTCAGAACTCTCAGCCTGGCGGCCTGGTTAATCCAGGGTCTTTGATTCATTCTCTCCTACCCAAGCAGGTTATGGATGTCATTTTAGTAGCCAGACGTCCTAGCACTAGAAAATCTTATGCAGGTAAATGGAAAAGATTTTGTTCCTGGATGCAGGTTCAGGATTCTGATCCTCTTCTGCCTAACATTCCTTTGATTTTACTTTACCTGACAGATCTCTTACATAAGGGTCTCTTTCTCTTCCATTAAGATACATGCCTCTGCTATTTCCATTCATTATAATACAGACCCTCCAATCTTTTCCCACCAGCTCATGAGACAGTTTCTCAGAGGAGCTAAGAACTTAAGACCTCCTAGATCTCCTCCCATTCCTGCTTGGGATCTCAACTATGTTTTGGAAAAACTTACCTTACCTCCTTTTGAGCCTGCTGCCTCTTCTGACATCAAGTTTTTATCTTGGAAAACAGCCATCCTGTTAGCTCTGACCTCTGCCAGGAGAGTTTCAGAGTTGCAAGCTCTTATGGCTGTGGAACCTTATATTATTTTTCATCAAGACAGGGTGTCTTTAAGGACTAATCCTACATTCATGCCTAAGGTGGTTTCCAAAGTGGCTTTAAATCAAACTATCCACTTGCCAATTTTTTTCCCCACTCCTCAAAATAAAGGGGAAAGGATCTTACATTCCTTGGATGTACAGAGACAACTACGTTTTTACCTGGACAGAACCAAGGGCATCAGAAAATCAGAGCAATTGTTTGTTTCTTATGCTTCAAGTTCCCAAGGTAAAGCCATTTCAAAACAGACCATTTCTAAATGGATTGCTCATGGAATCAGATTTTGTTATTCAGACCATGGAAAGCAAATCCCAGGGAGTATACGGACTCATTCCACCAGAGCTGCTGCCACTTCAGCTGCCTTCCTCAGGGGAGTTCCTACCAAAGACATTTTGGAATCTGCAACTTGGAGTTCAGTGCATACTTTTTCTTAGCACTACAATCTACCTCTCTACTCTTAGTCTAGGGCAGGCTTTGCTTCTGCAGTCTTGCAGGGCCTTTTAGCCTCCCCTTCTACTTTATGACCACCTCCCTTTCATTCTGCTTTGGGACTCTACCCTACAGTCATGACTGCAACAGTGAAACACGATGAACATAGTACAGTTGTGTACACTTACCATAAATGTAGATGTTCGAGTGTCTTCACTGTTGCAGTCTGGGTTTCCCTCCCTCCTGTCCAATCTTATTCCAAAAGTTCTGTGCTATGACTAAAGTCCCACCAAACAGCAAACAGCAAAATCCAAAAAGAGAAAAGAATGGCAGGACACTGCTGGATTAACTCCTTCTTTATTAAAACAACCAAAACAGCCAAGGATAAGCGCTTTCGGGTATGGTACCCATCATCAGATAAAAAGGAACAAACATTACCATTATTTTAAATTAAATGCCAACCAATCAGCAATCAATAAACTACCCGCCTTTTTTGTAGGGCGGGTTTCAAAGGAACCATGTCATTTAACCCTGGGCTGCTATGAGCCCTCAGCTCCAAGATCCATTTAGATTCAAGGGATTCTGTCAACAACCTTATATCCCCTCCCCTATTATTTAACCTTACGTTAACCACAGCCCTAAAGCTGAAAGTGTGTGTGGAGTGCTGTTCAATGTGCCTATAAAGAGCATTATGCACATTTTTATTTCTAATATTGGAAAGATGCTGTAGAATTCTGATTTTAAACATATTATCGGTCTTCCCAACATAATATGCTGTGCAATGTACACATGTAGCCAAATAAACTATGTGACAAGTCCTGCAAGTAGCCCTTGCCTTAAGATGGTACAATTTTCCAGTAACAGGATGTTTAAAAGTTGCATTCTTATTGATGGACGGACAGGCTTTACATAAGCCACAGGGAACACTGCCTGGGCTATCCTTAAATGAATTAGATGTAGTAAAAGCCCTATCAGTGCAAAGGATGTCCTTTAAATTCTTATTTCTCTTGTATCCAAAACTGGGTCTAGTTCCTATTAGGCCCTTTAACTTATTGTCACTTCTTAAGATGTTCCAGTTGTTAAAAACTATATTTTTTATATCTTTGGTATTACTACTATAGGTGACAAACAACTTGGGTTCCCTTTTTGTATATCTCTGTGGAACTTTGGCCTTAGCTTCAGCATGCTCTTGTCTGATCCATGGTTTATATTTATTATCCCTTTTCTGCCTACTATCATTAATGACCTCACAGATCATCCCCTCATTGTATCCTCTGTCCAAAAAACATTGCTTCAAGGACTCTATATCTTTCTCATATTCTATATCATTCATTGATATCCTAGATATTCTGCCTGCCTGGCCCTGAACTATGTTGGGAAACATATGACAGGGATGCATGCTATCAAAGCACAGCAGACTGTTCTTCCAACAATCCTTTCTGAATAACTTCGATGAAAAACCATCACTAGTTTGTGTGATACTGACATCCAGAAAATCTATGCTGGTGTCAGAGAAATTCAACTTAAATCTAAGGAAAGATGTGGTGGAGTGTAGGTAGCTGACAAAATCTATTAGCATGTCTGCATCACCCCTCCAGAAGAAAAAAACATCATCTACAAAACGTGTATACATATACACATGTTGTTTCCATAGTAGATGTTCTAAAATTACATCTTTCTCCCAAAACCAAAGGACCAGGTTAGCGTATGTATTAGCACAGGGGGTGCCCATAGCTACCCCCTGTGCTTGTCTATATATTTGCTTGTCCCCTATAAAGACATTATTCTCTAGGACCAGGACCAGCATCTCCTTGACCAAGGATATTTTATTGTCCTCTTCACCCAACTCACTCAGGACCCCACCTATGGCTTGGATACCAAAGTCATTACTGATCACAGTAAAAAGGTTATGGACATCCAACGTCACCATTAAAAGATTTCCTTGTGGCTTGTTGTAGTTAAACCTACCTACCCTTCTAAGGAAATCACCTGTATCTTTCAACACAGAAGTTGCTCTATCTAGAAGTGGTCGAAGTGTATATTCTATCCAGATGGAAATGTGCTCTGTGACCCAGCCTCTGCCTGAGACAATGGGTCTGAACGGGGGATCTTCTACTGATTTGTGGATTTTTGGCAGGGCTTTAAAAATAGGTATAACAGCTTTTTCTATCCAAAGAAATTGTAGCAACTCATCACTTATTAACATATCAAAATTTAACCGCCTCAAGCTGTTGTGTACTTCATCCACTAGCATCTTGACACCTATAGGGTTGAGTGGAACATAGACTTTCCTATCTAATAACAACCCCTGAATCTTCTGTTGGTAAAAAGTGGTGTCCATCACCACTACGGCACCCCCTTTGTCAGCCGTCTTTATAACCAAATTGTTATTAGAGCCCAAATTATGTAAGGCTTGTTGCTGAGGTCGCGTTAAGTTATGGTATTTATGTAATCCTCCCCTTTGAAAATACTCTTGTAAATCATTCTCACAGCTATTAATGAACAAGTTTAAAGCTGGAGAAAAGGGTGGCACATAACTACTAGGTAGTTTTAAAGTGGTCCCTAACTCATTACCATTGCCAAAAATACATTTTAAAGCTAACTTTCTGCAACACAACATAATATCTAACATTACATCACTAAAACCACTTGCCCTACCGGGCACAAAGGTGAGACCTTTGTTTAACACATACAACTCATCTTGTGTTAAAGAATGTGATGAAAGATTAAAAACAATACCACTATTGTGATCAAAAGTCATTCGTAAGTCCTCCTCCTCTTGCCCGGATACCTGCCCTCGCTCGAGGAGCGCCTCCATGCTCCTCGCTTCTTGACTGGAGCAGGTAGCTGGTCCAAAAAACGTTGCTGTCCCTGCGAGGTCTTTGGGCGCGCTCCCATGGCTAACCCCTCTGTAGGTGCTACTGCAACATAGGTGATGGATTCAGTCTCATCCGTATGACTGGGGTTGGAGGTGGAAATCGAACCTGCTGTTAAATCCTCAGTCTCTGTCAGCTGCTCTTTGTCTACTATTCTTGTTAGAGACCCTCCTGGGCCTCCTGGAGGTGATGGTGTATTGATTCCTATGTTCCCTCCTATAGCGACTGTCGAACTATGGACACTGTTGAGTGTAGGTGTAGCCAAATGCCGCTGGGAATCATTCATTTCCGGTTGGCGTTTAGGTTGCTTCCTGTTAATGGTGTCACTCACTGTGTTACGCTGTATAGCACTCCTTGGCCACACAAAGATGTTCCCTGAAACGAAGTCGTCGTAGTCACGTTTTAGTTTCTGTACCTTCTGTACACGTAGCTTCTCATTATTGTCAGATATGGTGGTATAGAGCTGTTGTAAACGTGCTGTGTGATATGGTTCACAATAGTCTCTCTCTAGTTTATTGCGCAAAGTCTCTACTTCAGTTTTTAACTGAGCCACTTCTGGTGCAAAAAAAGCTGTTAAGATCTCCATGTATTTAAAACTAGTCTGTATGTTTAACGACTGCCATTGGGTCAGAAGGTCTGGGTAGCGTTCGCCCTGCGTGGGCATACAGAGGATTCTCATTCCTCTGGGAACTATACCATAGGATTGACAGGCTTCCAAGTGGTGAGCCTGCCACTGTAAATGTTGTAGCCTTCCAGCTTTATGGTTTAAATCATGTAGTAAACTGTCAAATGATTTATCCATAGCTACAGGTATAAAATCTTTAACTGGAACAGTTTTATCTACTGAAAAACCCAAATTGAGTAGAGGGTTTTCTGTGAAAAATACTTTATCAAGGCTATTCAGCTCACCTCTAGTATTCCCATCTCCATTAGCAATTTGACCAGAGTTCATCTTATTCTGTTGTTCCACAGCAGACCTAGCACTATTAGAACCAAATACAAATCAAAGTCCAAAATCCAAAAGTTCTGTGCTATGACTAAAGTCCCACCAAACAGCAAACAGTAAAATCCAAAAAGAGAAAAGAATGGCAGGACACTGCTTGATTAACTCCTTCTTTATTAAAACAACCAAAACAGCCAAGGATAAGCGCTTTTGGGTATGGTACCCTTCATCAGATAAAAAGGAACAAACATTACCATTATTTTAAATTAATAGCCAACCAATCAGCAATCAATAAACTACCCGCATGGAGACGCTCCTCGAGCGAGGGCAGGTATCCGGGCAAGAGGAGGAGGACTTACGAATGACTTTTGATCACAATAGTGGTATTGTTTTTAATCTTTCATCACATTCTTTAACACAAGATGAGTTGTATGTGTTAAACAAAGGTCTCACCTTTGTGCCCCTTAGGGCAAGTGGTTTTAGTGATGTAATGTTAGATATTATGTTGTTTTGCAGAACGTTGGCTTTAAAATGTATTTTTGGCAATGGTAATGAGTTAGGGACCACTTTAAAACTACCTAGTAGTTATGTGCCACCCTTTTCTCCAGCTTTAAACTTGTTCATTAATAGCTGTGAGAATGATTTACAAGAGTGTTTTCAAAGGGGAGGATTACATAAATACCATAACTTAACGCGACCTCAGCAACAAGCCTTACATAATTTGGGCTCTAATAACAATTTGGTTATAAAGACGGCTGACAAAGGGGGTGCCGTAGTGGTGATGGACACCACTTTTTACCAACAGAAGATTCAGGGGATGTCCTTCAAGGATGCATCTGCAGTCATTACAAATGGGTTGTCCTGTCGTCAGGCAGCCCTTCGGTCGGCCAGATTCCAAAGTCTGGGTCTGGCCTCGGCTGGTGTCGCACTTCACCCGACGTCATAGCTGCAGTTATTCGGGTATAAAGGCATCAGCCGACGCCATTTTCCCCAGTCTTTCTTGCCGCGTGGCGCCCGAAGCAGAAGCTGTTCGCAAGTGCCGGTCGGTCAGATCCAGAGATTACTACTACCGAATACTACTTCGAAGACTTCTAAAAGCTAAGTACCCCGTTGGGGACTCTTTCTTGCCTCAGCCGATGTCAGAGAAAGTGAATAACTGTTTATCTTGTGGGAAACAAATACCTCATAAAGATTTCCACTCCTGCTGTATACATTGTTTAGGCCCAGACCACGACGTAGCAGCTTGTCTAGCCTGCGCTTCTTTTAACCGATGGACGCTTAGGCGCCGGTCGGAGTTTGCTGAACAAATTTTCGGCTCTGATTTTGCCTACATTATGCCGTCGGATCCTCCGACAACGCAAATTCCCAAAAAACGAAAAGAAAAGGACCGACACTCAGGGTCCGCGGTCTCGCCGAAACGCGATTAAGCAAACCCCGAGTGTCTCGGTTTCGGCCGAAACCGAGCAAGCGGTTCTTTCTCCAGCCGAAACCATGCCTTCTACTGAGGCCTCCTCTAACCTGGTAGAATCAGCTTCTGAAATCCAGCCTTCTGTTGCGGTTTCTCAGGAATTATCAGACACAATTCCCCTGGATATTTCAACCCCTGCACGTGGAGCTGCTAGGCCTCCTGCAGCCATGTCTATTAAGGCCTTTGCCAGGGCTAAAGCAGCCAAAGCTTCCAAAACTGTGCCTGCCAAACCCCCTTCACACAGGCCCAGCACTAGCTCTCATATGCTTTCTTTGGCTGAGGATTTAATTTCTTTAATTCGTGGATCCCAGCCTCATCCAGACAGGTCCTCTCTCCCACCTCCAGAAAAGAGACCTAGAGCAGAGCCCCCTGAACCAGTATCCACTGATGGTTCCTCTGATGAATCAGAACATACAGACCTTCCTGAGGCTTCTTATTCTCCTTATGAAGACTCTGATGCGGAAGAGTCCATTCCTTCATCCTCTCCACCTGAGGAATTTTCCTTTGGGGAAACCTTGCATGCTATGAGGGAACAATTTCAGTGGCAGGGCCAAGATTTCTCAGACTCCAGAAAAAGGCTTAGAACCTTTCTACATTTGCCACAACATAGGCCTTTAGCTATACCTCCAGTTCTTTCTGTTGTAGATGATGCATTTAATGATGCTTGCACTGCTCCTGATTCATTACCTCCGGCTCCTGCTAAGCCTGATAGGTTCTACAGGGTCCCGGACACTCATCACCATTTATACAAGGCTCCTTTTGCAGATCCAGAGACTATCGCCCAGGGCCCTAAAGCTGTAGCTGCTACTTCTACTAAAAACCCCTTCCCCTCTGAAAGGGAATCCAGGTCCTTAGAGAGATGGGGTAAAAAAGTTTACACTTCTGCTACCTTGTCAGCTAGGGCTTTGAACTGCCAATTTCATATGATTCAATATCAAGAGTTTATGCTTGACCAGTTAACTAAAAAGCTTTCCTCTGAAGAATCTTTAGATAAAAAATATGTTCAGGAAATGGTACATAACATACAGCAGGTTAGTAACCATTCTTTAAAATGTGGCTATGATGCACTGGAGGCTTCCTTTAGATCAGCCATGAATGGCACAGTTATCAGGAGACATGCATGGTTGAAAGAACAGGCATTACCAGACCATGTCAAATCAAAGCTTTTGGATGCACCCATGGACAAGGTCAATTTATTTGGTTCCCCTGCTCAGCAGGTACTAAAAAAGATGGAAGAGAAGGCGAAATCTGTACAAACGGTGAAAGATTTCTTACAGGTTCAACCTCCAAGGTTTAGCAGGAACTGGCCCTCCAAGAATTGGTCCTTTCCGGACTCCTCAAAGGCTCAGAGAGGCAGGAATAGGCGTTCAAGAGGCAGAAACCAATCCAGGGGTGCCTACAGGGGACGCCAATGGCAAGGTAATAACCAGCGAGGCACGGACGCAGCCACCACCACTACAACACCTCAATCACAGTGACTTGCCAGTGGCACCGCCTACCAGGGAACAACTAGAAGCACCCTTAGGCGGAAAATTAACCTTATTTTCAAAAAACTGGCATTGCATCACAAGGGAAAAATGGATTTTGCAAACTATAGACCAAGGTTACAGGTTCCATTTCCATACTCTACCAGGGAAGAGAGGAATGCCAAACCTACCACCTACTCAAAGGACAGAAGCTCTAAAACAAATATCTCAGCTATTAAGAATGAGAGCTGTGGAAAAGGTACCATCTATGGAGCAAGGAAAGGGATTTTACTCCAGACTCTTCCTGGTACCAAGAAAAGAAAACAAATGGAGACCCATTCTAGACCTGTCCGCTTTAAACACATTCCTTATTGTTCCAAAATTCAAAATGCTGACCCTACAGCAGCTTCTTCCCATGCTGGGCAAGGAGTCTTGGCTGGTAACTCTAGATCTCAAGGAGGCATACCTGCACGTCCCCATAAGACCAATTTGCAGAAGATACCTCAGATTTCTTGCAGGATCAGAGCATTATCAATTTTCAGCATTGCCCTTTGGCTTATCTACTGGCCAGAGTGTTCACGAAATGCCTGGCATCAGTAATTGCTCATTGCAGACTTCAGGGAATCCAAATTTATCCCTACCTGGACGACTGCCTGATACAAGCGGACAACAAAAGCAAGCTAGCAGAAGACTTACAAAGGGTCATTTACCTGCTGCAAGCCTTGGGATATACAGTCAATATAAAAAAGTCAAGGCTGATTCCATCCCAAAGAATAACCTTTCTGGGTGCAGAGCTGGACACATCAAAACAAATGGCATTCCTAACTGCAGAAAAGAAAGAGCAACTACCTCTCTACTTCTTGGCATTAACAAAGCAGAACCACTTAACTGCAAGAAAAGTACTGCAAGCTCTAGGCTTCATGGCATCCTGCATAATTCTGGTCCCTCATGCCAGACTGCATATGAGAAAGCTACAGTGGTACCTAAGGAATTTGTGGTCCCAACACAAGCACAGCCTAGAAACCAAAATCCCAATAATCCCATGCCTGAAGCAAGAGTTCCTATGGTGGGCTCAGGCCTGTCAATCAAACGCAGGATTGTCCTTCTGCAAAAGCCAACCAAGCCAAACCATCACGACAGATGCCTCAGACCTCGGTTGGGGGGCACACATGCTGGGCAAGTGCATACAAGGCTTATGGACTCAAGACCAGCTGCGCCTACACATAAATCTAAAGGAAATGCTGGCAGTGAAATTGGCAATCCAGTCATTCAGACCATTTCTCCAAGAAGGACAGTTGATGATAAGGACAGACAACACCACAGTTATGTGGTACATCAACAAACAGGGAGGCACCCATTCATATCCTCTATGCCGGCTGGCACTGGACCTATGGGATGTGGCCCTGAGCTACAACATTCAGTTACAAGCAATTTTTGTACCGGGAAAAGAAAACATTCTAGCAGACATATTAAGCAGAACAACCACAGATGCCCACGAATGGATGCTTCATCCGGACATCTTCAAAGCCATCACAAGGGAATGGGGATTACCACAAATAGACTTGTTTGCATCCCCATTCAATCACCAGCTAAAGAAATTCTGCACAAGGACGTACCACCCACTTGCTTGGAAGGTGGACTCCTATCTTTCAGTTGGAAAAACCTGACAGCATACGCATTTCCACCACTTCCTTTGATGCACAAGGTGCTTCTGAAGATCAAAGAGGACCGTCCAAGGATCATCCTGATAGCTGCAGACTGGCCAAGACAACATTGGTACCCATTGCTGAGGAGCATGTCTCGGGAACAAATATGGACACTACCCCTAATCCCATTACTGTTAACACAGAACAACTACAACATCCTGCATCCAAACCTGAAAACTCTGCAGCTAACTGCCTGGAACATTACATAACAGAAAATAACCCAAATTTATCCCAAAGGGTCAAAGACATAATCCTGGAGGCTCGCAGACCTTCAACAAGAAAGAATTGTGCAGCAAAATGGAAAAGATATCTCATTTGGAGTACTGCAAAGGGAGAAGATGTGACTCTGGTAAACATGGCCAACATCCTAGAGTACTTGGCAGAGCTCTTCCACACAGGCCTGTCCTATTCTTCCATCAAGATACATGCATCAGCTATTTCAGCACAATACAGCTTGGATCCTCCTGTCTTCTCTCATCCCCTGCTCAGACAGTTTCTGAGAAGAATTAAAAATGTAAAACCTCCCAGGAAACCACCATTGCCAGCATGGGACTTGAACTTTGTGCTAGAAAAATTGACACTTCCTCCTTTCGAGCCAGCAGCAACAGCAGAATTACAATACTTATCCTGGAAGACTGCTTTCCTGCTGGCAATAACTTCAGCAAGAAGGGTCTCTGAACTACAGGCATTAATGGCAGTGCAACCCTTCCTGATCTTCCATCAAGATAGAGTGTCCATGAGAACAAATCCTACATTTATGCCTAAGGTGGTATCCAGAGTGTCATTAAATCAGGCTATCCACCTACCTACATTCTTCCGAAACCCACAGAACAGGGAGAAAGACTTTGCATACCTTGGATGTACACAGACAGTTACGCTACTACCTGGACAGGACTAAGTCCAATAGAAAAACTGACCAGCTTCTGGTAGCATATGCCACAGGAAAGGAAGGAAAACCAATTTCAAAACAGACAATCTCCAAATGGATAGGAAATTGCATTAGATTTTGTTACTCCTACCATGGAAAGAAAACCCCAGAGAACATCAGGCCTCACTCCACAAGGGCTACAGCCACTACCACAGCTTTCTTACGAGGAGTGGCTACCAAGGACATTATAGAGGCTGCTACTTGGACCTCCGTGCATACATTTGCCAAGCATTACAATTTACCTTTATACTCTAGATCCCGAGCAGGTTTTGCCACTGCTGTTTTGCAAGGGATCCTAGCTACACCATAATCTCTACTCTTTCCTCCTCCCCTTGTTTAGCTATGGTATTCTACCCATTTGTAAGGACTGCAGATGCATCCTTGAAGGACATAGTACAGTTTTGTACCTACCATAAATGTAGATGTCCGATAGGAATGCATCTGCAGTCAGGATTACCCACCCACCTTCCCCTCTGAGGTACTCCTAGGGTATTTGCCAGCCTTCAGCTAGCTTGGGGGGGATCTATTATGGTGTATTTGTTTGTATATATGTACATACATGCTTATTTTTTGTGTTTGCTCTCTACTATTTGGAATCATTGGCATTTATCCAAATTTAGCCTTCCAAGAGGGCACCTGGCATCTGGGGCAAGAAACACTGAGGAAAATGGCGTCGGCTGATGCCTTTATACCCGAATAACTGCAGCTATGACGTCGGGTGAAGTGCGACACCAGCCGAGGCCAGACCCAGACTTTGGAATCCGGCCGACCGAAGGGCTGCCTGATGACAGGACAACCCATTTGTAATGACTGCAGATGCATTCCTATCGGACATCTACATTTATGGTAGGTACAAAACTGTACTTTGTTATTAGATAGGAAAGTCTATGTTCCACTCAACCCTATAGGTGTCAAGATGCTAGTGGATGAAGTACACAACAGCTTGAGGCGGTTAAATTTTGATATGTTAATAAGTGATGAGTTGCTACAAGTTCTTTGGATAGAAAAAGCTGTTATACCTATTTTTAAAGCCCTGCCAAAAATCCACAAATCAGTAGAAGATCCCCCGTTCAGACCCATTGTCTCAGGCAGAGGCTGGGTCACGGAGCACATTTCCATCTGGATAGAATATACACTTCGACCACTTCTAGATAGAGCAACTTCTGTGTTGAAAGATACAGGTGATTTCCTTAGAAGGGTAGGTAGGTTTAACTACAACAAGCCACAAGGAAATCTTTTAATGGTGACGTTGGATGTCCATAACCTTTTTACTGTGATCAGTAATGACTTTGGTATCCAAGCCATAGGTGGGGTCCTGAGTGAGTTGGGTGAAGAGGACAATAAAATATCCTTGGTCAAGGAGATGCTGGTCCTGGTCCTAGAGAATAATGTCTTTATAGGGGACAAGCAAATATATAGACAAGCACAGGGGTAGCTATGGGCACCCCCTGTGCTAATACATACGCTAACCTGGTCCTTTGGTTTTGGGAGAAAGATGTAATTTTAGAACATCTACTATGGAAACAACATGTGTATATGTATACACGTTTTGTAGATGATGTTTTTTTCTTCTGGAGGGGTGATGCAGACATGCTAATAGATTTTGTCAGCTACCTACACTCCACCACATCTTTCCTTAGATTTAAGTTGAATTTCTCTGACACCAGCATAGATTTTTTGGATGTCAGTATCACACAAACTAGTGATGGTTTTTCACCCGTTATTCAGAAAGGATTGTTGGAAGAACAGTCTGCTGTGCTTTGATAGCATGCATCCCCGTCATATGTTTCCCAACATAGTTCAGGGCCAGGCAGGCAGAATATCTAGGATATCAATGAATGATATAGAATATGAGAAAGATATAGAGTCCTTGAAGCAATGTTTTTTGGACAGAGGATACAATGAGGGGATGATCTGTGAGGTCATTAATGATAGTAGGCAGAAAAGGGATAGTAAATATAAACCATGGATCAGACAAGAGCATGCTGAAGCTAAGGCCAACGTTCCACAGAGATATACAAAAAGGGAACCCAAGTTGTTTGTCACCTATAGTAGTAATACCAAAGATATAAAAAATATAGTTTTTAACAACTGGAACATCTTAAGAAGTGACAATAAGTTAAAGGGCCTAATAGGAACTAGACCCAGTTTTGGATACAAGAGAAATAAGAATTTAAAGGACATCCTTTGCACTGAAAGGGCTTTTACTACATCCAATTCATTTAAGGATAGCCCAGGCAGTGTTCCCTGTGGCTTATGTAAAGCCTGTCCGTCCATCAATAAGAATGCAACTTTTAAACATCCTGTTACTGGAAAATTGTACCATCTTAAGGCAAGGGCTACTTGCAGGACTTGTCACAGTTTATTTGGCTACATGTGTACATTGCACAGCATATTATGTTGGGAAGACCGATAATATGTTTAAAATCATAATTCTACAGCATCTTTCCAATATTAGAAATAAAAATGTGCATAATGCTCTTTATAGGCACATTGAACAGCACTCCACACACATTCAGCTTTAGGGCTGTGGTTAACGTAAGGTTAAATAATAGGGGAGGGGATATAAGGTTGTTGACAGTATCCCTTGAATCTAAATGGATCTTGGAGCTGAGGGCTCATAGGAGCCCAGGGTTAAATGACATGGTTCCTTTGAAACCCGCCCTACAAAAAAGGCGGGTAGTTTATTGATTGCTGATTGGTTGGCTTTTAATTTAAAATAATGGTAATGTTTGTTCCTTTTTATCTGATGAAGGGTACCATACCCGAAAGCGCTTATCCTTGGCTGTTTTGGTTGTTTTAATAAAGAAGGAGTTAATCCAGCAGTGTCCTGCCATTCTTTTCTCTTTTTGGATTTTATTTTTACTTTTGTATGGTTCCTTTTTTCACCATTCTTCTGAGGTGTATTTGCAAAGGATATGGGAACTTACTCATTTTGGGACTCCTGACATCTGGGGCAAGAAAAACTGGAGAACATGGCGTCGGCTGTCAGCTTTGTACTCCTGGCGTTCTGACGTCAGGGAGCATGGTTGAACAGCCAACGCCGGACCCAGACTTTGGGATTTTGGCTGACCGAGGACTGCCTGCCGGCAGGGGAGAACCCTACAGTCATGACTGCAACAGTGAAGACACTCGAACATCTACATTTATGGTAAGTGTACACAACTGTACTTTCTGGGACCTCTCTTGTTCGGTATATACTTCTCTGAGGTTCAGGCTAACACGGGGGGATTATGGCTGACAAAGTTCGCAGATGACTGCAAACTGGGGGGTCATAATCGAATCTCCAGCTGACACAAGCATCCTCCAAAAGGGTCTCACAGAGACGGATGCTTGGTGCCAGAGCCACGGCCTCAAGCTAAATGCTAAAAAGTGCATAGTCATCCCCTTTGGGAAAAACAAGGTGCCCACAAATTACCACATAGGTGGTAATCCATTAAGTACGGAAGAAGTAATTAGAGATTTGGGGACCAACGTAGATAGTAATCTCTCCTTTTATAATCACGTTGCCAAAGTGGTTAGAAAGACCTTCTATATAGCCCACCTTATCACGAAAGGGTTCGCATCTAGATCAGGAGAGGTCATTGTGCCCCTGTACACATCACTCATCAGGCCCATAATTGAATGCAATGCCCCTTTTGGGATGTACCTTACCTGACACCTGCAGCAACTGGAGAGACCTCACAAACAGATGTCCTATGCAGCTTGACTAAAGAAACTCCAGCTCTACAGTGTTGCTTACCGCCTACAGAGGAGGATCTATATGACCTGGCAAAGCCATGCATCAAAAAACCCAGAATTACATGCCACAAAATCCAAAAGTCCCTTAGAGCTACGCTAGGACCCTAAACCTAAACACAAAAATAAATACTGTGACCTGCTTTACAGAGGCACAGTAGGCTAATCTAATAGGGGAGAGGCCAACCTCACTCTAGCTGCTTATATAAATGCTAGGGGCAGATATAGCTAGTATCTACTATGTGAACCTATCCAAGCTGTAAACCAATTTGCTCTTCCTGTCCTAACTTACAGTTTTGGAATGACTTGCCCCAAAACGTGTTTGATGGATTAGATAGGAAAACAAGAAGGATGCTTCATGCTCACCAAATGATCTATAAAAATCAGTGCATGCCAAGATTATATATTCCATGTTCCAAAGGAGGGATGGGCCTCCCTGAAATTGATTACATGTATAGATCTGCAATCGTGGGCTTAACACATGTCTACTGACTTCACAAGACCAAAACGTAGTGAAAGTTTTGAAATATGAGGAAAATAAATCTTAGCTTCTCAGCGTAATCTCGCAGAAGCATATTGGCATCAAGCAGGAATGGAAATCAAACCAGAAGTAGTTAAAAAGTCAGGCAGCAATTGAATGTGCCAAAAAACAAAAGAAAGAATATAAGGTGAAGAACCAGATGAGAAGGCAAGAAATGTGGAAAATGCATAAATATACTTACAAGTATAGAAAACTTCTGGAAGAACCTCATGTTGGTCAGGAACTAATGCAGGAATGGTTAAGGAGAGGTGAATTCAAACCAAAAGATGAAAGGTTAATATTGGCGGCCTAATGTAGTGGGCTGCATATGTGGTAGTTTACAAAGTCCATTGAACATGTGGGAGAAACAGACAAATGTAGGTTTTGTAAAACTGAATTGGAAACAGTTGCATACCTCATTGCTGGTTGTGACATACTAGTGGCAGAAGGACTGTATAGTGAAAGGCATAATAACGTGGCAAGACTGTTACACTGGGGATTGTGCAAACATTATGGTATTGAAGTGGCTGAAAAACATTGGAAACTTGAGCCACAACGCATCATAGAAAATGATGGTCTACATCACAAGAGATCACCCATTACCAACAGTTCAAAAGATAAGCGCCAGAAAACTGGATATAGTTGTCTATGAAGAGAAGACAAAAGTAGCATTGATCATTCAAAATGCCAGATGCAGTGACTATAGTGGGTTGCGTACAGACACAAACAAATATCAGGATCTGCAGGCTGAAACGCAAGCATTGTGGAAGAAAGATACCGAGACAGTTCCAATAGTAGTAGGAACAACGGGTCTTAAAAAAAATCTACAATTGTATTTAGACATGTTACCAATGCATGTAACATCATGCGAATTGCAGGAGTCATTACTGGGCACATTGCGGGTGCTGCAAAGAGCACTTCTGGCTGACATCAAAGATTGAAACAGTACTGATTTCATGAACTTTAATTATACTTTGACGTAGGAATGGGGTCCATTCCCGTCATGGTATTAGAAACCCAAAAGACTTGGAGAAATTAAAAAAATAAATAAAAGGGGGGGTACATCTGAAGCCTTCCTCACGAAATAGCCTCAGAGATGAGGGTCCTCCCATCCCCTTCTGGGTTGAGAGTGGATAGAGCTGGCCAGCATCTTCCAAATTAGCTCCTTCCTCTGGTGCAGATTTCAGCACTGGTAGTTTCAGTGACTGTCCTGGATCAGAAGTCTGTAACTGAGGCACTGACCGGATTCATGGCTTGGTGCGTAATGGATCCGATCCAAAGCAGTCTACTTCAGGGCTCTTGGAACATTGGCTTGATGCCACGTTTTCAGCACCATTGTCAGAGCTGTCTTGTATGTCTCCCTTGTTAGTGTCAGAGACTTCAGCCTTCAGGTTGTCGGCACATATCCCATCCTCAAAGCCTTCTACCTTTTCCATTTCGAGGATACCCATCTCAGGACTACCCACTTTTCATTCTGAGTGAGTGAATCTGTTTACAGAGGCAAGCTCCTTGCATCTGGCTGAGGTTGGCATGTTTTTTAGCTTCACCTGTGATTCCCTCTATTCTCTGTTTCAGACCCATCATACATACATGGGTCAGTACAGAAGGATGGGCCTCAGAAACACTGCATAACTGCAGATGTGCACTGGAGGAGTCTTTCTTTCTCTCTCACACACACACACACACACATGCATTCTTAGAAAGACAACATGTAAAAGGAGAAGGATTAACTACTCATTGGAGTTGGTCACTTCTAACACCCACTCAGAGGGTTGTGTGTCCCCAGCCCCCTCAGGAAGACTACACTTTCAAGCGAGATCCTTAAATTAATGCCACAGGAGGGCTCTTGGCCAACAGTCCATCCTCTCAGGATGAGTAGGTTCTTGTGAGGCCTATGGCTCTGCTCCCTGTCCATCTTGGGTGGTCTCTCCTGCAACCTCGTAATTAACTTGGCAGGAGCCCAAAATACATGGGTTGGTACTGTGGAAGTTAGACAAAATTCTTGGGCTCCACTAAGGACAGACAGCATTGAAGAGTAGGCCCCCTTGGTTGATTAACATTATTTTTAGCTACTGTCTCAGAGAAGGATGCTTCAGTGGCACTTGGTGCTGTACAAGTAATGCATTTTCAAATACAGTTTAGACTAAAATTATCACCAGACAAGCTGAGTTATAAGCATGTTAATCCAGCACAAGTATTAGCATCAGCAGCATGTAACAGTCTTACTGAAGTGCAGATTAAAGTACAGCAAAAATGGTGTATATAATGTGCCTGAAAAGTTACTCAGCATGCAGTTCAGAAATGTGATATGTACACACTTCCAGGTATTTACATACATGTTCATGAAGTAGTCTGTATAACACATTTTCATAATTCTATGTATCAGTACTTTCTCCCAGCACATATGAATTAATAAGCCATATTTTAAATGTGTGTGTCTATATAAAAAGGTATTAAAATGAGTACTTGGTGTAGAACTCTGGCCTCGCTTCCTGTACTTTTGAAACCCAACTGGAAAGCTTGTTTCTCCTCTTCCAGTATAGGTGTTCGTACCTGTAGCATCACTGCTCTCCTGAGAGGAAAATCCTTGAAAGCAAGGTGAAATTATCCCCCAAGTGTCAAATGTTTTTTTTTCATGCGTCTCTAGCATTAAGCTGCAGTATAAATTTGCTTTGTGTGGCATATTCATTTTTCTCCACAGTTGTGCAAGGGGGATGTGCCCCCCCCACACACACACACACACACACACAAACGCACACAAAACACTGTTTACATGTATTCTCGCGAATGATTTTTAATGTATGATGATTTGGTTATTTGGTATTTAATTAAATGGTGTTTCAACGACATAAGCTTTCAGACATCTTGAGTAAATTAGTTGTATTCCTCCTACTTAGTAGCGAGACCTGATTCATTGTAATATAGTCTATCCATTATTATTTCCAAAACTCTTAATCATTCTAGCGACTGAGCCACCAGCCATCAAGTCCTTCACTTCTTTCCCCTTGCTAATACCACTCCTTTCTGCAACCCTTTTCCCTTTCTACCATAGTCAGCCCTTCTCATTGTTTTCACTGGTTGCTTCCCTCCCATAATGCATAATCATTCCTTTCACAGCCCTTTTGTACTCTTATTAAAAGCCATCTCCACTTTTTCCCCCTATTATGCTATCTTTTCCTCTAACTCCGTTGAATATCCCTCTTCTCTCTCCATATTTTTGTACTGTATTTGCTCCTGTTAGGCTACTAATGGTTGTCTTATTTCACCACCTCCTTATTTTGTCACTCCTGTTTGTACCTGTCTTTCTACCCAAGTTCATCGTAATTCACTGTTGCAGTCCTCAGATATGGGATCTCATATGTGCAGGCAATTGATAACCAGCCAAACTTCCAGAGGTATATCCTCCCACCAAATATTATCATTATGTTGCTAGTATGAAGGGTGTGTCAGTCAGTATGTAGCCTGTGTTACTCACAGAGCTCAGTTCTTCAGTTAGCCTAATTCCTGCCGCAGCTGAAGATAAGTACTGCAAAGGGGATTTCTTTCATCTTGCATATATTAGAAGTTCATATGTGATTAAGTGGCTAATGACCCCGGGGGGAGGGCTTTTTAAGCCTAGGCATGCTTCCCAAATTTATCTATCAAGTTTTGATACCCTAGGGTATCATTTAAGGGGTATATGTAGGTTGGGAGTCGAGCATTTACAGGCTACCTAGAGCTATAGGACAGGGTAAATTTTAAATTTCTCATCCAGTGGCTCAAATTCTGCTTGAATTGACTTGGGGAAGAAGTCTACTTCATATGAATGGGGAAGCCTGTTCCAGAGAGGGTTTAGTCTCTGAGACACATATCTTTCCCTCTGTAATCCTGTTTATGTTGCAGATGAGGTTTAGGTCCTTAAATTGGGTAATTCTAATGCTGTTTGTTTTCTGGACGTGCAACAGGTTCATCAGATTGGGATCAGAGGATGCTTTGAAGTCCAGGCATAGATCACTTCTCAGCAGTCTGTAAGAGACTGAGTACGGAGATAGGGCTTTGAGGTGGTCTGTTTAGGACATGTTGTTTTTACACCGTGTATTGTGTTTGCGAGGAACTCTTGTGGACAGTCCAGTTGTTGCATATGCCCGGCCAGGTACATACCAAATGAGGTATTGTAATTAGTTATTGGTCTGATTACATATGAGTGCAGTGGAACAGTGACATCCTTGGACCTAGATGTTATACCCTTGGTTATAAGTTGCCCAACATAGAATGGTTTCCTTACTACTGTAGAAAAATGATGGTCAACGGCAGGTTACTGTCTGTATGTTGTTCAAAATTCCTGACCACAGGGTCTGCTGTTGTCAGTGTGGTAGTTTCTATGGAGTAGCTCCCTTTCCAGAGGTTACTTTTGTGCATTTCTTGCCATTGATTTTGACATTGGTTTTTGGCACCAGTAATTAGTCTATATCAGGCCTTCTTGGAGGGTATTTATGCCTTGGGGGATTCTTTGACTTCGCTTAGTTTGCAGTCGTCTTCAGTCTTGGCTAGCCAGAGGCCTTTGGCGTTGGACTTCATTTCGATGCCAAAAAGTAGTGGCCCCATCACCTAGCCTTGATGGATTCCACTAGTGACTAGCCTCTTTGTGGAGGTAGACTCCTGTATCCTAACTTCTTGGATCCTTTCTGTGAGTCATCTGGCTGTCCAGTTGGTGACATAGGGGGTTTATGCCTAATTTTGTGAGTTTGTCTTCAGTGCCTCAGTGAGTTATTGTATTGAATGCTTTGGCCAGATCAGGGTAAGCGATATGTATTTTTTTGCCCTTTTCCATTGCCTTGATGACCTTCTCAAAGAAGTCCACTAGGTTGAATAGACATGACCTGCTCTTGAAATCAAGCTGCATTGGACCTAGTGTCTGAAGGATTCCTATATCGATGTTTATCATCTCTATGGCTTAGCATATGAGACTAGTCAGACTTGTAGGTCTGTAGTTACCCAAGTCCATAGATGCACGCTGTTGTGCATAGGGATAACATTGCAGTCCTACATTTGCTTGGCAAGAAGCCTGTATGGAGGCTATGGTTAAATACTGAGTGTAGTGGTCCTGATATGTCGTGTTTCATGCTGGTAAGGAGACATCTGGTGATGTTGTCAGGACCCATCAATGCAGTGTTTTTGGCCGTAGAGAGTACATTGAGGATCTGTTTCCTATTGGTAGTTGGGAAGAGTTATGATTGAGAGCATTTCCTGAAGGGTGTTTGGTGGGGGAGAGGTGGCAAAATTGTAACAAAATTTGTGTCTGCCAGTAGATTTACTACATCTTTTGTCTCTGTGTATGTGGATACATTTACAGTTAGTTCAGCACATTGTTGTGTATTACCTTTGAGGTTATGGACATAGATGTGAGAATGCCTTT
This sequence comes from Protopterus annectens, assembly GCF_019279795.1. NCBI lineage: Eukaryota > Metazoa > Chordata > Ceratodontiformes > Protopteridae > Protopterus > Protopterus annectens. The sequence continues at coordinate 33,495,503 of NC_056729.1, forward strand.
TGATTGTCCTTTGTGTGGGAGGCTCCCTTTACCTCATATTTGGCTTTGGTAGCCTTGATTAGACCCCCACCCCCCACCCCCCATGTTGCTTGTTTAGATCAATGTAAGTTTTTACTTTGCTGGACATTGCACTTCCTAATTTTTGCCATGATTTTTCTTCATTTTATTAAACTACTTCTTGATGATAGGATTCCAGCTGAGTGCCTTATACAACCTACCGATGCATTATTTTTGGCAGATGTCCAACTTTGCAATTCTGTATCTAGTTTGTGTGGTATGCATATCCCCTGTATTGGACTGTCACTCAAAGTACTCTGCTTCAACCTGGAGCATAATGTGGACTCATGATCACATCTGATTTTTTTCATTCTGAGGACAGTCCATCATAGGTGATTGTCTCTCCAGAAGTTTACTTCCAAAAAAGGGTATGAGGCTGTCTTCATACTACAGTGGCATTCACCAAAGCCTTTAGAAGTCATTTCCCTAAGAAATAGCATAGCAGAAAGGAGAAACATTGGTTCAGATCTGACCCTCGGTCCGACACGGACTCTTTTTCCAGCTCGTGAAACACTGAAACTCTCGAGCTCCTCCCTTACTCATAATGCACTAGTCCCCTACCATCAGTTCTCGTTTGCCGCCTTCACTTATGGATGTGTTCAGCTCTTGAGCAGTAGTAAGTTTTTGAGTAAAAATATAATTTTCTTGATTTATCCATTTATCCTTTTCTTAGTAAAAATTCTGTACGTCTCCTCCCTTAGTCTTTCTACACATTGTTAATGCAATTTTTACTGTGCCAGAGTTGGTATTTTCCCTTTTCTCTCTCATACTTTTTAAGTATATTCTTGTATTACCGTTGTTGTTAATACCTTCTCTTTATCTTTTTCTGTCTTTAAAAAAAAATCCTTTTTCATCATTCTTGTGAAAAAAAAAATATGCTGAGAAAACCCTCTGGTTTTAAAAAATGTATGGCTTGTGTTCATAAAATTCTTATATCTGATGCACATGCTATGTGCGTTTATTGTTTAGGCCCGGTCCTCTTGGATTCTGCCTGTGTCATTTGCAAGGCCTTCAATGCTAGGGCCCTTATTGAATAGACGAAAGAAGCTCATTTTGAGAGAGTTACACCTATCAAAGTCTGTGGATGCAGCATATGGGGCTAAGACCCCTAAAAAAATGACAAAAGAGAGGCTCAACAGCATTCCCTGGACCTGACAAGTTCTTCAACTCTGGATTCAGAACTACCTCTTAAGATTTCAAAACTTTTGGATCCAAAGACAAAATCTTCCAGTCCGATAACTTTGGATCCAAAAACAAAAACTTCAGATCCGACCTCTTGTGACCTGAAGAAGCGTACAGATACCTCGGATCAGATCTCTTCCATGCCTGGATCCTGGGTCCCGTCGCCACTCATCTCCCTTTCTGGAAATGTCTTCCAAATGTCATCATTCCATGGCTTCTTTAATAGCATCTTCTCATTCCTGCAGAAGTCTAACCAAAACGGATGGGGACAAGGATGGTGAGGAAATTCCTCTCAATGCAAATTCAAATGGGGGTTCTCTGGGCCCCAACCCCATCAGGTCCAGAGACCTTTGTGAGTTACTACCCCACCTATTCTGTTTCCTCCTTTGATCTGACCTGTGGTTTCAGAGCAGCTGAATCAGAGGATCCTGGATCCATCCATATCGGATCTGAAGATCATTGTATTTTCTACACCAGTACTGTCTGTGGACTGGCTCCAAGGTTATTGGAGCTGTCTCTGCCTCTTGGAGCCTCTGCAGTGGACAGCTGAGTTCCGACCCTGCTTTGAGTGGTTTGCCTTTGGGTCAGAAGGAGCCAACTGTCCAGAAGCATGTCCTCTCAGAGCCATCAGTTTTTCTCTCTCTCTCTCTGAGGCATTTTGCTTTCAGGGTAGTGGCGAGAGTTTTCTTTGCTCTAAGAGAAAGGACGTATCCACTCTCAGCGTCTTCCAGACTCAGCTGTCTTTGCGTCTTGAGCCTCAGCATCCTGCACCACAGGGGCAGCCAGCCCAAAGTTTCCAGGATACCCAGCAGGGTATATTGATATTTTCCGATACTTCTCCGGACATCCTGCCAAAGAAGTCCCTAGAAAAAGAAAGTGCAAAAGGAGTCGCTTATACTCTCTGCTCAAGAGTCTGTCACAGAGGATACTGATTTAGATGAGGGGGAAGGGTCCCCAAGATCACCACCTGATGATGTCTACTTTGGAGACATGCCATAGATCCTGAAAGGGCTGGCTGGTTTACCGACAACCTTTCCCAAGAGGAGTCAGTATTCCTGGAAACTTTCGGAGCTGGCCCATATACCTCCTGGGTGACTGTTCACTGACGAACTCATTGATTTGATCTTTCAACAGGCGTGGAAATGACGAGTCAATTGTGCTAATCCCCAAGAGAATAGACAGGATCCTGGCACCACCCAAGGGCAGGGAATTTTCGAGTAAGGGAGTACCAGTTGATGCCATGGTCGTGGCAGCCACAAAAAAAGAACTTACAGAATGAAGTTCCTCTGTTCATCCCCCTAATAGGGAGTCTAGGGCACTGGACATGTCGGGAAGTGTGTATATGCTTCAGCAACCTTTGCACTTTGGTTGCTGAATTGTTTGGCATACTTCACTAGACTCCAGAGGGATTTGATTAAAGAACTTACCAAATCCCTCTCTGGGACCTTTACCTCTGAGGCAGAGAGCTCGATTGCCTCACAGTTTGGTATTGTACAATCTATTGCAAATTCATCCATGAGGCTCATTTTCCATCCAGCTGAAGGTACCTCAAGGGCGGCGGGTTCAGGCATTTCCATAAAGGAGGCATGGATGCGCCTGTGTGATTTCACAGAGCCCTTCAGGTCTTTATTGGGCCACAAGGTTAAAAAAACATTATCCAGGTGTGAGCAGGAAGGTAAAACCCTGTCTATCGTGGGAGTATGTTTTATGACTTCTCAAAGGACCTTTTGTAGGAATCGATGAAAAGTCAAAAAATGTGGTTCAGAAAGTCTCAGCGTCCCTTCCAAGAGCCACGTGGAAATGGTTCCCTGTGCGGCGGAGGGGGAAACTCGTAACTGAAGGCACTGCCCACATTGCAGAGGAGGTCCTCAAAACCAAGGATCTAGAGATACCTTCTCTGGCAAATCCTACCAATGCTCCTGAAAGGAGGACCGATTGTCCACCTCTAGAGGCAGTCCGGGGTCATCTATCCCTGCACCACAGAGCATGGTTGGAGCTTACAAAAGATTCATGGGTGCAGAGTATTATTTCCAGAGGTTGTATAATACCCTTTTCTCTACCCCCGTCAGTAAACAAAATTCCCAATGTTCCACCCAGACACAGGAAAACAGCAGGACTATAAATAAAATCTGCTACAAAAAAAGTAATCCAAGAGACCCCCAGACCAGAAAGAGTCCAGAACTTACTCAAGATTATTTTTTAGTGACAAAAGGTGGAGGGGGGGGGGCTGGAGACAAGTTTTGGATCTCGACATTCTGAACAAGTCAGTTCTGGATGGTCACCGTTCGGTCTTTTCTGCTCAAGGTTGACTGGGTGTGTTCATTAGATCTTCAGGGTGCATACGGTCTTAACAATGAACAGACAATGCAAAATATGTCTACAATTCTGGCTGGGAGACATTCATTACCAGTTCAGAGCTTTGCATTTTGGCCTCACCAGAGCCCCCATGGTGTTTACCAGTGCATGGCTGTAGTGGCAGCTCACCTGAGACTGCAGAGATTCCAGGTGTTTCCTTATCCAGATGACTGGCTCATAACCGCTTTGACTAGGCAGAATTTGATCAAAACACGATTACGTACTCCAGTAATGCTCTCACCTATTACCATCAGTCACAACAAACCTCTGCTACAACCAACTCAGATATTGGGGTTCATTGGTGCCTTGTTCAACACAGTATCCTTGATGAGTCTCCCTTCCTTTACCAAGGGTACAAACTATACGATTCCAGGTCAAAAAGATCATTCAAAATTCTTCTCTCTCAGCTCGATTGATCCTTCAAGCATTGGGGTCAATGTCTGCTGAGATGGTTTTGGTCCCGTTAGCAAGAAATCCCATGAGAATCATTCAGTGGACCCTAGTGACTTAGTGGTCCATTCTTCAATCTTTATCCACCCAAATCACGATAAATCAGGCATGTAAAAATTACCTGTTTTGGATGATTTTCTGTGATCAGATAATGCAAGGTTGCTCCTTTATTCTCCCTCAGCCCAAGGCCATAGTTATGACGGACACTTCACATATTGGTGGGGGGACATTTCTTGAGAAAGAGTCCATGGCACATGATCCCCGAAGAGGCCAGTATGCAGTTTCCTAGAAATGAGAGCTGTCCTAGCATTGCATGCCTTCCAAGACACCCTCCCTTCTGGGACCATTGCAGTTCAGATTGGCAAATATGCCAGTGGTCTGATGCATCAACAGACAAGGAGGAACCAAGTCTTTACCCCCTGTGTCAAGAAGCTTCGAGAATGAGGCAGTGAACGATCCCATCCAGTCAATTTCTGATAGCAACACACACTTCTGGGGAAATCCAGCGTGATTGCAGACAAGTTAAGTATGTTAATTTCAATGCCTCACAAGTGGTCACTTAACATGAAAGTGGTGGAAAAGATAATCTGATGATGTCCGTCTTTATTTTATCCTTGACATATGGATTTAATTCTGATATCGGTCAGAACAAACTGTCATTACAGCTTGCGCCAGCCAAAAACTCTCGAGCTTCACCTCTGCCCACAGTCCGTCTCTCAGTTACCTCAGATTTTGTTTGACGCTTTTTGCAACAGTCGCATTTTGCCAGTGCTCTCGAGTTTCAGTGGGCTTAGGTAAATTCTTTTATTTCTCAAGTTTTCTTCTCTCTCTCTTCTTTATCACTATACCTTAAATTTTTCATACACATAGTGTAACTCTGTAGTATCATTGTTGATACTCTCTCCGTTAACTTTAACTATCATCAATAGTTTTCTCCTCCCTCTCTCTTGCTATTTTTTTCCCCTTCCCCATTCACATTTATGTACTCTCTCCGACTATCGTTGATAGTTCCCCCCCCCAATATCTTTCAAAATAAAAAAGCTTCCCTTTTCACTGTGCTAGTATCTCCAGCTCTCTTGTGGGAGTGTAAGTGGCTGTCTTCCAGCCATATCTTCTTTTGTTGGTATGGCTGAGAATTGTAAGGGCTCTTCTTGCTTTAAAAAATGCCAGAAGTGTGACTGCAAAATTCCAACATCAGACTTTCATTCTCTCTGTGTTTACTGTCTAGGTCCCCTCCATTTACAAGAGGACTGCAGCATATATCATGCTTTTAGCCATCGAGCCTTGTCGAAAGATGCAATAAGCTTATTTTGAAAGGCGTGCTTCCCTCAGCATTTAGTTGAAGCCTTATCTTCTGTGGGCAAAGTGAAAACTGATATTTTTTCCTCCTTTGTCCTCATCTTCTGTGGACAAAGGAAAGAAAAGAAGTCTCTCAATTCTGACCTGTCGGTTCTGAAAGCAAAGAAATTGAAACCCTCGGTTCTGAAATTATCTACAGAACTGCAGGCCTCTGCTTCTAAGAAATTGGTATCAACAAGTATTCTAGCGCCGATTGCTGTTTCAAGTCCTTCAACTTCAAAGGCTCTGGTGCAGGAAATGGTGATTGCTCAACCTACTGTGACTAAGGACATTTTTCCTAGGACAACTTATTTGCTCTCAATTGACCCATTTGTAGGGGAGCTTCCAGAAGTTTTTCTGCAGAGGCCTATGTCCCACTCTACTTTATCTATCCGCTCCACCAAAAGTCTGAACTCAATGTGGAGAGGCTGGTGAATAAAATCCCATGGGCTAGAGGACTTTCAGGCTCCGTTTCAGTTCTGACTTCTTCGGGTCTTGGAGCTGAGACTTCTTTTACCCCACTAACTACTCCAACGTCTTAGTCATCTGTTCCAGATCTCGTGGCACTGACTGAACTAGCTCCAGAGTTATTTGTGTCTTCTGAACTGGTAGATGTTCGTGTTTCACTGTTGCAGTCATCACACTTGGGTTATCTGCTTATCTGCCTGCAGGTAGCCCTCAGTCGGACAGAATACCAGAGACTTAGTATTTCTGCGTCGGATGCTGTTGCTCCAGGACTGACTTCAGGTTGTCAGGGGCAGAAAAACAGGCAGCCGACACCATTACATCAGTCTTTCTTGCTGAGGAGCCCGAAGCAGAAGCAGTACGCAAGTGCCAGATGGCCGCTACCTGAATTTTCGTTTACGAATTTAATAAACCTGAAGTCTTCTAAAGCTAAGTACCCCATTGGGGATCCTTTTTTCTTGCTCTAACCTATGTCAGAAAAAGTTAACAATTGTCTTGCCTGTGGAAAGCAAATACCTCGCAGAGATTTTCATTCTTGCTGCGTCACCTGTTTAGGCCCAGACCACGACGTCCCTCGCTGTCAGTTTTGTGCCTTATTTAATGCCCAAACCATTCATCGTTGGGCTCTCTCTGTCGCTAAATTCTTTCACTGTCTATCTCCCTATTCTGTAATGGCTACGGTAAGCCATCCAACTACCAATATTCCAAAAAAATGTAAAGCTAAAGACAGAGACAGACCGCACAGGTCCAAAACTGCCAACAACGCTTACGGTAAGCTGGTTGCCAGTCCGCCGGTACTCAGTGAGGCGCTTTCGCAGCCCCTAATGCCCGCTTCACTGGATTCACAGGCCTCGACTGAAACCCATTCGGAGTCTGGTATGCTGCGAGACTCTTCTTCGACTATGGAACCTGCGGATGTCTCTACCTTGGATGGGTCCGGAGCCGCTGAGCAGGCACTGGCTGCTGAGACAGTTATTCGCTCAGCTGATGTTCGACTTAAACCGACTTATTTTTTTAACCAAAACTACCGAGTTTCTTAGGCCCAGAGTACGCACTACACCTAGAAAACCGACCAAAGCACATGCACCTGCTCCCATGCCACATAAACAAATGCTTAGAATGGCTGAAGACCTTATTACGCTGATTAGGGAAAGTTAACCTTCCCTGCTTAGAGACAAGAGACCAGTCCCCTTCAGCTTCTGCAGACCAGGAGTCCGATGACTCTGCAATTTCTGATTATGAAGACATGCCCTTATCTACTTATGAGGATTCAGATGCAGAGGAATCCATTCCCTCTGCCTCTCCTCCAGAGGATTTTTCTTTTGGTGAAACCTTACATACCTTACGAGAGCATTTCCAGTAGGAATGCCAAAACTATCCTCAGTCCAAAAAGCGAATCTTAGAATTTCTAGAGTTGCCTCAACACAGGCCCTTAGCAATACCCCCTGTCCTGGATGTTGTGGATGATGTTTTTATGGAATCCAGTCTTACTCCTGACACTTTACCTCCTGCCCCTAGGAAACCATACATGTACTACAGAGTACCTGACACAAATTTCTTTTCAAGAATCCTACTGCTGACCCAGGGATCATTTCCCAGGGGCCTAAAGGTATCAAGGCTGACTACAGCCAAGAATCCCACCCCTTCGGACAGGGATTCCAGAGCTTTGGACAGATGAGGTAAGAAGGTATATGCATCTGCAACTCTTGCTATTAGGGCATTGAATTGTCAGTTTCACATGCTGAAGTACCAGCAACATATTATGGAACTTATTAAACAAAAAGTGGCAACATTTTCAGACTGTGCAGAAAATAAAGAATTGCAGGAACTTATGCACTCTACAAGCCAAGTCGGCAAGCATACTTTGTGGCTTTGACACCCTAGAAGCATCTTGTCGGTCAGCTATCACTGGCTCTGTACTGAGAAGACATGCTTGGCTGAAGGAGCAGACCTTGCCAGACCATGTCAAATCAAAGTTACTGGATGCTCCTTTGAATAAGGACTGTTTGTTTGGCACCAAAGCAGAAGAGATTCTTAAAAAGATGGCAGAAAAAGCTAAGTCTATGCAGACTATTAAAAAATTCTTACAAGTGCAACCCTCTAGATTCAGTAGGCATTGTCCTTCCAAACACTGGTCCGTTCCAGCCCCCTCCAGGCCTTCTCAAACCAGACCCAGGGGAAACAGACCACCCAGACTACAGTCTCGGGGTATGTAGAGATCTAAGCAATGGAGTGCCCCCACCCCTAAAGCAGGGAGTGGTAAGCCACCTCCTTATGGAAAAAGCTCACAATGACTTCTTTACTCCACTCCCCAGCCTTGCCCAATTGTTTGTGTCCCTAGGAGTAAAACTTGCCTTTCATGCAAAAAAACTGGATGTCTATCACTCAGGACCAGAGGGTCTTCAACATTGTGTCTCAGGGGTACAAATTTTACTTCCATTCACTGCCAACCCCAAGCGGGTTTCCAGACCTTCCTCCAAACCAGTGGTCAGAGGCTCAAAACAGAGTACTTTCCCTACTCAATGTCAGAGCTATTCAGCCCATTCCAGTAGAAACAGAGAGGTCAAGGATTCTACTCCAGACTCTTCCTGGTACCCAGGAAAAAAGGGCTCTTGGTGCCCAATTCTGGATCTTTCCATTCTCAACACCTTCCTGATGATACCAAAATTCAAAATGCTTACCCTGCAACAGCTTCTTCCTGTGTTAGCCAAGGATGCCTGGTTAGCCACCCTAGATTTAAAGGAAGCCTATCTGCATATCTCCATAAGGGAATCATGCAGGAAATATCTACGTTTCAGGACAGGGTCTATGCATGATCAGTTTTCTGCAATTCCCTTTGGCTTATCTACTGTGTCCAGAGTAGTCACAAAATGCCTGGCTCCAGCCATTGCATACTGCAGACAGAGAAATATCCAAATTTACCCGTACTTGGACGACTGCCTGATTCAGGCGGACAGTCAGGAATTGCTGCTGCAGCACCTGACATTTGTGAAAAACCTTCTCACCTCCTTTGGGGTACACCATCAGCGAAAAGAAATCAAAACTGGTACCCAATCAAAAGATTGTATTCCTGGGACCAAGCTTGGACACAACTTCCCAGATGGCATTCCTCACCTCAGAAAAACAAGTCTATCTGACAGACTACTTCAAACAAATGGCCACCAGAACCCAGCTGTCTGCAAGAAAAATACTGCAATCCCTAGGGTTCATGGCCTCATGTATACTGCTGATTCCATATGCAAGACTGCATATGAGGAAATTCCAATGGTACTTAAAAAGTCTTTGGTGCCAACATTCTCAGGACCTGAAAACAGTCATACCCTGTTTAAGGACAGAGTTACTCTGGTGGGCAGAAGCATGCAACCACAAGGGACTGCCATTTACTCAACCCCAAGCCACCCAGACCCTAACCACAGACGCATCAGACTATGCCTGGGGGGGCACATATGGATGGAAAATGTATTCAGGGCCACTGGAGTCCAAGTCAAATTCATCTGCACATCAACCAAAAAGTGTTGCTAGCTGTACAGAATGTCCTGACAGCTTTCATATCCCTAATCTTTCCATGACAACTGCTAATAAAAACAGACAACACCACAGTTATGTGGTACATCAACAAGCAGGGGGGAACCCATTCCTACCCACTCTGCAGGCTAGCCATGGCCATGTGGAACAAGGCCTTGGACATTCAAGTCCATCTGCAAGCTCAATTCCTGCCAGGCTAACAAAACTTACTGGCAGACAACTTAAGCAGAAATCTCCTAGACCCACACGAGTGGCAATTGGAGCACACCTTCAACCTTCTGATTCAGAAATGGGGGACCCCAGAGGTGGATCTCTTTGCCTCCCCCTTCAGCCACCAGCTCAGCAAATTCTGCACCAAAGAATCCTCACAGCAGGGCCTGGAAAGTTGATGCCCTATCTTTTCAGTGGGTAGATCTCTCAATCTATGCCTTTCCCCCTCTGCCCCTCCTTTCAAGAGTATTACTCAAGATAAAGCAGGACAGACCAAGGACAATTCTGATTGCCCTGGACTGGCCACGCCAGCACTGGTACCCACTCTGCGCAGCCTGACATCAGTGCCACCCTGGCACCTACACCAGAATCCAACCCTCCTCTCTCAGCAGGAGAGAGAGATTCTGCATCCACAACTACAAACTCTAAATTTTGCAGCCTGGCTTATTCCTTGAATTTTCCCCCAGCAACCTTAAGCAAACATGTGTTGGATGTCATTCTTGAAGCCAGAAGACCCAGTACAAGAAAATCCTATGCTGATAAGTGGAAAAGGTTCTGCTCATGGATTCAGTCTAAAGGAGAGAACACAACACTGCCCTCTCTGCCTCTTATCCTGGTTTACCTAGCAGATCCACTCCACAAAGGCCTGTCCTTCTCCATTAAGATACATGCCTCAGCCATTTCTGCTCATTACAACACTGAGCCACCTCTCTTCTCGCACGCTGTTATCAAATAGTTCTTGAGAGGGGCAAACAACTTAAGGCCACCAAGGAGAGCACCCACCCCTGCTTTTGTGACCTTAACTTTGTACTGGAAAAGCTCACGCTTCCCCCTTTGAACCTGCTGCATCAGCAGAGTTAAAATTCCTCTCTTGGAAAACAGCATTGCTTCTCGCCATCACTTCAGCTAGAAGAGTGTCTGAGCTACAAGCACTCATGGCTGTGGAACCCTTCATTATTTTACATGCTGACAGGGTTTCCCTCAGGACTAACCCTTCCTTTATGCCCAAAGTGGTGTCCAGCGTGGCTCTCAATCAGTCCATCCATTTGCCAATCTTCTTCCCTAATCCTCATAAACGGGAAAGGATCCTGCACTCCTTGGACATGCACAGGCAGCTCAGATTCTACCTTGATTGGACTAAGCCCTTCAGAAAATCTGACCAGTTACTAGTCAGCTTTGCAACAGAGGCAGAGGGCAAGGCCATTTCCAAACAAACCATTTCCAAATGGATAGCACACTGCATCCATTTCTGCTACAAGCACCATGGGAAACCAACACCTCAGGGGGACAGAACACATTCCACTAGGGCAACATCTACCTCTACAGTATTTCTCAGGGGAGTCCCTACCAGGGATATCCTGGTGGCTGCTACTTGGAGTTCTGTACACACCTTCACCAAGCATTACCACTTGCCTATCTTTCCCAAATCCAGGACAGGATTTGCTACAGCAGTCCAGCAAGGCATACTAGCCAGCTCTAACTCTTCTTGACTACCTCCACCCTTCTTCAGCTTTGGGAATCCACCCAAGTGTTGATGACTGAAACAGTGGAACACGAAGAACATAGTACAGTTGTGTACACTTGCCATAAATGTAGATGTGAAAATGATCTTCCGTTAGTGGGGTTGACTTTGCTGCAACTTGTTTGCTTCCCCCTAAACAAGTGCAACAATTACTTCGCCCTGATTACCCCTCTCGGAAAGCCAACCAGAGAGGCTGTCCTCCACAATTGGCCCCCCTGTCTTCTGTATGCTTTTCCCCCGATACCTCTAATTCCAAAATTCTTACAGAAAGCACTCTGGTTGAAAAGCATAGTAATCCTCATTGCACCCTTTTGACCCCAACAGATTTTGTTCTTTCTTTGGCCTTATCTGATTCAACATCCTTTGATTCTGGACCTGGTTCCAGAACTTTTGTCCCATCCACATGGACTTGTTCACCCAGACATTTTGAACCTCAAGCTGACAGCAGTATTTCCTCCGTTTCCATTAGTTGCCAGGCACCCTCATATTTCTTCCCCAGTACGCCACATCCTCTTGTCGGCTCATAAGCCTTCCACTTGAAAACTGTACTGTAGCAAATGTAAAAGATTTACCATATGGGCCCATGGAAAACAAATGAATCCCTTTTCTGCTTCTGTAGAGCCTATTTTAGACTTTCTAGCCTCTCTCTTCCATGCTGGAGCTTCCCCTTCTACCATCGTATTACAATCAGTTGCAATTTCTAATTTTCACAGTTTAGCAGAACATTCTTTAGTCTCTCATAGATGTTATAAATCATTCTTAAGAGGCACACTTCTGTTAAAACCCCCTTTCAAAGATCCGACGCCTCCTTGGGATCTGAACTTAGTGTTAAGGCCGTAATACATTCTCCCTTTGAGCTCTGTGCGGAATGTGACCTGAAGTGTTTGTCTTGGAAAACACTGTTTGTTAGCTGTTACTTCTGCCAGGAGGGTTTCAGAGATTCAGGCCTTGTTGTCTGAACCTCCTTATCTGATTTTCCACAAGGATAGAGTTTCTTTACAAACAAGCCCCTCCTTTTTACCCAAGGTGGTATCAGAGGCTAACATCAGTCATTCATTTTACCGTTTTTCTTTCCAGATTATTCCAACAAAGGAGAATATGCCTTACAGTTACTTGATGTTCATAGACAATTAAGTTTCTATCTTCACAGAACAAAAGACATTTGAACATCAAATCAACTATTTGTTTCCTTTTCCATTGCAAAGTTGGGCAAGGCAGTCAGCAAGGTAACTCTGGCTAAAAGGCTGAAAGACTGCATTTCATTTATTTATGATAAGAATAAATTAACCTTGCCTAAGCCCGTGAAAGCACATTCTACAAGATCTATAGCCACCTCGGTAGTTTTCCAATCTACAGCTTCAGTGGATGGAAGTATGTGCAGCAGTTACTTGGACTTCCCGAAATACCATTATTACTCATTACAAATTGGACTTGGTATCTAGGGAAAGATTGTCCTTTGATTTAATGGTGCTCAGGAATATCCTTCTGTTAGTTCACCTGAGATTTTAGGTAGTGACAACATCAGATAAAGAAGTTAAGTACTTACCATAATGTTCCATCTGTGTTGTCTATCTTCGTTTACCCTTGATTCCCCTACCTCCATCTCCCAACCTAAAAAGATTTTTTGCTGGATCTGATTATATATCTTTGAGGTGTTATGATTTTTCAAGCACAGTATATACGGCTTTAATCTAGGCTTCCTTTCTTTACATATGTATGTGTATATAAGTTTATATACTTTCTGCAAACGTGATCTGAAGTAATTGAGAGAGAGGGATTATGGGTAGAGGAGAAGCTCGAGAGTTTTTGGCTGGCACGAGCTGTAGTAACGGCCAAGTTGGTTCCAGTACTGGAATTGAACCCATCTGTCAAGGATAAATAAAGACAGACAGCACAGATGGCATGTTAAGGTAAACACATAACTTTTTCCGTCGATTGGGGCCAACCTTGCTGTGACCTCCCTGCATCTGCCCTCAACAAGTGCAGCAGGTTCTTTGCCCTGATCCCCCCATGGAGGGAATCACCGAGAGATGCTGTTCTCCACGATTGCCCCCCCCCCCAATCTCCTTTATGCTTTTCCCAGGTACCTCTAATCACCAAATTCCTTCAAAAAAGAATCGCAGTTGAATAGCACAGTCATCCTCATTGCTCCTTATTGGCTTTACCAGATTTGGTTCCCCTTTCTTAACATCATCTGCTTTGCCCACCATGGATTCTGGATCCAGTTCAAGACCACCTGTCTCACCCGATTGATTTGATGCACCCAGATATTGTGGGCCTAAAGCTGACCGCATGATTTCTCCACTTCTGTTGATAGCTAGACAGTCCAGGCTCTCCTCCCCAGTCTGCCACATTCTTTTATCTTCCTACAAAGCTTCCACTAGAAAACTTTACAGAAGTGAATGGAAAATATTTGTTTGGGCGCAGCCAAGTGGCATTGATCCTTTTTCATCGCCACTACCTAAAGTTATTGAGGTTTTTCTTTACAATTTTTAATGAAGGTGCTAGTTTTTCAACTGTAAAAGTACAACTATCTGCCATTTCTAATTTTTACACTGGATTAAATAATTCTTTAGCTTCTCCTAGACTGTGTAAGGCCTTTATAAGGGGAATCCCCATTAAAGATCCTACTCCCCTGTGGGATTTGAATTTTGTTTTATGATCCTTAACTCAGTCTCCTTTTGAACCGTTAGCCAAGTGTGAGCTAAAATGTTTACCCTGGAAGACTGTCCTTTTAGTGGGCATTACCTCTGCTAGAAGAGTCTCAGAAATTCAAGCCCTGTCTTCGAAACCTCATTTGATTTTTCATAAGGATAGAGTATCCTTATGAACCAACCAACCCATCCTTCCTAAGGTGGTGTCAAAATCCAATCTCAGTCAATCTCTGTCAACCTTCCAGTTTTCTTTCCAAATTTCTCAAGTAAAGGAGAGTATATTTTGCACCTGTTGGATGTTCACAAACAGTTATTATTTTAGCTACATGGGACAAAAAAATTCAGGAAATCAGAACAATTATTTGTCACCTTTTCTCATTCAAAATTAGGCAAACCAGTTACTAAAGTGTTGTTGTGTCTTTCGACTTTCCCGGTTAGGGGTCGCCACAGCGGAACTCCGGTCCGCTAATGATTGGCAGTAGATTTTTACGTGCCGAGTTGCCAGCCCTGGTGCACAACCTTCAACGAAGGTACGCCCATTCACGCACGTCTCCAGACAGAAGACGCTCAAGCTGAGAATCGAACGGGACAACGTCTTACTGTGAGGCGACAGCACTACCACCGCAGTTAAACCAGTTACTAAAGTGACTTTAACCAAATGATTAACTGTTTGTATTTCCTTTGTTTACAAAAAAAAATGGGCTTCTCTTTCCCAAAACCTCTGAAGATTCATTCTACCAGGTCTATGGCAGCAACTTCTGTATTTTTATCCAGATCTTCCATGGACAATATTTGTGCAGCTGCAACATGAGCTAATCCTCATACCTTTATTGCTCATTACAGATTGGATCTGGTCTCTAAGGGAATAATGACCTTCAGTTCAGCAGTGCTCAGGAATATCCTCCTTTAGAGTCCTCTCTGGATTTAGGTAGCTGGGGACTCTGTCACATTGGTTGAGGAACGAATGAAAATAACATCATCAGATAAAAAAATTTATGTACTCACCATAACGTTTTTCATTCTTCCTCAACTCCTTCCCAGTTTGATTCTTGGAAGGATTAGAAGGTGCTAAAGGAACCAGTGTGCCTCTATTTGAGTTCTAAATACTGTTGTTTCATCTTCTTTATTTACTAAATATTATGTAGGCTTAAAGGTCAGCAAATAAGATCTGCGGTATGGCAAGGGACTAGTGCTTTATGGGTAATGGTGGAGTTCGAGAGTTTCAGTGCTCCATGAGCTGGGAAAAAAAATCAGCCAAGCCGGATCCAAACCCATTTGTTGATTTAAAATAAAAGTGGACAACACAGATGGAACATTATGGTGTGTACATAGCTTTTTTTTTTTTCCCTCTGGGTCAGGTGTCCATATGCTTGGTGTGAGGCATTTTGCAGTCCCTAGACACTGAGTATGTCTCAGCCAAGGGTTGTCTGAATGCACTACAGGTGTTTCTGCCACTGGCTTTTCCCATTTTATTCCAAACTGACATATCTGTCATGCTTCCGAAAGCCATTTGCTGTCTAAAGTATGCATTGTAATTTCAGAAGTGGAACGTGAGATTCCCATAGTTTTTGTACACAAGGAAGTTCCCAGCAATCCATTCTACTTCTCGTGGCCAAACTGATCACGTGCTTTGTTTTTCTTAGAGTGGAAAGTCAGACTTTGCTGTCCCTGAAGTGTCTGGGGCTCTTTTGTCTTTTTAAAAAAGAAGAGAGAGAAAAGCGCGGAGCATGAAAAGAATTTGAATGCACTTGATCTGGATGATGATGAACTTGGCATATGTGGACTTGGTCCCTACTGCTGAAAATTTCGACTGTGATACTGAAGACCCACACTGCATTTCCTCAAGAAGGTATTTCCTTTAGTGACATCTTTCATAGGATAGAGGAGGTTTTTCACTGGTAAAATAAAGAATACTCTGTCATCCAGCAAAGTTAAGGGGCATGTGTGGGTTAGCCAGAACACAAGTCTTTAGCAGTTCCTCCAATGCAAAATGTCCTGGAAGATATATTTCATCACACGTGTCTGTAACCTGCCTCCAGTCCCCCTGCTCCTAGAAAGTCTGACCAATTGGACAGGGTCAGGGATGCCCATAAGCGTCTTTACATGAGTCTTTTGGCAGATCTTAGATGTCTGTAGATCCCAGCAGGGTATCTGTGAATCGCATTGCCAGGGATGAGGAGAGCAGAATGCTCAATAGATTTGGGAAAAGAAAGTTTACATCTCTGCTTGTTACTTACATGTAGGACTTAAAGTTTAAGGCTGTGAAGGAAAGGACAACAATCTCTGTTAGAAAAAAATGAATGTTTAGGCAGAGGGAATTGAAGGCAATGATCTAAAGCAAGAGATAATGGACCTTTGTCACACTGTTTAGAAATGTGGCCATGTTAGCTAGTTTGGATATGTCATGCAAGAGAGCAGCTACTGGTTCTCTAATACAGAGACAGGCCATGCTGAGGACTTCACCCTTGCTGGCCAGTAATAAAACTGCAGTCTTTACCACCCCTTTGCACAAAACCTCCTGCTTGGATTTCCTGCTTAGGAAATCTGTAAAAAAAAAAAAAAAAAGTGGAGGAAAAGGGTAAAACTACAGTTTCTAAGGCAGCTTTTATAGCTCAAAGCTCCATGGGTGTAGCAAGGTCTCCCCAGCAAAAACTTGGTCTTCTCACCTTAAACAGGATACTGCTTGAACTGACAAAGGGAAGAAGGGGAAAATTTAAGAAGAATTTCTGAACTGCAGCTTGATGCGTAAAGAACCTTATCTGGTCTTTCACCAGGACAGAGCATTACTGTGCGCCAATCCCTGTTTTATGCCTAAGATGGTGGTAGAAGTTTTCAGGCTGTCTAGTTACCATTGTTTTCCCAAAGCCTCACAATTCAGGAGAAAGAAGCCTGCATTCCCTTGATGTACACAAGCAGTTGAAGTGCTACATACACAGAGCAAAGGAATTCAGAAAATCTGATCATCTGTTTGTCTCTTTTCCAAAGTGATAGACTGGTTAACAAGCAAACTTAATCCTAGCAGTTAGCCCATTGCATTTTCTTTTGTTACTACACCATGGCAAATCTTCTCTACACCAGATTAGGACACACACTATTAGAGTTACTGCTGCTACTACAGCCTTCCTGAGCTAGGTTACTATGCAGGCTAAACGAGAAGCAGCTGTTTGATCTTATGCCTTATGTTCATACTTTTCTAAACATAACTTGGTTTCACATTTTAGAGCCAGGTCCACTAGGGCACTGGCACAGGGTTTTTCTCTTTAGAGGTGGCAAGAAAGATCTGACTATTGCCATCAACCATTGCATTTTTTTTTATACCACTGGCACCTTTGGTGGGAGGGCATCAGTTGTGAAGCCATGGAGATTAGTAAAACTCTTCTTGAGCCACAGACTACCTGCATGCAGTGTATCCCATATGTTAGGATTGCAACAGTGAATCCATTTGGATGTCTGCATTTGTCGTAAGGTTCTATCAAAACTGTAATTTCCATCCACTTGCATGTACTCCTGTGCCTGTGTCCTGCCCTTTGTGCCTTTAAACACCCCCCCCAACTTTTTGAACCCCATTGTCTGTAATGGCTTCTTTTGCTTCTACCTCTTCTCCAGTCTCCCAGTCCTCCTCTGTTTTTTCTCAAATAAGTTAGCCAATTTCCTACCTTGAAGACCCCAGGAGTATAACAAGCTCTTAGAGAAGAAGCTGACGCATAATGGGTAGCTGAGGGGTGAGTGTTCAGCCACATCGTCCTCAATGTATGTGCATGAAAGCATGCATTCACATGGAGAGGGTGTGGAGGCTCTTTGGTGATGAGATCCCTTGTACTGTGTCCTGGGAAAGGGATTATGACTCATTATAGATCCACCTTCCTTGCTGGGATACGGAAGACATCAAACCATTTTTGACATAGAAGGGTAATCCCTGACGACAGTCCTGGTAACCAAAGTTCGATTAGTTCTTGGGTGTCTGCTGGATTTGGCTTATGGGAGGAGAGAAATGATGTGGCTTTGCTGACTCATTTCCCCTCAGAGAGGGAGGGAGTTGGGAGCATGTGCCTGAGGTGCATGTTCCTCTGAGTCCCCAGTGCAGACTGGCAACCTCAGGAGCACCGGCTTCAAGGATTTGTCAGGAGTGTCTTGAGGAGTTGCATCATTCACTTCTGAGTGATCCATTTTCACTGATTACCATTAGGTGTGTTATTGGGAATGCACAGTTGGGTAAGGGCCACAAAAAGTGTTACTGGGAATATACAGTGGGGTAAGGGCCACAAAAAGTTTTAAAAGCCTTTTGATGGCTGCTTAAATGATTTCCCTTCTTGATCAGCTCTCACCCCAGTGTATGGAAAATAAGTTGATAGAGAGGGAGGGTCTGATGCATGGCGGGCAGTGGCAGCAAAAAGATAAAAACATCTACCCATTTCTCTGTCTGTATGTATATATGTGTATGCATATATATAATGTTTATAGATGCACGCTCGCGCACTCACACTATAACGTCTGCTAGTAGACTTGGGTAAGTGTTTCTTTCCAGATAATGTAAAACAGATGTATATGTCTCCATTTATTAAAGAGAACACTTACCTGTTTATACTTGCTCTGCAGTGTATGTATGTAGTCATGAAGACCAGTCTATTTTTTAGTTTTAATTTATTTTGTAGTTTTTTTTTTTTTTTTTTTTTTTTAAACCAGGGTAGAGCAGTGAACCTCCATAGCCCTTTTTCAGATTCAGCACAGGAGTGCTATCTGGTTAAGTGACTTGGTCAGAGTCGCACAGTTAGGCAGTGTAGGGAGGTGTACAGATTTGTTTCTTTTCTTTAGTTTATTGTTGAGTTGTCTACTGTATTTATCTTCGTTGTTTCGCGTTCACTGTTGCAGTCATTTCCCGCGTTGGTTGCTGTCCTTCTTCCATGACGCCAGGGTCATCGGGGTATAAAACACGCGACGCCATTACATCAATCTCTCTTTTCTTGCCGCGTCGCCCATGCGCAGTTCAAGTGCCGGTCGACAACTCCTGAAATTTTTTTTTTCGTTTTTTCAGTCTTCAACTTCAGTCTTAAACTAGGACCCCATTGGGTTTTTTTTTGCTCCTCCTTTGTCAGTAAAAGTTAATAATTGCATTGTGGAAAGCAAATAATAATAAAAGATTTTTCATTTCTTCATTCATTCCTTTGCCTTGCCCAGGCCCTGACCTTATGTACTTGCTGTTTTGTGCTTTATTTGATCAGCGCACTATCCGTTGTCAGTATATTTTTGCCTCTAAATATTTCGGTTCTCGGTTTAATTATCCAGAAATGTCGTCAGTTAGCCATCCAACTACCGGGATTCCAAATAAACGCAAAGATAAAAACAGAGACAGGCCGCCGAGGTCCAAAACTGCCGACGACACTTCTCCTAAGCCAGTTGCCAGTTCACCGGTGCTCAGTGAGGCGCTATCGCAGCCCCTGATACCCGCTACTTTTGATTCACAAGCCTCTACTGAGACCCATTCGGAGTCCGGTATGTCGTGAGATACTTCAGCTATGAAACCCGCGGATGTGTCGACCTTGGATGTGCCCGGAGACGCTCTGCAGGCACCGGCTTCTGAGGGTGTATTCAGGCCTACAGACTTGCATATTAAATCGACACCTCTTTCATTACTAAGGCCTAAATCTCGATCCATGTCTAAAAAAACGATGCTCAGACCACATGCTCAGGCCCCTATGCCTAAAAAACAAATGATTAAAATGGCTGAATATCAAATAACTCTAATCAGGGGTAGTCAACCCCCCCCCAAGAGGCCTAGGGCTGAGCTTGATTTTGAATCTTCTGATCAGGATACTGTTTCTTCTGACGACCTGGATTTGTCCATACCTACTTATGAGGATTCTGATGCAGAGGATTCTATTCCCTCTCCTTCCCCACCTGAGAATTTTTCTTTTGGGGAAACTTTACATACTTTAAGGGAACATTTCCACTGGGAAAGCCAGGAATTTTCTGATTCAAAAAAGAGGCTTAGGGATTTCCTCGTTCTACCTCAGCATAGGCCTTTGGCTGTACCTCCTGTACTAGACATTGTTGATGATGTGTTCTCGGAATCCAGTTTGGCCCCTGATTCCCTGCCTCCTGCTCCTAGTAAACCTGACAGATAATACAGGGTTCCTGAGTCCCACAAGTTCCTTTTCAAAAACCCTGTTGCAGATCCAGAGACTATTTCTCAGGGGCCCAAGGGCATTAAGGCTTCTACTGCTAAAAATCCTACCCCTTCTGATAGAGACTCCAGGGCACTGGATATATGGGGTAAAAAGGTTTATACTTCTGCAACCTTGGCAATCGGAGCGCTGGATAGATGGGGTAAAAAGGTTTATACTTCTGCAACCTAGGCAGTCAGAGCTTTAAACTGCCAATTTCATATGTTAAAATAATAGCAACATGTTATTGGACTGCTTAAACAGAAAATGATGTTGATTCCTGACTCTGTGGAAAATAAAGATTTCCAGGACTTAATGCATTCTACTGAACAAGTTAGAAAACATACTTTGCAATGTGGTTTTGATTCTTTAGACGCCTCTTGCAGGGCTACTGTTACTGGGTCTGTGCTTAGAAGGCATGCTTGGCTTAAGGAACTATCTTTGCCTGATCATGTTAAAAGCTAAATTGTTGGATGCTCCTTTAAATCAGGACTGCCTGTTTGGCAGCAAGGCTGAAGAAGTTCTTAAAACGATGGAAGATAAAGCTAAATCTATGCAAACTGTTAAAGATTTTTTACAAGTGCAACCTCCTAGATTTAGTAGGCACTGGCCTACTAAGAATTGGTCCTTTCCAATGCCTTCCAGGTCCTCTCAAGCCAAACCCAGACACAGCAAAAACCCCAGGTTTCAGTCCCAGGGGACACTCAGAACTGAGCAGTGGGGGGCCTCCACTTCCAAATCTGGAAATAACAAGACACCCCCCCCTATGGTAAACAGTCTCAATGACTTCCTTTTAAAATTCCCAAGCACTTATCTTTTGACCGCCCCTTTGGGGGGAAAGATTGCTCTTCATGCAAAGAACTGGGAAATAATAACCCAGGACAAATGGGTTTTAAATATAGTGTCCCAGGGATACAGATTTCATTTCCACACGTTGCCAACACCAAATGGGTGGCCAGACCTGCCCCCAAATCAGTGGGCAGAGGCTCAAAAACAAGTACTGTCCCTCTTAAGCATGGGGTTATTCAACTGGTGCCAGAAGAGGAAAAGGGACAAGGTTTCTACTCCAGACTTTTCCTGGTACCCAGAAAAGACAAATCATTGCATCCAATCCTGGACCTGTCTACTCTGAACACCTTTCCGGAGATTCCAAAATTCAAGATGCTGAGACTTCACCAATTACTTCCTATGCTAGGCAAAGACGCCTGGTTGGCAACACTAGATTTAAAAGAAGCATACCTGCACATCCCAATCAGGGAATCTTGCAGAAGATACCTACGCTTCAAAGCAGGCTACACTCATTATCAGTTCTCTGCACTGCCCTTTGGCTTGTCTGTTGCGCCCAGGGTATTTACAAAGTGCCTGGCTCCAGTTATCGCATTTTGCAGGCAAAGAAGTATTCAAATATACCCATACCTGGACAATTGTCTAATTCAGGCAGAAAGCCAGGGTTTAATTTTGAATCATCTGGCGTTTGTAAAAAGGGTTCTAACTTGTCTGGGGTAGATCACAACTGTTACCCTGTCAACAAATTACATTCCTGGGTGCAAGCTTGATACAACTGCCCAGATGGCTCACCTCATTCATTTGGTAACCTACTTCAAACAAGTGGCCTCAAAAACCCTGCTATATCTGCAAGACAAATACTGCAAGCCTTGGGGTTCATGGCCTCCTGCATTCTTCTAATTCCATATGCAAGACTGCATATGAGGAAACTACAGTGATATCTAAACAGTCTATGGAGTCAACATTCTCACAGCCTGGAAACAATGATTCCTATCATACCTTGCCTACGCCTGGATTTCCTCTGGTGGGCAGAGGCCTGCCACCAAAACAAGGGACTACCATTCACACTACCCCCTGCCGCCCAAACCCTAACTACAGATGTATCAGACGATGCATGGGGGGCTCACTTGGCAAGAAAGTGTATTCAGGGCAAATAGAACCCAAATCAAATGCACCTACATATCAATCAAACAGAAATGTTAGCTGTACAGAATGCTCTGACAGCCTTCAAGGACTACATTCTTCCAGGACAACTAATGGTAAAGACGAACAACACCACGGTTATGTGGTACATAAGCAGGGGGGTACACATTCCTACCCCCCTCTGCAGACTAACCATGCCATTGTGGAACACAGCCTTGAGCTACCAAGTGCACCTACAAGCTTAATTCCTGCCAGGAAAATTGAATACACTGGCAGACGGACTAAGCAGAAATCTCATGGACCCACACAAGTGTAAACTGGAACCACAGATTTTCAACGTGTTGACAAGCGAATGGGGAAGCCCAGACATAGATCTATTTGCCTCCCCCCAGAACTACCAGTTGGACAAGTTTTGCACAAGGACTCCCCAAAAACGAGTCTGGAAAGTGGATGCTCTGTCCTTCAGCTGGAAAAACCTACCAGTCTACGCCCCCCCCCCCCCCCCCCCGCTCTCCAAAGTTCTACTAAAAGTCAAACAGGACAAACCAAGGATGATCTTGATTGCTCCAGACTGGCCGCGCCAACACTGGTACCCCCTCCTGCGCAGTGTGTCGCAGTTATCTCCATGGCACCTGCCTCAGACTTCTTCCCTACTGTCTCAGCAGGAGAAACAAATTCTGTACCCTCAGCTTCCAGCATTGAACCTTGCAGCCTGGCTAATCACTTAATTTCACCCCTATCATCCTTCAACAAACCTGTGATGGATGTCATCTTAGAGGCAAGGAGACCTAGTACTAGAAAATCTTATGCTGGAAAATGGAAAAGATTCTGTGCCTGGAACCAATCTAAAGGGATGAGCACAGCGACACCCAATTTACCTCAGATTTTGCAATACTTAACTGAGATGTTTCACAAGGACCTGTCCTTTTCTTCCATTAAAATTCACGCCTCAGCCATTTCAGCTCGTTATAACACAGAGCTTCCCCTCTTCTCTCATCCTCTGCTCAAGCAGTACCTCAGAGGGGCCAAAAACTTGAGACCACCCAGATCATCTCCAACCCCTGCCTGGGACCTTAACTTTGTATTGGAGAAGCTCACTCTACCTCCTTTTGAACCATCTGCTACTGCAGACTTAAAATTTCTTTCTTGGAAAACAGCTTACCTTTTAGCAATCACTTCAGCTAGAAGGTTATCTGAATTACAGGCTCTTATGGCAGTGGAGCCTTTCATCATCTTTCATGCGGACAGAGTGTCACTCAGGACCAATCCATCCTTCATGCCCAAGGTGGTATCCAGTGTGGCTCTTAATTAGTCCATTCATTTGCCAACCTTCTTTCCCAATCCACAGAACAAAGGGGAACGGATTCTGCATTCCTTGGATGTGCACAGACAACTTAGATCCTGTTTGGACAGGACTAAACCTCGAAGAAAATCGGACCAACTGCTGGTAGCATTTGCTGCAGGGGCAGAGGGAAAGGCTATTTCAAAACAAACCATTTCTAAATGGATAAGCCATTGCATTAATTTCTGCTACAAGCACCATGGAAAACTTATCCCCCAGGGGATCAGATCTCAATCCACCAGGGCTGCATCTGCTTTTGCAGCCTTTCTCAGAGGTGTTCCTACCAGGGACATCCTAGAAGCTGCTACTTGGAGTTCTGTACATACTTTCATCAAGCATTATCATTTGCCAATTTTCTCTAAATCTAGAGCTGGCTTTGCCACTGCTGTCTTGCAGGGCCTTATTGCTGGCCCTAATGCTATATAAACTCCTCCTCCTCCCAACCATGGCTTTGGGAATCTACCCAAATGTAATGACTGCAACAGTGAAACACGAAGAACATAGTACAGTTGTGTGCACTTACCATAAATGTAGATGTTCGAGTGTATTCACTGTTGCAGTCCTGGTTACCCTCCCTCAGGCCCCCTAACTTCTTCTGGCTATACCTCTACTTTCCTTTACTATGCTTAAAAGCCTTTTTAGTGTCTTTGCTTTTTGTTGGAGGTATACCTTTGTGTTTTTATGTTTATTTGCTCCCCGTTGGAGGGGCACCTGACATCTGGGGCAAGAAAAACTGACGCAGGACCCAAGACTTTGATGTTCATCGTGTTTCACTGTTGCAGTCATTACAATTGGGTTATCCTGCTGGCAGGCTACCCGCTGTCGGCCTGAGTTCCAAAGTCTAGGTCCGGCATCGGTTGCTGTTCCCTCCTCCCTAACGTCAGTGCACCAGGGGTATAAAAGATGCAGCAGATGCCATTTTCTTCAGTCTTTCTTGCCGCATGGTGCCCGAAGCAAAAGCAGTTTGCAAGTGCCGGTCGGCAGACTCCTGAGATTTTCAAATTCGAATTTCAGATCCGAAGTCTTCATTAAAGCTAAGTAGCCCATTGGGGAAACTTTTTTCTTGCTCCAGACCGATGTCAGAAAAAGTTAATAATTGTATTTCTTGTGGGAAGCAAATACCTCATAAGGATTTGCATTCTTACTGTATTCCTTGCCTAGGCCCTGACCACGACGTTGCTAGTTGTTGGTTTTGTGCTAGATTTAACCAACGCACTATTAAGCATCGGTACGATTTTGCATTTCATTATTTTGGCAGAAGATTTAACTATATAATGCCGTCGGAGCAACCGACTACCGGAGTTTATAAAAAGCGCAAAGGAAAGGACAGGCACCCGAGGTCCAAAACCGACGAGGCTTCCGCTAGGCCTATCGCTGGTTCACTGGTTCCCAGTGAGGCGCTTTCGCAGCCCCTGACACCTGCTACCTCAGAGCCACAGGCCGTTTCTGACTCCCACGTGGAGCTGACTAGGCCGCTGGAAACACAAAGTATTGGACACCCGGAAACTATTCCCTCAGATGGGTCCGGAGCCGCTAAGCAGGCATCGGCTTCTGAGGGTGTTTTCAGGCCTACACAGTTATATGTAAAACCAACTTCAGCTTCAAAGGCAAAGACTAAAGCAGCAATAAAGGCAAAGAAACACGTACAGCATTCTCCTGGACAGGCCTCCATGCCTAAAAAACAGATGCTTAAAATGGCCGAAGACCTAATTACTTTGATCAGGGGTTCCCATCCCCCTCCTGATAAGAAGCCTAGGCAAGAGAGAATATGCATCTTCAGATCAGGTTTCCATTTTCTCTGATTCCTCTTCTGAACAGGAATATTCTCTTCCTCCCTAGGAGGATTCTGATGCTGAAGAATCTATTCCTTCAGCCTCTCTTCGTGAGGATTATTCTTTTGGGGAAACCCTGCATACTATGAGGGAGCATTTCCACTGGGAGAGCCAAGATTACTCAGAATCCAAGAAAAGGCTCTGAGACTTCCTTTTATTACCTCAGCACAGGTCCCTTGCTATTCCTCCTGTTTTAGACATTGTAGATGATGTATTCTCAGAGTCCGGACTGTCTCCTGACTCTCTGCCACCAGCTCCTGTTAAACCAGACAGATACTACAGGGTTCCTGATTCACATAAATTTCTTTATAAAAACCCTGCTGCAGACCCAGAAACAATCTCTCAGGGTCTCAAAAGGGTCAAGGTGCCCACTGCAAAAAAAACCTATACCCTCTGATAGGGATTCAAGGTCCCTGGACAGATGGGGGAAAAATATGTATACTTCTGCTACCTTGGCTGTAAGAGCTTTAAATTGTCAATTTCATATGCTTAAATATCAGCAATATCTTATGTCACTGCTTAAACAGAAAATGTTGACAAATTCAGAATGTGCAGAAAACAAAGAAATGCAGGATTTATTGCATGCAACTGAACAAGTAGGAAAGCATACTTTGCAATGTGGTTTTGATTCTCTAGAGGCCTCTTGCAGGGCCGCTGTTACAGGTTCTGTCATTAGGAGACATGCTTGGTTAAAAGAACATAATCTGCCCGATCATGTTAAAGCAAAATTATTAGATGCTCCATTACACCATGATACCTTGTTTGGTGTTAAAGCAGAAGAGATATTGAAGAAAATGGAGGACAAAGCTAAATCTATGCAAACAGTCAAGGATTTCTTACAGGTACAGCCTCCCAGATTTAGCAGGAACTGGCCTGCAAATAATTGGTCCTTTCCAGTGTCAGACAGGCCACAAAGAGGCAGATACAGACCCCCCCCAGAGGCAGATCACAGCTCCAAGGATCATACAGGCCTAAACAATGGTGTGCTTCAACCTTCAAAAGCGGAGAAGAAAAATCACAGCCGTACAGGAAACAGTCTCAATGACTTTCCCCTGCCCTTATCTTCTGGCAGCTCCTTTGGGGGGAAAACTAGCACTTTTTGCACAAAATTGGCACATGATCACTCAGGACAAATGGGTCTTAAATATCGTATCCCAGGGCTACAGGTTCCATTTTCACACCCTGCCAAGGCCAAACGGTATGCCAGACCTGCCACGCAGTCAATGGGCAGAGGCACAAAAACCAGTTTCCTCCCTCATGGACATGAGGGCCATTCAGCAAGTACCACAGCAAGAGCAGGGACAAGGATTTTACTCAAGGCTATTCTTGGTGCCCAGAAAGGACAAAACCTGGAGACCAATACTGGACCTGTCTATCCTGAAGACATTCCAAAATTCAAAATGTTAACTCTGCAGCAGCTTCTGCCCATGCTGGGCAAGAAGGCTTGGCTTGTGACTTTAGACCTAAAAGAGGCATACCTGCATGTCCCAATCAGACAATCATGCAGAAGATACCTCAGATTTATAGCTGGCTCAATGCATTGCCAATTCTCTGCACTGCCCTTTGGCTTATCTACTGCGCCCAGGGTCTTCACAAAATGCCTGGCACCAGTAATTGCTTTTTGCAGACAGAGGAATTCAAATATATCCTTACTTGTACGACTGCCTTATTCAAGCAGAGAACAAGGACACTCTACTACAGCATCTGGCGTTTGTAAAAACATTACTAACAGGCCTAGGGTACACAGTAAACGAAAATAAATCAAAACTCGTACTCTCTCAAGAGATAATATTCCTGGGTGCAAGCTTAAATACAACTGCCCAGATGGCTTATCTCACGCCAGACAAACACAGACAACTGACTACTTATTTCAAAATGTTGGCAACAAAGATGCAGTTATCTGCAAGAAAAATTCTGCAGGCTTTGGGCTTCATGGCATCCTGCATTCTGCTAATTCCATATGCAAGACTGCATATGAGGAAACTTCAATGCTATCTAAAAAGTGTTTGGACTCAACATTGCCACAGCCTGGAAACAATAAATGTAATGCGATCCTATCTCGCCTACATTCATAACTGATGGGCTCGCAGCCGAGAATCGGCTCTGACTCGGCCGATACACTAGCACAAAGTCTCTCATTGGCTGGGCCAACCCCCTTATCCCAGGATGCACCACGCCCAAACCCCCAGATCCCGTTTGCCGCTTCTGAAGTAACGACGTGGTCTCGACTTGGCTGTGGCCAAGTACCCTTCTTTTTTGGCCTTTTTGGGTCGTTTTTGCTATTAGCTTAAAAATTTTATAACCAAACAGCTATTTTAATAGCTATCTTCGTCTGTACTACCCTGTGATTGGCTGTGTTTGTTTTTGGTGTTGTGTGATTCCTTCTGTTTGGCGGGCTAGGCCCGTTTGAGTTAGAGGGCCTTTGCCCTATTTCTTGTCGAGCGTTTTAGTTAGAGCTCTTCCCTCCCTTCCCTTCCTTGTGTTTCGAGTGCTTTGTGTGTCATGTCGGGCAAAGAAAAAGAGCATAAGCCGTCAGTCTTTAAAAAATGTTTGAAATGTGGCTACAAAATGTCTTTAACAGATGGCCATGCCATCTGTGTTTATTGCTTAGGGGCTAAACACTTGCAAGAATCTTGCAGTGTTTGCCATGCCTTCTCCTCTCGTGTACTACAGGAGAGGAAAAATAAGTTGATCTTGAAAGGTTTAATAAAACCAGCCATTGAGGAAGCTGTATCTTCTTCTCCCTCTTCGAAATCGAAGAAAAAGAAGTCTTCGGCTCCGACAAGTCCGTCAGAGCCGCCTGAAAAGAGAACGAAGTCTTTGTCCTCTTCCTCGGCTCCAATGATCTCGTAGCCGCAGGATAAAGGATCTATGTCTGGGTCTTCTTCCTCGGCTCCAATGGTCTCGGAGTTGCAGGAGAGTAGATCTAAGTCTCGGTCTCCTTCCTCGGCTCCGTTGGTCTCGGAGCCGCAGGATAGAGAATTCCAAGCTGGGTTTTCATCGGCTCCATTGGTCTCGGAGCCGCAGGTGAGTGTTTCGGCTCCAGGGTCTGTTTCTTCGGCTCCTGAACCGTCGGCGCCGAAGGGGGTCTCAGTTGTACTCGAGTCTTCCTCGGCTCTGATCCTTCTGGAGCCGATTAGGAGTTGACATTCTAGCATTGCCTCGGAGCCGGTTGAAAGAGTTTCTCGCCCCCCCGTCTGTTTCCTCCAGGTCCTCCAGGCTTTCAGATTCGGATTTAGATAGGGTGGTCCAGAGGCTCCTCCAGTCACCTGTCTTATCTAAATTATTTTCAGCTCCAGCCCAGTGGCCGGAGCCAACCATTTTGATTCCATTTCTTCCTCCTCCGACAACCCTGGTGTCATTGGAGACGGGGTTCGCAGAGTCAGGTGAGGTTCCTGAGTCGGTTCCGAGACCCACTGCAAGTCTGTCGG
Organism: Protopterus annectens; assembly: GCF_019279795.1. Taxonomy (NCBI): domain Eukaryota; kingdom Metazoa; phylum Chordata; order Ceratodontiformes; family Protopteridae; genus Protopterus; species Protopterus annectens. The sequence continues at coordinate 33,523,956 of NC_056729.1, forward strand.
CGCCGTCTTTAGCTCCAACCTTTTCTGTTCCTTCCAGGGGTTTCGGTTCTCGGGTGTCCTCAGCCGAGCCCGAAGGGTATTTCTCGGGGCTTCTGGTTTTGGCCCCGAGTCTCCTCCTTGGCTCCTCGGCTAGGGGGACCCCGACATCGGTCATGGTCTCGCAGGTGGGTCTTTCTTCAGATTCTGGTGGACCCGCCTTCGAGGCTGTGAGGAGTGTGCTAGACAAATCTCTAGTGACTTCACCGGAATCTGCGACTCCTTCCCTAGACATGGCGACTATAGCTTCTGGTGCCCCCCCTGTCTTCGGACAGCACGGCTCAGAGGCCTGAGGATTCCTCCATGTGTGGTCCCACTTTTTCCGAGGAGCCTTCAGAGTCTTTGCCTGAATAACCCCCCAGGAAAAAGTTGTGCAAGAGGAAGCGCATAGACTCCCCAGATGAGTCTGTCACCTCGGACACCGACCTTGATGATGCAGAAGTGTCCCTGAAGTCGTCCTCTGACGATGTCTCATTCTCCGATGTCCTGGAGATCTTGAGACAGAGGGGTGACCGGCCGCCCAAAACCCCTTCCGCGGAGGAGTCGGTCTTCCTCAAGGCCTTCGGAGCCCAACCCTCTGCCTCCTGGGTGTCTCCACCCTTCGATGCATTACTGGACCTTATTTGTCGAAAGGTGTGGGAGCACCCTGACTCTGTGGAGCCAGTTCCTTCTCACCCCAACAAATTTTTATCCGCACCCCCTGGCAAGGAGTTTCTAACCAAGGGAGTCCCAGTGGATGCTATGGTGGTGGCGTCTGCCATCCAGCAGGATGTGGCAGAGGCATCTACGTCTATCCATCCTCCTAACAAGGAGTCCAGGAGCATGGATAGGTACGGGAAGCGTACCCTGACTTCAGCGACCTTTACCCTGTGGTCGCTGAATTATTTGTATCATTTTACGAGGCTCGAAAGGGATCTCATAAAGGAATTGAGAGATACCCTGTCGGGTAACGTGCCTGAGGCATTGACACAGTCTGTCAACGCCCAGCTGTCTACCCTTTCGTCGTTTGTTAACTCGTCCATGAGGCTCATATCGTATGCAGCCGAAGGGGCGAGTAGGGCAGCGAGTTCGGGCGTAGCCCTTGGGAGGCAAGCCTGGATGCGCTTGCATCACTTTGCGGAGGCTTTCAAGTCTTCTTTCACAGATGCTGCATTTGACGGGTCCTCTCTCTTTAGACCCAAGGTGAAAGACACACTCACTAGATGCGAGCAGGAGGGTAAGACTTTGTCTGCCGTTGGGGCCCGTTTTTCGCTCCTTTCGAGACCTTATCCGAAGGCGCAGAGGGGAGGAAAGATGTGGTTCAGAAAGTCCCAAAAGTCTTTCCTTGCCCATCAGAGTGACCACCCCTTCCAGAGGCAGAGGAGGGGGGAATTATTCTGGAAGATGTCGTCCTAGAGGCGGCAGAGGCCCCCGCAACACAGGAGACCGCAAATCCTTTCGTGGTTCCTCCTTCCAGCGTCCCTGAGGGACTACCCAACTGTGCGTCTCCGGAGCCAGTCGGGGGGTCGATTTTCAGAGCATCCAAGGGCCTGGGGTTCCATCACTCAGGATCAGTGGGTGCTTCCAATCGTCACCGGAGGTTACACCATTCCCTTTATCCGTCCCCCTCCACCGTCAAGGAAAATCCCGGACGTGCCACCCAGTCAGCGGGATCAAGCAGCCATAGAGGTCGCAAAGCTGCTCGGAAAGGGAGTCATCCAGCCAGTCCCCGCAGACCAGACCGGATTAGGAACTTACTCAAAGTTATTTTTGATGCCGAAAAGAACAGGGGACTTGAGACCCATTCTGGACCTCAGCCATCTAAACCGCTTCGTAAAGAAGTCCAAGTTCCAGATGGTCACGTTGCAATCCATTTTCCCATTGCTGGAAAAAGGAGTATGGATGTGCTCCATCGATCTCAAGGACGCCTATTATCACATCAAGATAAACAGGGTGTCTAGGATATATTTACACTTCCGCCTAGGAGCCAGTCACTTCCAGTTCCGAGCCCTGCCCTTTGGTCTCACCACAGCCCCCAGGGTGTTTACCAAATGTCTGGCAGTGGTGACGGCTCACCTGAGATGTCTGGGATTCCAGGTGTTTCTGTATCTAGACGACTGGCTCCTCACCAGGCATCTTCTTATTCAAGCCGTGAATGCTACCATCGAATTGGGACATCTATTAGGAAGGAATTACATTCAACTGGGAAAAGTCTGTATTGCTGCCATCACAGCGTGTTGCCTTTATAGGCGCAGAGCTAGACTCTGTCGAGATGTGAGCATTCCTTCCAGCAGAGAGGATAAAGATACTACCGAACCAAGTCCTAGCCTTACTACCCCGAAGCAAAGCCCCAGCCAGGATGGTCCTTCAGCTTTTGGGGTCGATGGCGGCCGCCATTCTTCTGGTCCCTCTGGCAAGATTGCACATGTGAATTCTCCAATGGCTCCTGTCGACCCAGTGGTCGTACCAAGATCTGCCATTGTCCTACCCGATTCTCATTACGGATTCCTGCTGGCGAGATCTCCGTTGGTGGCTCCTCTCCTCCAACCTGAACCAGGGGTGACTCTTCTGCCCCCCCTCCCCCATTGCCACAGTGACCACGGACGCCTCCCAGATAGGGTGGGGGGGCATTATCTGGACAGGACGGTTCAAGGCACGTGGCAGGATCACGAAACCCACTTACACATCAATGTCCTGGAGATGAGGGCAGTGCTTCTAGTGTTGCAGGCACTTCACAGCTCTCTTCCCAAGGGTACCATTGCAATCTTCTCAGACAATATGGCGGTAGTATGGTACCTGAACAAGCAGGGAGGAACCAGGTCTTATCCTCTTTGCAGAGAAGCCATGAGAGTTTAGAACTGGGCGATCGCTTCCCACAGATTTCTAGTGGCAACGCACATTCCGGGGAAGTCCAATGTGATAGCAGACAGACTGAGCAGAGTTATTCTGATGCCTCACGAGTGGTCCCTGAACGACCGCGTAGCGGCTTGGATCTTCTCCAAGTGGGGGTTTCCCTGTTGCGACCTTTTCGCCAGCCTCTGAAATGCGAAGTGCAGCAATTTCTTCTCCCTGACCCCCCCCCCCCCGGGGGGGTCACCCAGGGACGCTCTAGTCCAAAATTGGCCCTCCGGTCTGCTCTACGCCTCCCCTCCGGTCCCACTACTGCCAAAGGTGATTCAGAAGGCGATCTGCTTGGGAAGCAACATGATTTTGATCGCACCACACTGGCCCCGCCAAGTTTGGTTTCCTTTCCTTCGGAAGTATGCAGTGAAGGATCCCTGGATTCTGGACCCAGTTCCAGACCTCCTGACTCTTCAGTCAGGTCAGGCCCATCCATCACTGCGAACTCTCAAGCTAACGGCTTGGCTGCTCCACTTCCGACCTTAGTCAGACAACATATCCTTTCGCCTGAGGTGGTTCTGTCTTCTTCTCACAGAGCTTCCACTAAGGAGATGTATTCTAATAAATGGAAAAGGTTTGCCATTTGGGCCCAGCAGCACAACCTTTACCCTCTGACAGCCCCGGTGTCCGCAGTGTTAGATTTTTTGGCAACTCTTTTTAGACAGGGTTCCGCTGTCTCCACGCTTAAAGTCCAATTGGCAGCGATTTCTAATTATCATGTTGCCTTTGAGCCTTCACTCATGAGTCATAAGTTGTGTAAGGCTTTTCTTAAGGGAACTTGGTTGCTTCGCCCCCCGGTGTCGCAGCCTGTTTTGCCATGGGATTTGAATGTAGTTTTAGGAGCCTTGACGTCTCATCCCTTCGAGCCGGCGGCCACTTCTGAGCAAAAGTTCTTATCTTGGAAGACTGCCTTCTTGGTAGCCATTACTTCAGCCAGAAGAGTTTTGGAGCTTCAAGCCCTCTCTGTTAAAGCCCCCTTATCTGATCTTTCACAAGGATAGAGTATCTCTAAGACCAAACCCGTCATTTCTTCCGAAAGTTTCTTCTGCTCTTTGGCTGCAGCAATCTATAGAGCTACCAGTTTTCTTTCCAAAATTTATTTTCCCAACAAGGCAGAATACAGACTTCATCAGTTGGATGTGCATAGACAACTGAGGTTTTACTTGGATAGGACACAGCAGCAGAGGAAATCAGACCAGTTGTTTGTGGCCTTTGCAGATAACAGGATTGGCAAAGCAGTAACTAAGACCACTATTGCTAGGTGGATTAGGGATTGTGTTTCATTTATTTATGCATCAACAGGAAGGGACCTTCCATTTCCAGTTAGAGCACATTCTACTAGGGCTATGGCTACTTCAGTGGCCTTCCACGCCAGACTGTCGGTGGATGAGATATGTGCAGTGGCCACTTGGGCTTCTCCACATACTTTTATTTCTCATTACAAACTGGACGTGACCTCTAGAGGTCGGGCGTCCTTTGGTTCCACAGTGCTCAGGAGTGTTTTCCAGTGAGCCTCCCAGGATCTAGGTGCTAGGGACGCTGTCCCATCAGTTATGAATGTAGGCGAGATAGGATCGCATTACATCTTTTAGTTATGTACTTACCATAACGATAGATGTATGTGATCCATCTCACCTACATTCGTACGTACCCGCCCTCCTTCCCCCTACCTATTGGATCTGGAGGAAACACCAGTGTACAGTTGGAGTGGCTCATGTGAGTGAGTTGTTGTGGGACAAACAAGATCTGGGGGTTTGGGCGTGGTGCATCCTAGGATAAGTGGGTTGGCCCAGCCAATGAGAGACTTCGTGCTAGTGTATCGGCCGAGTCGGAGCCGATTCTCGGCTCCGAGCCCATCAGTTATGAATGTAGGCGAGATGGATCACATACATCTGTCGTTATGGTAAGTACATAACTAAAAGTTACCTTCATTCCCTGCCTGCCACTTGAGTTTCGATGGTGGGCAAAAGCCCGTCACCACAACACGGGACAGCCATTCACCTTACCCACAGCCAGTCAGACATTGACAACAGATGCATCAGATTATGTCTGTGGGGCCCATATGGCAGGTAGATGTATTCAGGGCACATGGTCCGCAAGTCAGATGCATCTACATATCAATCAAAAAGAGATGCTAGCAGTTCAAAATGCCCTGACAGCCTTCAAGGATCTACTTCATCCAGGACAGCTATTGATAGACGGACAATACCACAGTCATGTGGTACATAAACAAGCAAGGGGGCGCACATTCCTACCCCCTCTGCAGACTAGCCATGAACTTGTGGGACACAGCATTGACTTACCAAGTACATCTGCAAGCACAATTCCTGCCAGGAAGGATAAATACTCTGGCAGACGAACTAAGCAGAAACCTAATGGATCCCCACGAGTGGAAATTGGATCCACAAGTCTTCAGCATGATAACAAGGAACTGGGGATGCCCGGACATAGACCTATTTGCCTCTACTCACAATTGCCAACTACAAAGATTTTGCACAAGGACTTATCACAAGCAAGCATGGAAAGTGGATGCTCTATCTTTCAGCTGGAAAAACCTAACAGTATATGCCTTTCCTCCTCTGCCTCTCCTCCCCAAGGTACTCCTCAAGGCCAGACAAGAGAAGCCAAAAATGATACTGATTGCCCCAGACTGGCCCCACCAGCACTGGTCTCAATGCCCAGCTTGGACACTACCTCAAATTCCTCATTTATTGACACAAGACAGTCAGATACTGCACAGCCACCTCAGAACCCTAAACCTGGCAGCATGGCAGATAATGTAGCCATTCAAGACACACCTCTTTCTAAAGCAGTTATGGATGTTATTTTGGAGACCAGGAGGCCTAGCACTAGAAAATCTTATGCAGAAAAATGGAAGAGATTCTGTGCTTGGAACCAGGCACAAGGTATTGACACGATTGTTCCAAATATTCCTCAGATTTTGCAGTACTTAACTGAGATGCTGGATAAAGGCCTTTCCTTTTCATCAATTAAAATTCATGCCTCTGCCATTTCAGCTCATTACAATACAGAACCACCTATTTTTTCTCAACCATTACTAAGGCAGTACCTCAGAGGGGCCAAAAACATAAGACCCCCAAGGAGAGCACCAGTACCTGCATGGGACCTCAACTATGTCTTGGAAAAACTTACACTGCCTCCCTTTGAGCCAGCCTCTGCAGCTGATATAAAATTCTTATCCTGGAAAACAGCTCTGCTCCTAGCAATAACCTCCGCTAGACGAGTCTCAGAGTTACAAGCACTCATGGCTGTGGAACCTTTGATCATTTTCCATCCTGTCAGAGTTTCTCTGAGAACAAGCCCTACATTTATGCCTAAAGTAGTGACCAGCGTGGCCCTTAACCAAACAATTCACTTGCCTACCTTTTACCCAAATCCACAGAATAAGGGTGAGAGACTTCTGCATTCTTTGGACAGTCACAGACAGCTACGCTTCTACTTGGACAGAACCAAAGCTTTCAGAAAGACTGAACAACTTCTAGTAGTATATGCTGCAGGATCACAAGGAAAGCCTATCTCAAAGCAGACTATTTCAAAGTGGATAAGGCCACTGCATTCGTTTCTGCTATTCTCAGCATGGCAAATCAGTGCCTAGGGGCATTAGGCCACATTCCACCAGAGCAGCAGCCACTTCCGCAGCCTTCCTCAGAGGAGTACCAACCAGAGACATCTTAGAGGCTGCAACTTGGAGTTCAGTGCATACTTTTACAAAGCACTATCACTTACCTCTCTATTCTAAATCCAGGGCAGGCTTTGCCACTGCAGTTCTGCAGGGCCTGATAGCCTCTCCTAATCCTATTTAGCACCAGCCTCCCAACCATAGCTTTGTGATTCAACCCAATTGTAATGACTGCAACAGTGAAACACGATGAACATAGTACAGTTGTGTACCTACCATAAATGTAGATGCTTGAGTGTATTCACTGTTACAGTCCAAGTTACCCTCCCTCCATCCCCCCTTTTCCTTGCTGGGACTTATCTGTACTTCTCTGTTCTATACAACCTATGTGGTGTATTTGCTTGTAGATGAAGGAAAAGTTGATGTAATGGGATCCTATCTCGCCTACATTCATAACAGATGGGCTCGGAGCCGATCCATCGGCTCCGACTCGGCAACTAATACACTAGCACGAAGTCTCTCATTGGCTGGGCTACTCCCTATCCCAGGATGCACTACACCTGCTTCCCCAGATCTCGTTTGCCGCTTTACAAGCTGGACGTTGTCTCGACTTGGCTGGAGCTAAGTGGTTCTTTTTACCTTTATTGGTCTTTGACCTTGGGGTTTTTTGTCATATATTAACCAAACAGCTGTTTTAACAGCTATTCCTTATTATTCTTTACTATTTGTTACATTTTGAGTGCTTGAGTGTCTTCTGGTACTTTATTTTTTCAGTCGGGCAAGGCCCGTTTAAGTTAGAGGGCCTTTGCCCTACCTTTGAGTGCTATTTAGCCTTAATTACCTTTTTTGTGGTTAATTGTTTTTCGGGCCAAGCCTGTTTAAATTAGAGGGCTTTGGGCGTTGAACTGTTTTGTCTGTCTGTTTGTGAGGTAAACTTTTTTTCCTAAGTACTCGCGCCAGTGTGTCTCGCGCTTTTCAGTTGGCGCAATTCTGTTTATAGTGCTTACTTATTGTGGTAAAGTCATACTTGTGGAAGGGCCTGTATTATGTCTAAGGAACAAAAGTCAGGCTTTAAAAAATGCACTCGGTGCAGTTATAAAATGTCCATCACAGACAGCCATTCAGTCTGTGTTTATTGTTTGGGGCCGAAACATCTACAAGAGACTTGTAGCGTCTGTCATGCGTTCTCCTCTAGAGTTCTTCAAGAACGCAAGAACAAGTTAATTTTAAAAGGGCTTATTAAACCTTCTTTTGAGGAAGCCTTGGATCCAGCTGTTGCTTCTAAAAAGAAAAGATAGTCGGCTCTGACAAGTCCGTCGGAGCCGTCCACCAAAAAGCCAAAATTGACTTCTTCTTCCTCGGCTCCACTGACTTCGGGGCCAAGGGTCGAAGGGTCTGCCTCGATACCTCCTGCCTCGGCTCCATTGGTTTCGGAGCCGCAGGTTGGAGTATCGAGAGGTGAATCACCCCCATCGGTTCCAATGGCTTCGGAGCCGGTGGAGGTGTGCAGCTCAGACTCTTCCCCCTCGGCTCCGAAGTAAGCTCCTTCGGCGCCGATGGTGGTCCATGCTGTGGTGAAGTCGGCGCCAATAGCGTTGGAGCGGTTTCGGAGCCGGTCCCCTTCTCTCTCGGAGCCGAGAGGAAAGTCTTCTCGATTGTCTACCTCCTCTAAATCATCGAGACTTTCTGATTCGGACCTGGATAGGGTGATACAGAGGCTATTCCAATCTCCAGTTTTTACTAAATTGGTCTCGGCTCCAGCACAGTTAGCTTCGGAGCCGATCCCCCCTCCAACACATTCGATTCCTCCTCCAACCTCCTCGGAGCCGTTGGAGTCGGTGGTGGTGGAGCGAAGCGGAGCCATACGGTCTGAGCAGAGACCCCTTCGAGGTCTCTCGGTTCCGACTGTGCTTCCTACCCTGTCCTCCGGTTCAGGGTTTGGTACTGCGACCTCTTCAGCCGGGCCCGAGGGGAACACTTTGGGTGCTTCGGTGCCTAGTCTTCCTCTCGGAGCATCGGCTGCTGGAATTCCCAGTGCCATCGTGGCCTCTAGACCAGTGACCTCCTTGGATTCTGGAGGTCCGGCCTTTGAGGCCAGGAGGAGCGCGCTGGCCATGCCTTTGCCGGTTCAGCAAGATTCTACCTCACCGTCCCTGGATTTGGAGACTGGTGCCCCTGTTGTGTTGCAGCTCCCCGGCAGCGGGGCCCCACGGCCTGAGGATACCCCCATCGGGGGTTCCCTTCTCCTGGGTGGTCCGTCCGAAACTGCTTCGGACGAACCCCCACGGAAGAAATTGTGTAAGAGGAAGCACGTAGACTCCCAAGATGAGTCTGTTACATCGGATACTGACCTCGATGACGCAGAAGGGTCCCCCAAATCATCTTCGGATGATATCTCCTTCTCAGATATCTTGGAGATTCTGAGACAGAGAGGTGACTGGCAAGCCAAAACCCCTTCAGCTGAAGAGTCAGTCTTCCTCAAGGCCTTTGGGGCCCAGCCTTCCGCCTCCTGGGTGTCTCCGCCCTTCGATGAACTCCTTGATTTGGTTTCTCGAAGGGCGTGGGAACACCCTGATTCTGTGGAACCGGTGCCTGCCAGGCCCAATAAATTTTTGTCAGCCCCCCCCCCAGAAGGAATTTCTTACAAAGGGTGTGCCTGTAGATGCTTTGGTGGTGGCTTCTGCCACACAGCAGGACGTGGCAGAGGCTTCAACGTCTGTTCATCCTCCTAATAAGGACTCCAGGAGCATGGATAGGTACGGGAAGCGTACCCTGTCTTCAGCGGCTTTTACCGTACGGTCGCTGAACTACTTATGTCATTTTACGAGGCTCCAAAGGGATCTCCTCAAAGAGCTAAATGACTCCCTTGTTGGTAATCGACCTGAGGCGCTGGCCCCGACTGTTGGCGCCCAGATGACTACCCTCTTTTCTATTGTTAACTCGTCCATGAGGCTCATTACCTATGCGGCCGAAGGGGCGAGTAGAGCTGCGGGAACAGGCGTTGCCTTCAGGAGACATGCCTGGTTACGCTTGTGTTCGTTTGCGGAGGCCTTTAAGTCTTCCTTCGCCGACGCCCCCTTTGATGGGTCATCTTTGTTTGGACCCAAGGTGAAGGACACACTAACTCGGTGCGAGCAGGAGGGCAAGACTTTGACTGCCGTTGGGGCCCGGTTTTCCGCTCCTTCTAGGCCTTACCCCAAGGCTCAGAGAGGAGGGAAAATGTGGTTTAGAAAATCTCAGAAGTCTTTCCCTACTCCACCCAGTGATTCCTCCTCCAGAGGCAGGGGAGGGGGAAATTCTGGAAGACGCCGCCACAGAGGTGGCAGAGGCCCTCGTAACTCTGGAGACCGCGATTCCTTTCGTGGTTCTTCATACAACCAGCGTCCCTGAGTTGTTGCCCGACTGTGCATCTCCGAGCCAGTCGGGTGTCGATTCTTGGCGCACCCACAAGCTTGGGAATCCATAACAAGCGATCAGTGGGTGCTTCGTATTACCGGAGGATACAACATCCCCTTCAACAAACCCCCCCCTTCTTTAGGGGAAATCCCGGACGTACCACCCAGTCAGCGGGATCAGGCAGCATTAGAGGTTTCAAAGCTGCTACAAAAAGGAGCCATCCAGCCTGTCCCCATCGACCAGATCGGATTAGGAACTTACTCAAGATTATTTTTGGTACCAAAAAAGACAGGGGACTTCAGGTCCATTTTGGACCTCAGTTCATTGAATCGTTTTGTAAAAAAGTCCAAATTCCAAATGGTCACTCTTCAATCTATTCTTCCTTTGCTGGAAAAAGATGCATGGATGTGCTCCATAGATCTCCAGGACGCTTACTATCACATTCCGATAGCTCAAGAGTCCAGGAGACACTTACGCTTCCGCCTCGGAGTCAGTCATTTCCAATTCCGAGCACTGCCCTTTGGTCTCACCACAGCCCCCAGGGTGTTCACCAAGTGTCTGGCAGTGGTAACTGCTCACCTGAGAAGTCTGGGATTCCAAGTGTTTCCATATCTAGACGACTGGCTCCTTACTGCCACCTCCAAGCATCTAGTATTCCAGGCGCTCAGCGCCACGTTCACCTTGGGCCTTTTCTTAGGGATTACGTTCAATTTGCAAAAATCTGTACTACAGCCATCTCAGTGTATTACTTTTATAGGCGCAGACTTAGACACAAAAAGAATGCACGCCTTTTTACCGACAGCAAGAATTCAGGCCCTACAAGATCAAGTCAAATCCTGTCTTCCCTTACTAAGAGCCCCGGCCCATCAGATTCTACAACTGTTGGGTTCGATGGCGTCAACCATACTTTTAGTTCCCTTGGCCAGACTTCACATGCGAGTTTTACAATGGCTACTGTCGGTTCAATGGTCTTATCAGGAACTTCCCTTGAACCATTTAATCATGATCACGGAAAGTTGCCGTCGAGATCTGCGTTGGTGGCTTCTCCAATCCAATCTCGACCAGGGGCGACCCTTTATACCTCAATGTCCCGTTGCCACTGTGACTACGGACGCCTCCCAGGTAGGGTGGGGGGGTCATTACCTGGACAGGTCGGTCCAAGGCACATGGCAGATCCAGGAAACGCATTTGCATATCAGTGTCCTGGAGATGAGAGCGGTACTATTGGTACTCCAAGCTCTCCATCACGCTCTCCCACAAGGCCCGGTGGTGTGGTACATAAACAAGCAAGGTGGAACCAGGTCTTACCCACTGTGCAGAGAAGCCATGAGACTTTGGCACTGGGCGGTAACTACCAACCGCTTTCTAATGGCAACGCACATACCGGGGAAATCCAATGTGATTGCGGACAGATTAAGCAGGACCATTCTTTTACCCCACGAGTGGTCCCCAACCAGGGAGTAACTGCGAAAATCTTCGACAGATGGGGTCTCCCTTGCTGCGACCTGTTTGCCAGCCCTCACAATGCGAAATGCAGAGAGTTCTTCACGCTGTTTCCTTCTCAGGGACAGATTCCCAGGGATGCTCTGACCCACATTTGGCCCCCCGGTCTTCTCTACGCCTTCCCTCCGTTTCCCCTCCTACCGAGGGTGATACAGAAGGCCATTTACCTGGAGAGCGAGATGATTTTGATTGCCCCGCACTGGCCTCGTCAAGTTTGGTTCCCTTTCCTACAGAGGCATGCGATAGAAGGTCCATGGTTTCTGGATCCGGTGCCAGACCTGCTGACTCATCAGTCAGGACGGCTTCACCCGTCTCTCAGGTCCTTGAAGTTGGCAGCATGGTTACTCCACTTCCATCCTTAGTCCGAGACAATGCTCTTTCTCCAGACGTGGTCCACATATTGTCTTCTTCTCATAAACCTTCCACTATCAAACTTTATTCCAGCAAATGGAAAAGGTTTGCCTTCTGGGCTCAGGAACGGGGTATAGACCCTCTCACTGCACCAGTATCGCAGGTTCTGAATTTTCTGGCCTCCCTTTTTCAGTTGGGCTCTTCAGTTTCTACCATTAAGGTTCAGCTAGCGGCGATCTCTAATTTTCATGCCTCATTTGAACCTTCATTGATGTCTCACAAACTTTGTAAGGCTTTCCTTAAAGGGGCATGGCTCCTTAGGCCTCCATTATCTCATCCTGTCCCCCCTTGGGACTTAAATATGGTTCTTGTTGCCCTAACTGCCCGTCCTTTCGAACCAGCTGCTACCTGTGATTTAAAATTTCTATCTTGGAAAATGGCCTTTTTAGTGGCCATAACTTCTGCCAGGCGAGTTTCAGAACTTCAAGCTCTTTGTTCCGATCTTCCTTATTTGATTTTTCACAAGCATAGAGTTTCATTGAAATTAAACCCTTCCTTTATACCAAAGGTGGCCTCCACTTTCTGTATTCAACAAACTATAGAACTCCCTGTTTTCTTCGCAGAATTCTCTAATAACGCAGAATATACCTTGCATCAATTGGACGTACATAGACAACTGCGTTTTTACTTGAATAGAGCCGCTCACACGCGGAAATCAAATCAATTGTTTGTTTCCTTTGCAATGAACAAATTGGGTCATCCAGTAACAAAAACCTCCATATCTAAATGGATTAAAGATTGTATCATTTTTATTTATTCACAGGCTAATAAAGAGCTTCCCTTTCCAGTCAAGGCTCATTCTACCAGGGCAATGGCTACTTCTGTAGCTTTTCACTCCAAGATATCAATAGATGATATTTGTGCTGCGGCAACCTGGAATTCTCCGCACACTTTCATTTCTCATTACAAATTGGATGTGGTTTCTCGAGGCAGAGCTTCCTTTGGTTCCACAGTTCTCAGGAGTGTTTTCCATTGAGCCACCCGGGATTTAGGTGCTTGGGACGCTGTCCCATCTGTTATGAATGTAGGCGAGATAGGATCCCATTACATCTTTTAGTTATATACTTACCATAACTTCGGATGTATGGGATCCATCTCGCCTACATTCATAAGTACCCACCCTCCTTCCCCCTTCCATTCGGATTTAGAGGAGCTGTAGTCCCCTTTTTTTTGGTGATCTTTCTTGAAGAACTTTAGTTGGTTACAGTGACTACTAGTTTTTCTGTGTTTGCATGGATGTATGAAAGCGAACAAACAAGATCTGGGGAAGCAGGTGTAGTGCATCCTGGGATAGGGAGTAGCCCAGCCAATGAGAGACTTCGTGCTAGTGTATTAGTTGCCGAGTCGGAGCCGATGGATCGGCTCCGAGCCCATCTGTTATGAATGTAGGCGAGATGGATCCCATACATCCGAAGTTATGGTAAGTACATAACTAAAAGTTTTTTGGTTATGCATGCTTTTTGGCATTAGTGAGCCTACCATTTTATGGGCACCTGACATCTGGGGCAAGAAAAACTGAAGAAAATGGCGTCGGCTGCATCTTTTATACCCCTGGCACACTGATGTCAGGGAGGAGGCGACAGCAACCGACGCCGGACCTAGACTTTGGAACTCAGGCCGACTGCGGGTAGCCTGCCTGCAGGATGACCCGATTGTAATGACTGCAACAGTGAATACACTCGAACATCTACATTTATGGTAGGTACACAACTGTACTTTAATCAGGCCGACTGAAGGCAACCTGCAAGCAGATTACCCAAATGTAATCACTGCAACAGTGAATACACTCGAACATGTACATTTATGGTAAGTGTACACAGCTGTATTTTCCATTTCTCTGTTTGAGGGAGTTATGTTTATGAAAATTTTGTTGGTGTTCATCATTGGATCACTGCTGCAGTAACTGTATGGGTTATATCTTGCCTAGGATGTGATAGCCAACCAACTGCCAAAGCTTAAAGGCACCTTCCACGCCCCCAGACAGTTGATGGCTCAAGCCAGGCAGAAGAAAATCAGCAGTCTGAGCACCATTTCATTTATAGATTTCCTGCCACAGAAGCACACTCCTCTTGCAGACTTTCAAACATCAACGGTCTGCTAACAGTTCTCCATTGTTGGACAGATAGTCCCTTCGGGGGGGGGGGGACTTCTGCATTTAATTTTATGATTAAAGTAGTAATTTAATATCAAAAGCATTTGGAGGAGGGGGTGAGGAGGAGAGGTTTTTTTTTTTTGACTCATTTCTGTCAGTGCCAGAAGTGTGAATGTTCATCTTATTCATTATTCCTTCAGTAACCTTAGCTATATGGGTTATATCCTGCTAAGGATACAACAGCCAGACAGCTTGGAAAACTTCAGGCTACTTCCCACATGCTCAAACTGTTATCTCAAGCTAAGGTGTTTTAAAAACATTGGTTTAAGCTCCAACCCTTTAAGAACGTTCCAGCCACCGAATAGAGTTTTTTTTTCTGAGGGCTAAGGATCTGTGGTCTGCTTGTGGTTTTTCTTTGCTGGGCAGATAAATTCCTTTGGGGAAATGCTTTCGACATTTTAAATCTTACATGTATGTATATGTATATCTGTGTGTGTATGTATGTATATGTGTGTGTGTGTGTGTGTGTGTATATATATATATATATATATATATATATATATATATATATATATATATATATATATATATATATATATACATATACATAAAATAACTTCGGAGTTTGTGTTGTAACAGACTGTCATGGGAGGTGAACACCTTTTTCTGTCAGGTTAAAAATAGTTGAAAAACAAATTTTCTTTGGAGAAACTGTTTATTTTACTTGTTTGGGGCTAGCAAAGTGTATTAAAGTGCTTTTTGCTGGGTTTTTTTTTGGGGGGGGGGGGGGGGCGGGTGACTTTTGACAAGTTCAAATTTTTAGGATAGAGGCAGGGTTTTCTCCTCAGAATTTTGACTGAGATTCACAGAAGAGCACAGCATCTGATTTTCCCTGTGGGCATTTCTCTTTCTCTGAGACTGTTATCAGAATATGCCAGTGTTTTCACTGGGAGAACACTGAAGTTTCTCAGTCCCTCAGAAAATACTTTGAGCTGTTACAAATGGAATTTCCAGAACTTCATCCATTCCTCCAGTGCTGTCAGCACTGGAGGATTTTTGTCATTGCCTGCAATTTTTCTGATTGTCAACCTGCTGCCCCTAAAAAAGCAGATAGGTCATATAAAATTCCTTTTAAGTTTTTGTACACTTAAAACAAACCTGACCCAGCAGCTATTGCTTTAGTTAATACTAGTAGTGCTAAACATTTACATTTGATGTTATCCAGGTCTTTATTCCTCACGATAGGATCTTGGGTCCGATATTGGATCTGAGCCAGCAAAATACTACAGATGGATCCAAGGCTGTAGCTCCTCCCTTTCCCATGATGCCCTTCCACCCTCTGACCCTCCAGATCTCATTTACTGTGTATACTGTGTGGACGTGTTTCAAGTGGCTCTAGAAAGTTAAGTGCCTTTTTTTCTCTCTCTCTTAATTCTGGTTAGCTTCTAGTGTAGTGTTAGTGTAGTGCTTATTGTAGTGTTTACCTCCCTTCCCGTAGTTTAGGTTTTCCAAGTTCTAGTGTTTCGGAGGTTTTAGCATCCTTTCTCTAGTAGCCATTGGGGCTGTGTTAGTTGTTATTGTTGGGGTTTTCATAGTGTTGTAGTGTAGTTTGTCAGTCTAGTTAGATTATGGCTGATAAACAAGCCGGTTTTAAGAAATGCTGCTTGTGCAGTCAGAAAATGCTTCATTCCAATGCGCACATGGACTGTGTATATTGCTTGGGCACTCCGCACCAGGAGGTTGAATGCGACCTTTGTGCTACATTTAACTTCTGCTAAAGGGTCTGGCCCAAGGGGTACCTTTTGTTTCCCCCTCAAAGGCTTCCTCTTCCGATCCGAAGAGGAAGAACCCTTCTCTTCAGACAGCTGCCTCTAAGAAACCACTGCTTTCAGATCCTAAGTCCCCGGATCGGACTCCAGCCCGGTTCACCTCGGATCCGAGGTCTTTGGAGCCAAGATCTGTGGAGCAGCCCTTCAGATCCAGGGCCTCTCTGGATCAGAGGCCCTCGGATCCGACTGTGCTCAGGCCTTCGGATACGACAGGGTCGTCAGATCCGATTATAGTCTTGAAAGAGGTTATGGTCCCATCCACCTCTAAACAGAGGTACCATTCGGCTCCGAGACATAGGATCCATTCCCTAGAACATGGTAGTAGGTCTGGAAGATCTCCCTCCAAGTCTACTCATTCCTTTTCCTCCTCGAGATCTTATGAGGAGTCTCTTGCCCTTAGACATGGAGAGGATGATGATGAGCTTCCTCAAGGCCCAAATAGAGCTGGGGCTCCTGGCTTCTCCTGCCCTTCCAGCCTGGGGAGACTCTCCCCTCCCAGTTTCTTTTTCTCCTCATCCAACCCTGGTGGCCTTGGATTCTAGAGACCAGGATACCTGTGGTCAGATTCTGGCTAGGCCAGGTATTCCCCCCCCTTTCTTGACTCCGTCTGCTTACCAGGCTTACTCTGTTCCCCCTCCCTTGGAGCAGGGTGAGCCCCGTACCGGAATGGTCGATGCCAACTTGGCGGGGGGGGGGGGGGTCTGGTCCAGTCTTCTCAGACTGGTCCCTTCCCCTGTGAGCTTTGGCATTCGATAGTTCTGGGCCAGTATCATCCCGGGGTAGCGGTGCTATTTCCAGATGTGCTCATCCTCTCCGGGAACTTCTCCCTCAGACAGTGGGGACTGGCCCACTTCGAAGACCCTCAGCTTTCTGGGTGGGTAGAGAGGCCCTTCTCCAGGTCTGGAGTTTCCTCTGCCACATCTCCAGGTCCCTCCCTGCCTATCTCTGCTTTGGCCTTCGTGGCCTCCCATCCTGCCAGAGTCAGCCCTCCCAATTGAGCATTCAGGGGGTCCTCCCCTCTGAGAGTCTTCGAGTCCTCCCCAAAACCCTCAACAGAGGAGGTTCCTCGTAAGAGAAAGTGCAAGAGGAGGCACTTTTTTAATTTCCCCGCTGTGTCCCTAAATGAGGATATGTTACTCAAGGAAGGAGACATCCTTGAGCTTTTGAAAGAAAATGGCGGATGGTCTCCCCATCTTCAGAGGAGTCTGTATTTCTGAAGGCCTTTGGAACAGGTCCTTCTACCTCCTGGGTGTCCCCCCCACCCCCTGCTGACATGTTAGTGGATCTGATCGGCAGCAGGGCATGGAAAGAGCAGGGCACGGTGGAACCAGTTCCAGAAAGTATTGACAAGTTTCTGAGTCTTCATACAGACCGTTCTTTCTGGAGCAAAGGAATTCCAGTCGATGCTATTGTGGTTGCCACCACCACGAAAAAGGAGTTAGCACAGCAGAGCTCCATGGTCCATCCCCTGAACAGGGAGTCCCAGGCAATAGACCATTCTGAGAAGTGGGTATACGCCTTTGCTACCTTTGGACTGAGAGTGACAAATTATTTGGCACATTTTATCTGCCGTCAGAGGGATTTGGTCCAAGAGCTTTCTACTTCCCTTACAGAGTTGTCTCCCAAGCTATCCAGTCTGACTTCCCTCACAAATTCCTCGATGAGGTTAGTTTCCAGTTTGTTGGAAGTTGCCTCTCAGGTGGCTGGGACAGGCATTGTTTTGAGGCATCATGCCTTGGGCGCATTTATGTGGGTTCGCAGAACCCTTGAAGGTGTTCTTTACCAATGCCCCCTTTGGTTTTACTCTTTTTGGACCTTCCATGAAGGATACTTTAACCCACAACAAGCAGGAAGGGAAGACTGTCTGCAGTCGGGATCAAGCTTTCTGCTCCCCAGAGGCCTTTCTGTAAGACCCACATGGGAACTAGGAAGATGTAGTTCCATAAGGCACAATCTCTATTTCAGGGCACTCCTGATGAATACTTTTTCAGAGGCAGGGGGAGAGGTTTCAATGGACGATGACGTCCTTGAGGCAAGTGGGGGTCTGCAAAATCGGGGTTCCAGCGAACCGTTTTCTGAGCAGCCCTGTCAGAGCTCCTGAAGTGTTTCCCGACTGCTCTGCCCTGGAGGCAGTCGGGGGTCGAATTTCCCTACACCCACAGGCCTGGACGAGCATCACTTTAGGTCAGTGGGTGTTGTGATTTCCAGGAACTATTTCATTCCCTTTTTGGAACCACCTCCAGTAAGGTTTGATCTCCCATACATTCCACCCAGTCAGAGGGGGCTGACCTTCAGAAATGTTCCAGTTTCTTCTAAACAAAGCAGTCTAAGAGGTCTCAGCAGGACAAAGAGGATCTGGCACTTCCTCTCATTTCTTTCTAGTGCCAAAAAAGACGGGGGGACCTATGTCTTATTCTGGATCTCAGAGATCGCAGTCTTTCAGTGAAGAAATCAAAGTTCCAGAAGATCAATGCAGTCCATTCTGCCATTTTTGTGCGAGGACGATTGGATGTGCTCTGTTGATCTGCAGAACACTTACTATCACATCAAAATAGACAGGTGTTTCAGGAGCCATCTTCCCGGCTGGGAGACGATCATTACCATTCCAGAGCCCTACTCTTCAGTCTCGCCTCAGGCTCCCGGGTGTTTACCTGAAGTATGGCAGTGGTAGGGGCTCACCTGTGACTGCAGCGGTTCCAGGTCTTTCTATACCTCGACAATTGGCTCCTCACGGCTCCTTCGTGGCATCGACTGATACAGGCAGTTTAGTATGTTCTCTCCCTTTTCCATCAGTTGGTGATAACTGTCAACCTTGCAAAATCCAACCTGATCCTGTCTCAGCATTTGGAATTTATGGGAGTTCAGTTAGAATCCATTTCAGAGATTGCAGCCTTACCCTTGCGCAGAATTCAGTTGATATGGGAGCAGGTCACTCTGATTATAGACCTATCGTGCCCCTCTGTTTGCCTGGTTCTTTGGGCTGTAGAATCTGCCATTCATCTCGTTCCCCTGGCCAGGTACTACATGTGAGTGTTGCAATGGACCTTAGCTGTCCAATGGTCAGCCCTGCTTCATCCCCTGTCCATGACCATGAAACTGACGCCTGTGTGCAAATGTCACATCCAATAGTGGCTTCAGTCTTAGGACCTCTCTTTAGGCAGGCTCTTTTCTCTCTTACCGCCCACGGCCACAGTGACCATGGACACCTCCCTGTTGGGATGGGGGAGGCATTTTCAGGGGAAGACTGTCCAAGATATGTGGTCCCCAGCAGAGGCCAAGTTCATATAAGCGTTTTAGAGATGAGAGCAGTTCCTCTATTGTTGCAAGGCTTCCCGGACTGCCTCCCTGTAGGGATGATTGCAGTTCAGACAGACAATATGGCAGTCATCTGGTACATCAGCAAACAGGAGAGGAACATGTTCTTACCCTTGTGCATAGAGGCCATGAGAGTGTGGAAATGGGCAATGTCCTCCGTCCAGTTCCTTATTGCAACGCACATACCTGGGGATTTCAACATGTTGGCCAACAGACTCAGCAGATCTATCTTGAGTCATCACAAGTGGTCCCTCAATCCTTCAGTGACGAAGCAGATTTTCGACTGTTTGGGTCAACTGTGTTGTGACCTTTTTGCCTCCTAAGCCATCCACAAACGCAGCAGGTACTTCACCCTGATCCTCCCTCAGGGAGAGTCACCAAGGGATGCTGTAGTTCATGACTGGCCTCCAGGTCTCCTTTATGCCAATCCTCCTGTTCCCTTAATACCCAGGGTTCTGCAGAAAGCGCTATGCCTGAGGACATCCCTTATCCTCATTGCCCCTTTCTGGCCTCATCAACTGTGGTTCCCCTTCATCCGGTCTCATCTGAAGTATCCACCATGGGTACTGGATCCCCGTCCAGATCTGATTTCCCATCCATCGGAGCTTCCTTTCCCAAACCTTCAGAGCCTTTGTCTAATCGCATGATTTCTCCACTTCCAGTGATCATAACAGTCCAAGCTAGTGTCACCCATTCAACATATCATTCTAGCCTCCCCGAAACCCTCCACTAGAAAGGTGTATAGTAGTAAGTGGAAAAAGATGTTCATCGTGTTTCACTGTTGCAGTCATTACTCTTGGGTTATCCTGCTGGCAGGCTACCCTCAGTCGGCCAGAATTCCAAAGTCTAGGTCTGGTGTCGGTTGCTGTCACCTCTTCCCTGACGTCAGTGCGCCAGGGGTATAAAAGATGCAGCCGATGCCATTTTCTCCATTCTTTCTTGGCCGCGCGGTGCCCGAAGCAAAAGCAGTTCGCAAGTGCCGGTCGGCCGACTCCTGAGATTTTCAAATCTGAATTTCAGAACCGAAGTCTTAATTAAAGCTAAGTACCCCGTTGGGGAAACTTTTTTCTTGCTCCAGACCGATGTCAGAAAAAGTTAACAATTGTATTTCTTGTGGGAAGCAAATAGCTCATAAGGATTTTCACTCTTACTGTATTCCATGCCTAGGCCCTGATCACAACGTTGCTAGCTGTCAGTTTTGTGCTAGATTTAACCAACGAACTATCAAGCGTCGGTTCGATTTTGCATTTCATTACTTTGGCCGAAGATTTAATTATATAATGCCGTCAGAACAGCCGACAACCGGAGTTTACAAAAAACGCAAGGACAAGGATAGGCATCCGAGGTCCAAAACCGACGATGAAGCCTCTTCTAGGTCAGTCCCCGGTTCTCAGTGAGGTGCTTTCGCAGTCCCTGGCACCCGCTACCGACTGCCACGTGGAGCCGAAGGCCTCTGGAAACTCAAGGTATTGGACACTCGGAAATCACTCCCTCAGATGGGTCCGGAGCCGCTGAGCAGGCATCGGCTTCTGAGGGTGTCTTCAGACCTACACAACTGTATGTTAAGCCATCTTCAGCTTCAAAGACTAAAGCAGCTCTAAAGACAAAGAAGCAAGTACAGTATTCTGCTATTCAGGCTTCCATGCCTAAAAAACAGATGCACAAAATAGCCGAAGACCTAATTACTTTGATCAGGGGCTCCCATCCCCCTCCTGATAAGAGGCCTAGGCAAGAGACAGAGTATGATTCTTCTGATCAGGTATCTATTTCCTCTGATTCCTCTTCTGAACAGGATTACTCCATGCTTCCCTATGAGGATTCTGATGCTGAAGAATCCATTCCTTCAGCCTCTCCTCCTGAGGACTATTCTTTTGGGGAAACTCTGCATACTATGAGGGAGCATTTCCACTGGGAGAGCCAAGATTATTCTGAATCTAAGAAAAGGCTCAGAGACTTTCTGCTTCTTCCTCAGCACAGACCCCTTGCTATTCCACCTGTTCTAGACATTGTAGATGATGTATTTTCAGAGTCCGGTCTGTCCCCTGACTCTTTGCCCCCTGCACCTGCTAAGCGAGACCGATGCTACAGGGTCCCGGATTCTCATAAATTCCTATATAAAAACCCCGCTGCTGACCCAGAAACTATATCTCAGGGTCCCAAGGGGGTTAAAGCTTCCACTGCAAAAAACCCTGTCCCCTCTGATAGGGATTCTAGGGCTCTAGACAAATGGGGGAAAAAAGTTTACACTTCTGCCACCCTGGCTATAAGGGCTTTAAATTGTCAATTTCATATGCTTAAATATCAGCAATATTTAATGTTACTACTTAAACAAAAAAAGTTGACAAATACTGAATGTTCAGAGAACAAGGAATTGCAGGATTTATTGCATGCAGCTGAACAAGTGGGAAAGCATACTTTGCAATGTGGTTATGATTCACTGGAGGCCTCTTGCAGGGCCGCTGTTACAGGTTCTGTTATTAGAAGGCATGCTTGGTTAAAGGAACAGAATCTGCCTGATCATGTTAAAGCAAATTTACTAGATGCACCATTACAGCATGATACTTTGGTATTAAAGCAGAAGAGGTGTTGAAAAAAATGGAGGATAAAGCAAAATCCATGCAGACAGTCAAGGATTTCTTACAGGTACAGCCACCCAGGTTTAGCAGGAACTGTCCTTCTAAAAATTGGTCCTTTCCAGTCTCAGACAGGCCACAAAGAGGCAGATACAGGCATCCCAGAGGCAGATCTCAGCCCCAAGGCTCATACAGGCCTAAACAATGGGGTGCTCCTACTTCCAAAAGTGGAGAAGACAAATCACAACCTTACAGGAAACAGTCCCAATGACTTTCCTCTACCAGTTCCAAGCAGTTCTCTTTTGACAGCCACCTTAGGGGGAAAACTAGCACTTTTTTCATCAAATTGGCAAATGGTTACCCAAGACAAATGGGTCCTGAACATAGTGTCCCAAGGCTACAGGTTCCATTTTCACACTCTACCAAGGTCAAAGGGCATGCCAGGCATGCCGTACAATCAATGGGCAGAGGCACAAAAACAAATTACAGCCCTCATGGACATGAGGGGCCATTCAGCAAGTACCACAACAAGAGCAGGGGCAAGGATTTTACTCCAGACTTTTCCTAGTACCCAGGAAGGGCAAAACCTGGAGACCAATTCTGGACCTGTCTTTACTAAATACGTTTCTAGAAGTTCCAAAATTCAAGATGTTGACTCTACAGCAGCTACTGCCCATGCTGGGCAAGAGGGCTTGGCTCGTAACTTTGGACCTAAAAGAAGCATACCTGCATGTCCCAATCAGACAATCTTGCAGAAGATACCTCAGATTCATAGCTGGCTCAATGCATTACCAATTCTCTGCACTGCCCTTTGGCTTATCTACTGCGCCCAGGGTCTTTACAAAATGCCTGCCACCAGTAATTGCATTTTGCAGACAAAAAGGAATTCAAATATATCCCTACTTGGATGACTGCCTAATTCAAGCAGAGAACAAAGACACTCTTCTAAAGCATCTGGCATTTGTAAAAAGATTACTAACTGGCCTAGGGTACACAGTAAACGAAAAGAAATCAAAATTAGTGCCCTCTCAAGAGATAATATTCCTGGGTGCAAGCTTAAATACAACTGCCCAGATGGCTTATCTCACACCAGACAAGCAAAAACAACTGATTACTTACTTCAAGAAATTGGCAACAAAAACCCACTTATCTGCAAGGAAAATCCTGCAGGCCTTGTGTTTCATGGCATCCTGCATTCTACTAATTCCATATGCCAGACTGCATGTGAGGAAACTACAATGGTATTTGAAAAGTGTTTGGATGCAGCATTGCCACAGCCTGGAGACAGTAATTGCACTCATTCCCTGCCTACAACAGGAGTTTCGATGGTGGGCAGAAGCCTGTCACCACAACAAGGGTCTGCCATTTAGTTTACCCACAGCCAGACAGACACAGACAACGGATGCATCAGATTATGCCTGGGGGGCCCATATGGCAGGAAAATGTATTCAGGGCACATGGCCTGCAAACCAGATGCATCTTCACATCAATCAAACAGAGATGCTAGCTGTTCAAAATGCCCTGACAGCTTTCAAGGACGTGCTTCATCCCGGACAGTTACTGATAAAGACAGACAACACTACGGTCATGTTGTACATAAACAAGCAGGGAGGTACACATTCCTA
The DNA here is from genome assembly GCF_019279795.1 of Protopterus annectens. Lineage (NCBI taxonomy): Eukaryota > Metazoa > Chordata > Ceratodontiformes > Protopteridae > Protopterus > Protopterus annectens. The sequence continues at coordinate 33,547,256 of NC_056729.1, forward strand.
CCCCCTCTGCAGACAAGCAGTGACCTTATGGGACACAGCATTGGCTTTTCAAGTTCACCTGCAAGCACAGTTCCTGTCAGGAAAAACAAATAATCTTGAAATCAAACTAAGCAGAAACCTCATGGATCCCCACGAATGGAAACTGGATCCACAAGTCTTCAGCATGATAATAAGGAAATGGGGATGCCCAGACATCGATCTATTTGCCTCCCCTCACAACTGTCAATTGCAGAGATTTTGCACAAGGATTTGCCACAAGCAAGCATGGAATGTGGACACCCTATCATTCAGCTGGAAAAATCTAACAGTATATGCTTTTCCACTACTGCCTCTCCATCCCAGAGTACTCTTAAAGGTCAGACAAGAGAAGCCAAAAATGATTCTGATTGCACCAGACTGGCCACGCCAGCACTGGTACCCAATCCTAAAGAGCTTGTCTCAAGGTCCAGCATGGATATTGCCTCAAACTTCTCACTTGCTGACCCAACAAAACAATCAGATCCTGCACAGCCAACTCAGGACCTTAAATCTGGCAGCATGGCGGATAATGTAGCCATTCAGAGCACTCCTCTTTCAAAAGCTGTTATGGATGTTATCTTGGAGGCCAGGAGGCCCAGTACCAGAAAATCTTATGCAGAAAAAATGGAAGAGATTCTGTGCTTGGAACCAGGAACAAAGCATTGACACATCTGTACCAAATATTCCTCAGATTTTACAATACCTAACTGAGATGCTGAACAAAGGCCTTTCTTTCTCATCAATTAAGATTCATGCCTCTGCAATTTCTGCACATTACAATACGGAACCACCTATCTTTTCTCATCCTTTAATAAGGCAGTCCCTCAGAGGGGCCAAAAACATTAGGCCTCCAAGGAGAGCACCAATTCCGCCTGGGACCTCAATTATGTTTTGGAAAAACTCTCACCGCCTCCTTTCGAGCCAGCATCAACACCAGATATAAAATTCTTATCCTGGAAAACAGCTCTGCACCTAGCCATAACCTCTGCAAGGCGAGTCTTGGAGTTACAAGCACTCATGGCTGTGGAACCTTTCATCATTTTTCATCCAGACAGGGTTTCTCTGAGGACAAACCCTACATTTATGCCTAAGGTGGTGTCCATTGTGGCCCTGAACCAAACCATTCACTTGCCTACCTTTTACCCAAATCCACAGAACAAGGGTGAGAAAATTCTGCATTCTTTGGACATACACAGGCAGTTGCGCTTCTACTTGGACAGAACTAAAGCTTTCAGAAAGACTGAGCAACTTTGTGTCATATGCTGCAGGATCACAAGGAAAGGCTATCTCAAAGCAGACTATTTCTAAATGGATAGGCCATTACATCCGTTTCTGCTATTTTCTACATGGCAAATCAGTGCCTAAGGGCATTAGGCCTCATTCCACCAGAGCAGCAGCCACTTCAGCATCCTTCCTCAGAGGAGTACCAACCAAAGAAATCTTAGAGGCTGCAACTTGGAGCTCAGTGCACACCTTTACAAAGCACTACCACTTGCCTCTCTACTCTAAGTCCAGAGCAGGCTTTGCCACTGCAGTTCTGCATGGCCTCATAGCCTCTCCTAATCCTATTTAGCCCAGCCACCCATCCTCAACTTTGGGATTCTACCCAAGAGTAATGACTGCAACAGTAAAACACGATGAACATAATGCAGTTGTGTACCTACCATAAATGTAGATGTTCGAGTGTATTCACTGTTGCAGTCCAGGTTACCCACCCACCATCCCCCTTCTCTTTCCTGGGACTTATCTGCACTTCTCTATCCTATACAACCTTTTTGGTGTATTTGCTTGTAGAGGAAGGAAATGTTATTTTTGTGCATGCATTTCTTATTGGTATATTTCTTCAGCCTACCTATTTGGGGCACCTGACATCTGGGGCAAAAAAAACTGAAGAAAATGGTGTCTGCTGCATCTTTTATACTCCTGGCGCACTGACGTCAGGGAACAGGCGACAGCAACTGATGCCGGACCTAGACTTTGGGATTCTGGCCGACTGAGGGTAGCCTGCCAGCAGGATAACCCAAGCTAATGACTGCAACAGTTAATACACTTGAACATCTACATTTATGGTAGGTACACAACTGTACTTTTTCTATATGGGCTAAGAGCCGGAATCTGGATCCTTTTTCTGCTTCAGTGTCAGATATAATTTTGTTCTTGTCCTCCCTTTTCCAAGTGGGAGCAAGTTTTTCCACTATAAAGCTTCAGTTGGTGGCAATTTCCAACTTTCATGTGAGCTCTTACTCTGCTTTTCTTCCCAGCTTTGTAAGGCATTTATGAAAGGGTTTTTTCTGCTTCGACCTCTAATTAAGGACCCTTCGCCTCCTTAGGACCTCACGATCATTTAGAAGTCTCTGACTAGGAGTCTTTTTGAGCCTATTTCCTGTGACCTCAAGTTCCTGTATTGGAAGACTACCTTCCTATTGGCTATTACTTCAACTAGGAGTGTATCAGAACTGCAAGAGTTCACCATTACTCTTCCTCACCTGATTTTTCGCAAGGACAGATTCTCTCTTAGGACGAACGCATCCTTTTTGCCCAATATTGCTTCCAAATCATCTATAAACCAATGTATTCAGCTTCCAGTTTTCTTCCCCAATTATTCCAACAAAAAGGAGTATGTCATACATACCTTGGACGTTCACCAACAGTTTTGGTTCTACCTGCATAGGACAAAAGGTTTTCGTAAGTCAGAACAACTCTTTGGGGCCTTTTCCCGTAACAGGTACTGTCTTCCAGTTTCTAAGGTCACTATTTCTAAATGGATATCTAGCTACATCTCTATGGTCTATGACAGTGGTGCACAAAATCTGGCCCGCCATGCAACGCCATCCGGCTCCCAGAGAATAAACAAAAAATTAAAAAAGAAAATGCTATGACTTACTCCAGTCATGCAAACTTTCCAGCACGTGCTTACTTACCTAATTGATTGCAGTTACGCATACCTTCAAATTTTAGCGTCGGAAGTAACTATTTTTTCTTGTTTATAACTTGTCTGTAAACGGTAGTAACGTTCTGCAAGAGTTTGTAATAAGTCATGGCTGCAAGCCAGAATAAAGTTAAATGCAAAGTTGATGTAGAAAACAGGCAATTTCATGACTGTTGTGTTAAGTAAAGATGCCAGTCACCTATATCAGTTGTTAATTCATATAACGACTTACTATGTCTTGAGGTGGCCCGCAGATGCATTAAGAATTTGTGCCGTAGCCGTCTCCAGAAAAAGGTTGTGCACCACTGGTCTACGATCTTAATCACCTTGAGGGTCCAAGAAATGTCAAGGCTCATTCTACTAGGTCCGTAGCAAATTCTTCAGCTTTTGTTGCAAGGTTTTCTATTGATGACATTTGTGCTGCTGTTACTTGGTTTAACCCTCACACATTTATTTCTCACTACAAGCTTGATCTGGTTTCTAGGAGCAGGGCTTCCTTTGTCTCCACAGTGCTCCGGCATGTCCTTCCTTGAGGCCTCCCAGAGTTTATGGTAGCTGGGCCCTCTGACCCTATCACGACGAATGATGACTTGGATGACATCAGATTAGGAGTTATGTGCTTACCATAACTTGGCATCTGTGTTATCCTACATCATCATTCATCACGTCTTTCCCTCCCATCTCCCTAAATTTGTAGATCAGGGAGGAAGTTGGAGTTTCCCTCCAGTCTTGTGAGAGTAGTATTGAGACACATTGCAGCAAACTCGATCTGGGGGTCAGAGGGCGACAGGGCATCATGGGAAATGGAGGAGCTAGAGCCTTGGATCCATCTGCATTATTTTGCCGGCTCAGATCCAATATTAGATCTAAGACCCTATCGTGGTGAATGTTAACGTAGGATATCACAGATGCCAAGTTATGGTAAGTACATAACTCCTATTAATTCCAATTCTATACTTTCTAACAAGGATGGGAAAATACTTGATAAGTATGGGAAAAAGGTATATGCTTCTACAACTTGGATTTTCAGAATTTTGAATCGTCAAACTCGTATGTTTATTCTGATGTTTTCTGAATGAGATGTTTTGTCTGCATTTTCATCTTGAGAAAAAGTCTCATTGTTTAAAGTGTGCATATGAGTCTGTTGGTAATTCTTCCAGGGCTATGGCTGCTGGTATCATTTTGAGGATTTGCCTTGCTGCATTCTCAGAACCTCTCAGATGTGAAAAATTAGATTTTAAATTCTCTTTTGGATAAACATTTAGTTCTTGGTTCCTCTGTTGCAGAAGTGGTGGTATGAGCCTAACACTGAGCAGCATTCTGTCTTCCACAAAGATGCTGCCACAATACGAACAGAAGATGACTGACTTAAATAATTGTTTTTGTTTCTGGTGTCATTCTAATGTAGTGCAATATTTGTTGGCATGGAAGGAGATGGTCAGCAGACCACACTTTTGCAAGGCATAGTCTGCACCTGTCTCCTCTAGGCTTTCAAATAGTTAAAACATTGTCCTCCTCCATAGTGCCTTTTTAGGTAATGCCAAACTGAAAATAATTTCAAGCAAATCAAAACAAAGAAATTCTGAAGGTGTTACTGTTCAGTGCTGAGAGTCTAAACAAGAAACCCCACACTTTACAAGCTCTCCTCATCCTAGAGAATGCTTAATCTGTGCAGCCACTGAGACATGATTTTAAGCTGTAGAGAGCACCCTGGCAGTGCAAGGCTATAATGCCTTCCACATATTTAGAGAAGTTACTACACAGGCAGGGGTCTAAAGGTGGAGGTGTCTATATACATCAAAAATAAATATATATACCTCAAGGCTGGTCAAACAGGACGATGCACTTGAGCTTCTGCATGTTCAAATCACCATAGGCAAAATGCCATATCACTTCCTTGCAAGCTATAGGTCGACATCTATGAGCCAGGAAACCCATAACACATATTTAAGCTTACTGTTAACAGTTAACTATCCAAAACCACATACCATAGTCATGGGTGACTTAGTTATCCTGATATTAACCATGAGTCATGTACACCACCAAACTTGCAGGCATGAAGATTCCCAGATTTTGTCAACACATTCCCTGGATTAGATTGTCAATATGCCAACCAGGGACACAAACATACTGGATCTGGTCAGTACTAATATGGGAGAGCGCTGCTGTCTAGTAAGGTCAGACTACAAACCAGTCTCCTTTGAAGTAAAAGTAAAACCTGGAACCCAGCTAACTCTGGAATGTTCAGGAACTACTCTAAGGCTAACTTCCTGCTACCAAGTGATAACCTGGCAACATTTCAAGCCCCCCTAACCCCTAGGAACACTGTTGCCTTATGTGGACCTTTTCAAAGAAACTCTATACACAAGCATGTTAATAGCTACATAGAGATAACTGCACCCACTAGGAATAAATACAGAAATAAGTCTGAAGAATCAAGCCACCCTGGGGGAATCACAACATCAATAAGCTGGATAATAGGAGGAAGAAAATCATGATATAAACCAGCAGGATAAAAGCACACCCTTAAAACTAAATTCAGAGGACAGATTAAATTGGACAAATTTGACTTTCCAGGCCAATGTCAACCACGAGGTATTCCTTAGCTATGTCTGCAACCTCAAAGGCAATACAGAATTGTGTGGAGCTCATTGCTAATGAAGTGACCTATACTGAGCCAGAAGGCATAGTAAACATGCTGGCAGACTAATTCAGCTCTAACTTTACCTCTCTCTCTCCTCTTCAGCATCTCCTAAGGAAATACCATCAAATACAACTCCTCCTCATCTCCTACTATCACTTGGGAACAGGTCATCAATGGTCTCGTAGATGCCAAGAATGCTGCATCGATGAGCCCAGATAATATCCCAGGCTGCCTTCTACGTAACAAGAAGTTTGACTTGTTAGGCACTCTCGAATCACTTTTTAACCATAGCCTCCTGACAGGCTTTGAGCCTCGCGAATGGAGAATAGCAACCATCATCTCTCTGTGCAAAAGCAGATTATCTTCAGACCTTGGAAACTACTGTCTCCCAAGTCTCACTAGTCTCGTAAATGAAGCCATCGAAGGAATTATCATGGAAATGATCAGTAATAATATAGGAAACCTCCAGACATGGGGGGACATACCACTTTGGTTTTGTCAAGGTTAGATCATGCTTAATCAACCTGGTCATCACCAAAGCAATGGACAAGGGCAGAGCAGTTCACATTGCTTATCTTGACCTGGTCAAGGCATTTGACAAAGTACCCCACTCTGATATTATTGACAAACTCAAGTGGTTAGGTATAAACCCTTATGTCAGCTAGTTGATAGCCGTGTGACTCACCGACAGGAACTAGGAAGTTACAGTTGGGGAGTCCACCTCTGCAAAGAGGCGAGTGACAAGCAGAGACCCTCTGTGACCGGTCCTGGGACTGCTGCTTTTTAGCATCTACTTCTCTGATTTTTAGTATCTATGTCTCTGAAATTAAAGCCAATGTCAGGGGCCTCTGGCTGACCATATTTGTAGAGGATTGTAAATTAGGAGCAGTCATAGAATCCCTCCACCAACACTAATGTTCTCAGGAAGGGCTAAAGCAGAAAAATGTGCCAGAGCCATGGACTACAACTCTGTGCCAAGGAATGCATAATAGTGTCCTTTGGGAAGTCATCAACACCTGGTAACTGTCATATTGACGACACACTCCCTTAGAGTCGATCCAGTAGTCAAGGACTTGGAGGACACGCACACCGTAATCTAGCCTTTGACTATCACGAGTCTACAGTTGTAAGGAAGTTACTCTATAAATAAAGATGTGGCATCAAGTTCCAGGGAGATTGTGTTCAGCTGTGTACACCATTCATCAGACATGTTGTTGAGTAAAATGATCCCTTTGGTATGTACCTAACCAGGCACATCCAACAGTTGGAACATCCACAGAGGTCCTCTCACTAAAATAAAATACAGGGCGTAAGTAACATGTCCTGTGCAGACTGCCTCAAAGCCCTATCCATGTATTCTGTCTCCTACAGGCTGCTGAGGGGAGATCTATGCCTGGCATACAAAGCATGGTCAGATCCCACCCTGATGGACCTCCTGTATATGTACAAAACAAGTACTACATGAATTACTCATTCTAAAGACTTAAACCTTGCTCATGATATAAATAGGACCTGCTGGAGAGAGAGGTATGTGTCCCAGAGACTACCCCCTCTCTGGAACAGGCTTCCCATCTGTATGAAGCAGAGGTCCTCTCTAACCCAGTTCATGAGTAACTTGGACAATTGGATGGGGAATAGGAAATTCATCCTTAGTTTGGCACCTATGTCTCTAATGGACACATGCAACCTGTTAATGGTTCATTTCCCAGGCCCCTGCTTGTAAATGTTTAATCTCCCAAGACCCTGCTTACATTTATCAAGGGAACCAGAACTTGTCAGAGATTTGGGATGCGTGGCTAGGCTTTAAATGTCTCTAGTGGTCATTAGCCTAGTACACACCAATGAGCCTATGAAAACATGTGATGAGAAGGGTAAGCTGATACAAGGAATCTAAGATTTTTCAGCCCCCCTTTTCCAAACTTCTAAGGGATTCTCTTAATGCCTTACCCAGTCTCAGCAAAATGCTGGTAATTAGATATGTAAGAAAAAAGTGGCAAGGGGGTTTCAAAAAATAATACAGGAACTCCTCAAAACCAAGGTCAGTCCAACAAGTCAAAATGACTATTTAAGGGACCTAGTCTCCCACCCACTATCACCCTCACACATACACCCTAGCAGTCCCTTTCCCTTCCAGGAAGTCTGAATCTCCACTCTTCTCTTTGGCAACAGGTTTTTTTAAAGACAAATGGGTTATGGAGGTCATTCGTCTCATTTGTAGCTGGCAGTAAGAGGAAATTCCTCCTTTCCAGGGGATAATTCTTCATCCACCAGAACCTGGCTCCTTGTATGTCCCCCATCTTTCAACATATGTTGTCTCAGTGAGTAATAGCGACAGTTCCTTCTTTCTAGTTTGGGAAAGGTTTTTATTCAAGAGTGTTTTTGGTGCCAAAGAAAGAAAATTCTTGGAGACCAGTTCTGGTTCTTTCTTTCCTAAACCAATTTGTGATGGTGCCCATAATCAAAATGCCGTCACTTCATAACCTGTCACCTTTTCTTCCTCATTTATGTTTCCTGGTGACATTAAATTTAAAAGATGCTTATCACATCGCTATTCATCCAGACTCTAGGTGTTACTTAAGGTTCTGGGATTTTCAGAAAAATCACTTGGTGGAGACAGCAAATATCCCAAAATTCCAGTCTCCCCTGCTCCGAAGCAGTTACCACAGGCACCTCAGACTTTGCTTGGGGAACAGTTTCAGGCTAGATAAAAGTGCAAATGTGTTTGGACCACCAAGGACAGATGCAAACACGTAAATATAAAAGATGCTTGCACTGATCAAGGCAGCCAATTCTCTGAATAATTTTTGACCCACTGGACATCTTCAAGTTGTTAGACAATACTACAGTCATGTGGTAAATAATCTTTGACCCACTGGACATCTTCAAGTTGTTACAGACAGTACTACAATCATGTGGTAAATCATCAAATAAGAGGGATTCCGGTCATATCCTCTTTACAGACTAACCATGTAAGCTTGGGTATAGCTTTACAGCACAGTCTTATTCTGCATCATCCCCAATCCTGTCGAAACAAAACTGTGTGGCAAACAGACTGAGCAGGACAAAGGCAGACCCTCACAAATGGAAAGTAGATCAGAGATGTTGCCAAGATATGAGCCACTTGTGGGGAGTTCCTGTAATAGACCAGTTTGTCTCATTTCTAAACAATTGGCTCCCAAAATTCTGCTCCAGGACTCCATGCAAGAAGGCCTGGAAGACAAATGCCTTTTCCTTTCCTGGGACAGGAATGTTCCTAATGGTGTGTCACCCTTTCCACTGATGTCCAGAGTACTTCTGAAGATTTAGAAGGAATCCCCCAAGATCATTGTGGTGACTCCCTTTTGGCCCATGTAACAGTGGTTCTATCTTCTTTCATAAGTGGTCAGGGACAATTACCACAGACTTACTCACAGAATGGATCTACTTGCATGAGAACAGAGGTGTTTGATACACACAGACTTCAACTTCAACTGACTGCCTGGGTGATAGGGTCTTAATTCCCTTTGGGCACCTGTTTACTGAGGACATGCAGCAGGTACTAATGGAGGCAAGAAGGCCTGCAACTAGAAAGCCATGTAGTAGTAAATGGAAAAGGTTTTGTAGTTGGTGCCAACAACATAACCAGCACCCGTTCAGGGCTAATGTGTCTCTGGTTTTACAATATTTGTGTGAGTTACTTTTCTGTTGCTTTTCTTACTTTTGCATAACTTTTAATTTATTGGCCATTTCAGCATTTCTGGCCATGGATCCCCCTTTTTGAATTCATTCTCTTGTCAGAATGTTTTTGCTTAAAAGACCTCCAAGAAAAAAAAAGGTGGCTTCTCACTGAGTATTTGTTTTTGTTAGAGAAGCTAGCACTTGCTCCATTTGAACCAGTTCATCAGGCTGATTTAAGGTTCTTAACATGGGCAACTGTATTACTGAGTGCTCTGAAGTCAGCAATAAGAGTATGCATGTTGCAAGTTATGATGAGTCAACCACATCTTATTTTCCAAAGTGACAGGATTTCTTTGAGAACTAATCCTTCTCTTTTGCCTGTTGTAGTATCTGAGTTTACTTTAAGCCGAACTATCCAACTGCCCCGTTTTTCTTAACAGAACCTTAAAATGAGTGAGAAAGGATAACTCCATTGCATAGGATTTTCTTCTGCAAAGAAAAAACAAAATAAGCATTTGTCTCCTGCCAGAGAGACCCCCTACAAATTGGCAGGCCTCAAAGCTTGTTTCAGGCCATCATGGCACTCGACATTTTCCTCTCAGCCTGCTCATACAACTGCTCCCCAACCTTCTCAGAAAAGGATTAGGGACAGTGACTCTTTTGATGAATTTTCCTCTGATGAGAATCTCTGGATTATTCAGCACAAATTCCCTCTCTCCGGGAATATGTTTCTCCTAAAGAGGAGTCAGACGGTGATGATTCCCCTGCGTAAGAGAGAGCTTTTAGTGAAACCCTTCTGAAATTGAGAGAACACTTGGGACACCTTCCAAATTTCTGATGTCCAAAAAAAAAAAAAAGCTACTATCAGCTTCTACAAGTTGATGTCCCTGGCCCCTCTGTAGTTCCACTAGTGCATCCTGCATTTCTGGATGCCTTTCACAGTGCTTCCCAATCCCTGGCTCCCGAGAAGCGGACCACTTCTACAAAGTCCCTGAGGGTTGCAAATTCCTCTCTAGGTGTTTTGCTGCAGATCCAGCAGTCATTTTTGTAGCTACAAGTAAACAGTCTAGGACGCTTTCTTCTACCACCCTTCTCCCATCAGACAAAGAGAGGAGAACCCTTGAGAGACTGGGAAAAAAGCCTGTACTTCCTCCACCTTGGCATTCAGGGCCATCAGTTATCAGACATGTATGACTAAGTATTCCTTAGAGCTCTTGTCTCAGGCATCTACTGCCATTGCAGATATTCCAGATTCAAAATGAAAAGCCCTGGCCCTATCCATCCTGGGAAATTCCTTCCAAGTGGTAAGGCACTTCACTAAATGCAGCTGTGATGCTGCAGAGGCTTTTGCCAGGGCAGCTGCTACTGGTTCAGTTCTTAGAAGAATTTCTGTCTTAGGTTGCAACCCCGTCCAGGATGACTTCATATCTATATTAATGGATGCACCATTAGGCAATTCAGCCTTATTTGGTCAGGCAGCAGCTTCTCTAAGTCTCCACTGGAAAAAAAGCAAGGAACTTTAGGAGTTGAAACACATTCTGGTCTCTCCTGTGCTCAGGTTTCATAGGAATTTTCCATCTAAACCTGTTTTCGTCCATACCAGCACCCAGCACTCATTCAGTAAGTCTTCACAGAGGAAGCAAGATTCAAAGGAAGCCTAGGGGTTCACAGGCACCTTCACTACAAAGGCAGTCCTTTACTGACAAAGCAGGGAGTCTGCAGATGTCTCCCTTTTCCCTCTGCCTTTCAAACGCTCACAGGTTTTGGGAAATAAATCATCACATATACCTAGGTTCTTTCCATAATCAAAAAAGATACTTCATGGTTTGGCACTCCACCCCCACTTTCATAGGGAGCCCTCAAATACCCCCCCCCCCCCGAGAGCAGCTGCCCATCTTCCCAGAGCTCCTTTGGTAGCTCTGGTAACAGGGCTCCATTCAAAAAGTTCCTCAAACCTGAAGAGAGAGAGAGAGAGAGAGAGGCTTTTACTCGAGAATGCTCCTAGTGCCCAGAAAGGATGGTCTCTGGAGACCAGTCCTGGATTTATCCCATCTGAACACCTTTTTAAAGGTTTCTTCCTTCAGAATGCTGACACTCCAAACTCTATTTCCTCTCATCCTTCCACAAGGATACATGACATCTCTAGATATAAAAGTTCCTTATCTTCACATCCCCATTCACTCCATGTTCAGGAAATTCTTATGTTTTTCTGTGGGTTCCTGGTATTTTCAGTTCTCTACCTTGCCCTTTGGTCTTTCTGAAGCTCTGTGGGTATTCACAAAATGCCTGCTCCAGTGACTATGCATTGCAGGCTTTTGGGTATCCAGATTTTTCCATACCTGGATGACCTGCTCTTACAGGCCCCAACTTCCCACCTTCTACTTCAAAACCTGGAGACCAGTATTTCTCTCCTTAGAAAACTGGGATTAACCATCATTTTCAGAAAGTCAGTCCTCACCTCTTCACAGGACCACATTTTCCTGGGTTGTCAAATCCAGACAGACACAATGAAAACGTCCACCTCAGAAGATGCAGGACCTTTGGTCCTTCTTTCATTCCCTTCTCCCCTTGACTCGCAGGATGGCCAGGGAGTTCCTCAGGGTGCTGGGATTCATGGCCTCAACCATTCCCATGGTACTGATGGCAAAACTCCACATGAGGAAATTTCAGTGGTTCCTCAGATTGGTGTGGACCCAGCATTCTCACCCACTAGAATACAACGTCGCCCTCATTCCTTGCTTAAAGAGGGAATTGCTCTGGTGTATCCAACAGACAGACCACAGTCCAGGACTTACCCCTGCATTCTCTCACCCCAGTCCTAGAACTCTATACAGATACATCAGACATGGGCTAGGGGGGCAACCTTGGGCAGATTCAGGACTCCCTTCCAAAGAACAGAACATATCAACATCAAGAAAATGCAAGCATTGCTGCTAGCTTTACAAGCATTTCAGGGGAGGGGGGCAAATCTCCTTTGCTGGGTTGGCTCTTCTGGTGTGGGAATTTCTTGCCCAATATCACATGACTTTATGCAGTGTACATTCCTTCCAACTGGAGTCTCTTGGCAGACTCCCTGAGCAAGCAGGTCTCTGACTCAGTCCCACGAATCGATGCTTCATAGGGACATGTTCCTGGACATAGATCACTAGTGGGGCACTCCTCAAATAGACTTATTCACCTCCTCTCTAAACAGACAACTTCCAGAATTTTATGCCAGTGTCCTAAGTCCTTTGGCTCGGAAGGTAGACGCCCTCTTCTTTTCTTGGAAGGGTATGTTTCTGTATGCATGCCCCCCCTTCCTTTAATACCAAAGGCCCTGTTCAAGAATAGACAGGACCAACCAGCAATCTTGCTGATGACTTCCTTATGGCCAAGAGAGCACTGGTTCCCCCTCCTACATTTAGCCAAGGGCCATCACCCCAAGTTACCCCACAGAGTGGACCTTCTTGCACAGAACAAAGAATCCCTGATAAGTCTACACCTGTCAGTGCTGCAGCTGACACTGTGGATGATAGGATTCTAATCCCCTTCAGACACCTATTCTCAGAGGACATGCTCAGGGTTTTGCAGGAGGCCAGGAAACCCAATACTAGAAAGTCTTACTTTTCCAAAATGGAAAAGCTTTTCACTATAGTGACTTTCTAAGAGTCAAGACCCACTGTCAGTGGGAGTCCCAGTGGTTCTGTTTGTCTTGTGTGAATTGCTCTGTGCTAGCTTGACTTACTCTTCTGTCAAAGCACACATCAGCTATTTCTGCTTGTCTTTTTCTATCTCCCCCTCTAGCATCCAGATGTGAGGTGAAACAGTGCCTTAAGGGCGTCCTTCACATTACACCTCTCAGGAAACCTATTCCTCCTCCTTGGGACCGTAATTTTGTTGTAGAAAAATTCACCCTGGCCCCTTTTGACCCCGCATCTTTGGCCTCCCTCAAACATTGCTGTTGGAAAACAGATTTACTAGTGGCCTTGACTTCAGCCAAAAGGGTGTCAGAGCTACAAGCCTGTATTTGGTTTTCCCCTTTCATGGTCTTTCATAAGGACAGGATATCCTTGAGAAGAAATCCCTTTATGCCAAAAGTGGTTAATGAGTTATCCCGTAATCAGTCCATTCAGTTACCTACCTTCTTCCCTTCTCCCCAAAACCAGAGTGAGAAGGTACTGCACTCATTAGATGTACATAGACAACTTAAGTTTTACATGGACTAGACTAAAGCTATCATGAAATCTGATCAGCTATTTATGAATTTTCATCCCATCGCTCTTGGTTTACCCATTACCAAGCAGACTATTTCTTCATGGATTTCACACTATTTGCCTTTGTTACATACTCCATGGAAAGAGCCTCACCTGTGAAAGCCCATACCACCAGGGCTGTGGCTTCCTCTAAGGCATTTTTCAAGGGTTAGATAACAGTGCCATCCTTGAAGCAGCCACCCGGTCTTCTGTTCTTACTTTTACCAAACATTACAAACTGAATGGCATCTCCAAATCCAGAGCCAGATTTGCTAAAGCCATCTGCTCCTTCCTTCTCCCATCCTTTTTGAGCTTTGGCAGTCTCCCTCAGGTTAAGAATACTGCAGCAAGTGAATAGAAGGACATAGAATAGTTGCAGTATTCTACCCCACCTTCCTTTCCCCCTGGTCTATTGTATTGCTTAGATGTGCTGACCTTTCATATCCTTAGTTTGACATTCCTCCTGGGGCATTCAGTTCTGAGGATGGTGTGTGTGTGTGTGTGTGTGTGTGTGTGTGTGTGTGTGTGTGTGTGTGTGTGTGTGTGTGTGTGTGTGTGTGTGTGTGTGTGTGTGTGTGTGTGTGTGTGTGTGTGTGTGTGTGTCTGTGTGTGTGTGTGTGTGTCTGACTGCAGCCTGCATGTGACACCCCACGTGTACCCTATAGTAGTACAAGACTTTTGTATACTGGCCGATGTCTGGTTGCCTTCAAGGTGGGAGATCTCTCAGGTGAAGAATACTGCAGCAGTGAAGAGGGGCATCTATGGTTATGGTAAGATTTTACACAGCTATTCTATCTTTGGATCAGTTGCTCATTTCTTGTGAAGGCTAGAAGAAGGAACAACCTGTGTCAAAACATACTTCTTCCAAATGTTTTTCTCAGGCTATTTCCTTTCGCTATTATCACCAAGAGAAATTATTCCAAGCAGGTTCAAGCCCACTCTACCATGCCTTTGCTTCATCTCTGGCTGTTTGGAAAGGATTAGATTATAGAAGTATTCTAGAAGTAGTAACTTCGTCCTCTCTACATACTCTTACTAAGCACTACAAGCTTGATTCCTTGTCTAGGTCTAGATGAGGCTTTGCTAGGGCCATCCTCCATCGTCCTCTGGTAACCTTCCCCTTTTACCTCCCAAATGTTGTAAGGTAGTGTAACCTACCCATATAGCTAAGGGTACTGCTGCAGTGATTAATATGATGAGCATATTACAGTTGTGTAAGTAAATTTACCATAACAGTAGATGTTGAAATGATCTCTGCTGCAGTAGCCATTCTCTCCCTTGCTCCTTTCACACCTTTTTGGTTTTTGATTATCCCAGGGTATGTATTCCTAGCTATGTTGTGTCAGAGCTTAGTCTCTGTCTCTCTGTTGGCGTGAAAGCTGTGAAGGGCTTGGCACTCGGGTATATGTTTTTAGGCAGCTCAGTATGCGCACATGGAATGTGCCGTGAAGTGTTGGAAGATGGCTAACTGTTATATCCTTGAAGGATAAAACCCATATAGCTAAGGCTACTGCAGCAGTGACTTTTCAAGCATCTACTGTTATGGTAAGTTTACTTGGGTAACTCTCCTTTCTTTTATTGTTTTTAAGGTAAGCTTTTGTTTTCCTGCAGTTTAATTATTGATAGTTTCAAAAAATGTTTTTAGGATCCGGGACAAGTGTGTTTTGTACTTGTCTTGTCAAAGTGTATTTTTTTGAAAAAACTATTTTCTTCAAACTTGCCATTTACCGTCTGCTGCTGTTTTCATTGCTGCTCAGATTTCAGGCTTCATTCTTGGCATTATGATGGAACAGCATACTGGTTCCTCAGTTCTTCCTTTCTCCAGTCATAAAAAGAAGAAAATTTCCAGACAACCTTTGCCACGTCAGCAAGCTGTTTATTTGCTTCATCTGCAGATTGGAAACCTTGCAGTGATCATTTCAAGTTCCTCAGACCACTCATTTTCATCCTTGTATTCCTCTGGTATAGTTCCTTCAACCACCATGAGCCGGGGGTTAGTCGCATCCTGTTTGGCTGCTGGAGTATCCTTGGGTGGGCATGGGAGGACCACTGTTGTTGGTCTTGGAAGAAAAAGAAGGGAATACATAGCCCCCTTCTACCTACATAGCCTGACTGTGGTACAAGTTCCCTGGAGTGATATTCCTGACATGAATCAGTTGTCATCTATGGATATTCCTGTCAAAAAGAAGCTGAAAGTTAAACATTTCTTATATCCCTGCTCTTTAAGTAGGGAAGTTTTATTGGACTAAACTCAGGGCTTTGTTCAGACTCAACTCTTCTCATTCTAGATCTGCTGGTAAGTTTCTGAAGCTTCCCCGTGTGGTACACATGGAATAGATTTCGAGGGAACAAATTCTGTTTTTTCTTGTCGGGCAACTAGTTCTGACTGAGGAAAGTATTTCTTCTGATTTTTCCCATGAAATAATTTTCCTTTTCTGAAACTGTATTTAGGGTGAAACATTATTTTTCCACTGGAAACAAAATAACATTCAAGTTTCTTTGAGGAAAAAAATATATACTTTTTTGGAATTTCCTCAGCCTACTGCTGTTCTTTCAGTATTGGTAGATGTTTTTATTACAGCCTGCCATATGCCTGATAGTATGCATCCCCTAAGGCCAGTAGATTGTACAAAGTTCTTGTACTTAGTAATCCCAGATCTTGACCCAGCAGAGATGTCTTTGTCAAATCCTTCTGCGGCTAAACATTTTATCAATGCCAATCCCACCCCACCCCCAAGTATGGGATAGCTTTTGATAGATTTGGGGAAAAAGATAATTCCTTTGTCACTCCTCTTTTTAGGATACTTAATTGTCAAGCATATATGTCAGTTTTTACTTGTTTCTTTTGAAAATATGAGAAACATGATCACACTTGTTTCTGTTTTTAGAGTAACCAGATGTTCTTTTAATTGTTATGACTCAGCTGATGCCTCTTCAAGAGTAGCATCTTTGGGGTCTGTAATGACCAGATTTGCGTGGTTACATTCTCATAATTTACGTGAAGATGTTAAAGCTGAAATTTTTTATTCTTCCCTTGATGGTGAGTGTATGTTGACCATCTGCTGATAAAAGTCCTGAAAAAAATGTGGTGCAAGAGGAGAAACTGATTCAAGGTTGACTTTTTTTTTTTTTTTTTTTTTTTTTAAAGCCTTCCTTCTCCAATATTGTTAAAGATTTCATCCTTATCATAGGATCCTTTTATAAAAGGAAAAACAAGCAGACCCAGAAAACTCTGACAAGTAGACATTCAGAAACAATGGTAAGGGGGCTCCAGAAAGAAGCTTCCCAGAAACAAGGGCAGTCCAGCAAGTCTGAACGACTGTCTACAAATTGTAACCCTTGTCTTCCCACCTTGGCAATACTTTATCTCCCCCAAATTCTGTCTCCATTTCTGTCTTTGGCAATAGATAATCTCAGACAAATGGGTTCTGAGAGTGCTTCATTGGGGTAAAGATACTAGTGGAGTCCTTAACTCATTTCAGGGGATTGCTACTTATATCCACCATATCAAACCTGATGTTCTTCATGTTTCACTGTTGCAGTCATTACATTTGGGTTATCTGCTTGCAGGTAGCCCTCAGTCGGCCTGATTAACAAAGTCTTGGGTCCTACGTCGGTTGCTGTGCCTTCTTCCATGATGTCAGGTCGTCATGGGTATAAAACATGCAGCCGACACCATTACATCAGTCTTTCTTGCTGTGCGGTGCCCGAAGCAGAAGCCGTTCGCAAGTGCCGGTCGGCCGACTCCTGAAATTTTCTTTTTCGAGTTGCAGAACCGAAGTCTTCAACTAAAGCTAAGTACCCCGTTGGGGAAACTTTTTCTTGCTCCTTACCGATGTCAGTAAAAGTTAATAATTGCATTACTTGTGGAAAGCAAATACCTCATAAAGATTTTCATTTGTACTGTATTCCTTGCCTAGGCCCTGACCACGACATACCTTGCTGTCGGTTTTGTGCTTTATTTAATCAGTGCACTATCCGTCGCCGGTATATTTTCGCATCTAAATATTTTGGTTCTCGGTTTAGTTATCCAGAAATGTTGGTTAGCCATCCGACTACCGGGATTCTGAAAAAACGCAAAGATAAAGACAGAGGCAGGCCGCTGAGGTCCAAAACTGCCGAAGACGCTTCTCCTAAGCCAGTCGCCAGTTCACCTGTACTCAGTGAGGCACTTTCACAGCCCCAGATACCCGCTACTTCTGATTCGCAGGCCTCTACTGAGACCCATTTGAAGTCCGGTATGCCACGAGATGCTTTAACTATGGAACCCATGGATGTCCCTACCTTGGATGGGTCTGGAGCCGCTTTTTAGGTACCGGCTTCTGAGGGTGTATTCAGGGCTACGGACTTGCATATTAAACGGACGCCTCCTTCTTTACTTAGGCCTAAATCTCGATCCATACCTAAAAAAATTACTTCCAGGCCACATGTTCAGGCCTCTATGCCTAATAAAATGATGAGTGGCTGAAGATCTAATAACTCTAATCAGGGGTAGCCAAAACCCCCCACCCCTTCTAAGAGACCTAGGACAGAAGTTGATTATGAATCTACTGATCAGGATTCTGTTTTTTCTGATTCTTCTGATGATCTGGATTTGCCCTTATCTACTTATGAAGATTCTGATGCAGAGGACTCCTTTCCCTCTGCTCCCCCCCCCCCCCCGCTGTGAGGATTTTTCTTTTGGGGAAACCTTATATACTTTAAGGGAGCATTTCCACTGGGAAAGCCAGGATTTTTCTGATTCAAAAAAGGGGCTTAGGGATTTCCTTCTCCTACCTCAGCATAGGCCTTTAGCTATTCCTCCTGTACTAGATATTATTGATGCTTTTTCGGAATCTAGTTTGGCCCCTGATTCCCTGCCTCCTGCTCCCAGAAAACCTGACAGAGATACTACAGGGTCCCTGAGTCCCACAAGTTCCTTTTTAAAAATCTTATTGCAGGTCCAGAGACTATTTCACAGGGGGCCAAGGGCATTAAGGCTTCTACTGCTAAAAATCCTACCCCTTCTGATAAGAGACTCCAGGGCGCTGGGTAGATGGAGTAAGAAGGTTTACACTTCTGCAACCTTGACCATTAGGGCTTTAAACTGCCAGTTTCATATGTTAAAGTATCAGCAACAATGTTATTGGACTGCTTTAACCGAACATTATGTTGATTCCTGACTGTGTGGAGAATAAAGAATTACAGGATTTAATGCATTCTGCTGAACAAGTTGGAAAACGTACTTTGCAATGTGGTTTTGATTCATTGGAGGCCTCTTGCAGGGCTGCTGTTACTGGGTCTGTGCTCAGAAGGCATGCTTGGCTTAAGGAGCAATCTTTGCCTGATCATGTTAAAGCTAAATTGTTGGAGGCTCCTTTAAATCAGGACTGCCTGTTTGGCAACAAGGATGAGGAAGTTCTTAAAAAGATGGAAGATAAAGCTAAATCTATGCAAACTGTTAAAGATTTTTTACAAGTTCAGCCTCCTAGGTTTAGTAGGCACTGGCCCTCTAAGAATTGGTCCTTTCCAGCCCCTTCCAGGTCTTCTCAAGCCAAACCCAGACACAGCAAAATCCCAAGTTTCAGTCCCAGGGGACTCACAGAACTAAGCAGTGGGGGGGGCCTCCACTTCCAAATCTGGGAATAATAAGACTCCCCCCTATGGTAAACTGTCTCAATGACTTTAAAATTTCCAAGCACTTATCAACTGACTGCCCCTTTGGGGGGAAAGATTGCTCTTCATGCAAAGATTTGGGAACTCATTACCCAGGACAAATGAGTTTTAAATAGTGTCCCAGGGATACAGATTTCACTTCCACACGTTGCCAACACCAGGTGGTTTGCCGGACCTACCCCCAAATCAGTGGGCAGAGGCCCAAAAACAAATACATTCTCTCTTAAGCATGGGGCCTATTCATCTGGTACCAGAAGAGGAAAAGGGACAAGGTTTCTACTCGAGACTTTTCCTGGTACCCAGGAAAGACAATTCATGGCGTCCTATCCTGGACCTCTCTACTCTAAACACCTTTTTGGAGAGTCCAAACTTCAAGATGCTGACTCTTCACCAGTTACTTCCTATGCTAGGCAAAGCTGCCTGGTTGGCAACTCTAGATTTAAAAGAAGCATACCTGCACATCCCAATCAGGGAATCTTGCAGAAGATACCTACACATCAAAGCAGGCTACACATACTATCAGTTCTCTGCACTGCCCTTTGGCTTATCTACTGTGCCCAGGGTATTTGCAAAGTGCCTAGCTCCAGTTACTGCATTTTGCAGGCAAAGAAATATTCAAATATACCCTTACCTGGACGATTGTCTAATTCAGGCAGAAAGCCACAACATACTCGTGAATCATCTGGCCTTTGTACAAAGGGTTCTAACTTGTCTGGGATACACCGTAAACAAAAAGAAATCACACCTGGTACCCTGTCAACAAATTATATTCCTGGGAGCAAGCTTGAATACAACTTCCCAGATGGCTTACCTCACTCCAGAGAAACAAATTCATTTGACAACCTACTTCAAACAAGCGGCCACAAAAACCCTGCTATATCTGCAAGACAAATACTGCAAGCCTCGGTGTTCATGGCCTTCTGCATTCTTCTAATTCCATATGCAAGACTGCATATGAGGAAACTACAGTGGTATCTAAAAAGCCTATGGTGTCAACATTCTCAGGATCTAGAAACAATGATTCCTATCATACCTTGCCTACACCTAGAGTTCCTTTGGTGGGCAGAGGCCTCCTAAGAAAACAAGGTACTACCTTTCATACCACCCCCTGCCGCCCATACCCTAACAGCAGATGCATCAGACTATGCATGGGGGGCTCACCTGGCAAGGAAGTGCATTCAAGGAAAATGGGACCCAAGTCAAATGCACCTGCATATCAATCAAAAAAAATGTTAGCTGTACAGAATGCTCTGACAGCCTTCAAGGACCACATTCTTCCAGGACAACTAATGGTAAAGACGGACAACACCACTGTTATGTGGTACATAAACAAGCAGGGGGGGTACACATTCTTACCCCCTCTGCAGACTAGCCATGGCATTGTGGAACACAGCCTTGAGCTACCAAGTGCACCTACAAGCTCAATTCCTGCCTGGAAAATTAAATACACTGGCAGACGGACTAGGCAGAAACCTCATGGACCCACACGAGTGGAAACTGGAACCAAGGATTTTCAACATGTTGACAAGCAAATGGGAGAGCCCAGATATAGACCTGTTTGCCTCTCCCCAGAACTACCAATTGGACAAATTTTGCACAAGGACTCCCCACAAACAAGCCTGGAAAGTGGATGCTCTGTCCTTCAGCTGGAAAAAACTGTCAGTCTATGCCTTCCCCTCTCTGCCTCTGCTCTCCAAAGTACTACTAAAAATTAAACAGGGCAAACCAAGGATGATTTTGATTGCTCCAGACTGGCCGTGCCAACATTGGTACCCCCTCCTGCGCAGTGTGTTACGGTTATCCCCATGGTACCTGCCTCAGACTCCTCCCCTGTTGTCTCAGCAGGAGAACCAGATTCTGCACCCTCAGCTTCTAACACTGAAACTTGCAGCTTGGCTAATTACATAATCTCTCCTTTACCATCCCTCAGTAAACATGTGATGGATATCATTTGAGGCAAGGAGGCCTAGTACTAGAAAATCTTATGCTGAAAAATGGAAAAGATTCTGTGCCTGGAAACAAGCTCAAGGGATGAGCACAGCAGCGCCCAATTTGCCACAGATTTTACAATACTTAACTGAGATGCTTCACAAGGGCCTGTCTTTTTCCTCCATTAAAATCCACGCCTCAGCCATTTCAGCTCATTATAACACACAACCTCCTCTCTTCTCTCAACCAATGCTCAAGCAGTTCCTCAGAGGGGCCAAAAATTTTAGACCACTCAGGAGAGCTCCAACCCCAGCCTGGGACCTTAACTTTGTCTTGGAGAAACTCACACTTCCTCCTTTCGAGCCAGCTGCTACTGCAGACTTAAAATTTCTTTCTTGGAAAACAGCTTTCCTTTTAGCAATCACTTCAGCTAGAAGGGTATCTGAATTTACAGGCCCTTATGGCAGTGGAGCCTTTCATCATCTTTCATGCGGACAGGGTGTCCCTCAGAACCAATCCATCCTTCATGACCAAGGTGGTATCCAGTGTGGCTCTTAATCAGTTCATTCATTTGCCAACCTTCTTTCTCTAGCCACAGAATAAAGGGGAACGGATACTGCATTCCTTAGATGTGCACAGACAACTTAGATTATACTTGGACAGGACTAAACCTCAAAGGAAATCTGAACAACTGCTGGTGGCTTTTGCTGCAGGGCCAGAGGGGAAGGCAATTTCAAAGCAAACCATTTCTAAATGGATAAGCTATTGCATTAATTTGTGCTATAAGCACTATCGAAAACCTATCCCACAGGGAATCAGACCTCACTCCACCAGGGCTGCATCTTACCTCTACAGCCTTTCTCAGAGACGTCCCTACCAGGGACATCCTAGAAGCTGCTACCTGGAGTTCTGTACATACTTCCACCAGGCATTATCATTTGCCAATTTTCTCTAAATCCAGAGCTGGCTTTGCCACTGCAGTCTTGCAAGGCCTTATAGCTGGCCCTAATGCTATCTAAATTTCTCCTCCCAACCATAGCTTTGGGAATCTACCCAAATGTAATGACTGCAACAGTGAACCATGAAGAACATAGTACAGTTGTGTACACTTACCATAAATGTAGATGTTCAAGTGTATTCACTGTTGCAGTCCTGGTTACCCTCCCTCCAGCTCCCTAACTTCTTTTGGCTATACCTCTACTTTCCTTTACAATGCTTAAAAGCCTTTTTGGTGTATTTGCTTTTCTGTTGGAGGTATATCATTGTACTTTTATATTTAATTGCTTCCCATTAGTGGGGCACCTGACATCCGGGGCAAGAAAAATTGATGTAATGGCGTCGGCTGCATGTTTTATACCCCTGATGACCTGACATGGAAGAAGGCACAGCAACTGACGCAGGACCCAATACTTTAATCAGGCTGGCTGAGGGCTACCTGCAAGCAGATAACCCAGATGTAATGACTGCAACAGTGAATACACTCGGACATCTACATTTATGGTAAGTGTACACAACTGTACTTTTTTTCTCCCATCCCTGTAATTGAGAATCTGCTGACTCAAAGGGTAATGGAATTTGTTCCTCTTTACCTTACGGAGAAAGGTTTTTATCAAGAATGTTTGTACTAGTAGACAAAGGAGGTCCACCAAGACCAGTCCTAGATCTTTCCTTTCTCACCCAATTTGTGAATGCCCCAAATATCAAAATGCTATCCCTTCAGAACTTATCTCTTACTGCCCTTTTCAGAGTTTTTTTTTGGGGTAATTCTAGATTAAACATTCCTTTAGTCACAGACTTCAAAGGTCTTCAGGGTTTCTGTGTCTGAGTTACACTCCATTTTCTGCAATACCCTTTGGGTTATCCTGTGCTCCAAGGGTGTACCAAAGTGTCTAGCTGGAGTGATAGACTTTTGATGGACTGCAATGTGTTCATATTTCCACTTTAGATGATTTACTTATCTTAGCAGTGTCTTCTTCAAAGTGTCAGGAATTTCTCACTTGGGTAGGAGATCGTCTTTTCTGAGTGGGATTCCAGGAGAATATTCAAAACTTTTAATGTTGTGTAGTCCTATCTCACCTTCATTCTTAAATATGGGAATGGAGCCGATCCTCTGCTCCGACTTGGCCTATTTACAAGCTGGAAGTCTTCTAGTTGGCTTGTGGCTAGGTAGGTATCCCATGGTGCACCAGTACAATCCCCAGATCTCGTTTGCCTCGTCGACGAGTTCGGTTGTGCTTCTCTTTGGCTCTGGCTAAGTTTTTTGAAATTATTCAAAATTTTTGCATTTCTAGTCTAACCTATTATATTGCAGTAGTTTGCATAGTTAGTGTAGTTGTTTAGCATAGTTACCTTTACATTTGCGCTTTGTGTGCACTTTTTTGCTAAATTGGCCTTTTGGCCTTATCGGATTGGTATCCTGTGTGCTATTGTTAGTGTTATTAACATAGCTTGCTATTTGTAGGTGCCTTTTGCGCTTAGTTGGTGTGTTTATTAGGATTTAGGCTACATTTTTGGTGGATTCTCGCTCACAAATTGTTGGCGTAGTTAACAGAAATAGGTTCTGTTCTGTTTGTTGCTTTAGTCATAAGCTCATTAGTGGTGGTGTCAGAACTCTGTTCTGCCCTAGTTACTTTTTGAAAGTTTCACTGTTTTTGGTTGAATGTGACTTTCCTGCTTTTGTCTCTTAACGTGGTCTGTTTTAGTTAGAAGACCTAGTTGTTTTCCACTCCTTTCCTTGCCCAGGCTAGGCCCGTTTAAGTTAGAGGACCTAGTCCTCGTGGTGTATTTCTCTTTCTGCAGGGCTAGGCCCGTTTAAATTAGAGGACCTAGTCCTCCTCTCCCCTTCTTCTTGTGTGCATGCCTTTTGTGAGAATGTCCAAAGTTAGCAAGGACCATAAGCCATCTGGCTTCAAAAAATGTATTAAATGTTCGCAGAAAATGTCCATCACAGTTGCTGCGTTTACTATCTAGAGGCCATCCATTTTCAGGAAACCTGCTTATTTTGCCACTCGTTTAGTCCTTGGGAGCTACAAGAACATAAGACTAAGCTTATCCTAAATGATCTTCTTAAACCTTCCTTTGAGGAAGATCTGGCTAGCTCTTCCTCTTCTTCTAGATCTCCAGGATCTAAAAAGGAAAAGTCCTCTAAGAGGCCCTCCCCGGCACCGGCTGGTGTCTCGGAGCCACCTCTTAAGATCACGAAAACGGCTGAGTCTTCTGCCTCTTCGGCTCCACAGATCTTGGTGCCGATTGAGAGCAGTACTGTAACTACAGGGTCGGTTCAAAGTATTTCGGAGCCGACCACTGAGACCATTTCTCTGAGCCAGTCTATGGATCCTCTACCGGCCTCCGCTATATTAAAATTTCCAGTACCTCAGAGATTCCAGTCTCCTATTCTGTCATCCAGGTCTTCAGGAGTTTATCGGAAGAAGGCGTGGAGAGGGTGGTGCTAAGACTGTTGAAGTCATCTGCTTTGCCTAAATTGCTGTTGGCTCCGACCCAGTCGGTTCCGGAGCCACTTGGCTCCGTTCTGCCCTCTACGATTATTCCTCCTCTGGGCCATGCTTGTCTTTTGAAGCCGGAGTGTTTGGTACCACTGGTAGAACCTTTCGTTCCAGCTTCCCCTGTGGCTGCTTCGGAGCCGAGTTCTGCTCCAACACTTTGTGCGTCATCCGTAGTGTCTAGGGGCCGAAGCTCCCCATGTGGCCCCGACAGGGATACTTGGAACCCATCTTCGTTTCAGAGTCTTCCTCTTGGCGTGTCAGCTAGTGTGAGTTTGGACCCTATGTCTATCTCGGAACCGATGGCTCTGGAGCCGACGGCATCCTCGGTCTCCTTGGAGCTAGGGAGGCCTTCAGAACCGGAGAGGTTAGCATTTGAGATGAGGAGCGTGCTGTCCCGATCTTCTGCTCCTGCCAGAGGTACCAACACTCTTCCGCCTAAGGCACCTATTTCTGTCTCAGCTCCTACTCCCTCAGTGGACAGCAGAGACCCTCAGCCTCAGGTGCCACTGTCTGGTGACCCCCACTCTTCCGAGACCTCCCCAGAATGTCCTTCTGAGGAGCCCCCCCGGAGAAGAGAACATGTAAGAGGAAGCATGTAGACTCCTAGGATGAGTCTCTGACCTCTGACATTGACCTCGAGGAGTCAGAAGGGTCCCCTAAGTCGTTCTCTGATGTCTCCTTCGTAGACATCCTGGAAATCCTTAAGCAGGCTGGCCCACTGTCACGCCTTCTGATGAGGAGTCGGTGTACCTAAAAGCTTTCGGGTCTCCATGTGGGATACTCCTGATGCCGTGGAGCCGGTCCCTAGGAGACCAAATAAGTTTCTTTCTGCCTCTCCTGAGAAAGATTTCTTGTCTAAAGGTGTTCCCGTAGATGCCATAGTGGTGGCGGCGGCCACTAAGGAGGAGCTAGCTGAGATGACTTCTGTTCATCCGCCGAATAAGGAGTCTCGAACGATGGACAGATACGGGAAGTGTATCTTTAGTTAAGCGGCATTTACCCTTAGATCGCTGAACTACCTTACTCACTTCACAAGACTTCAGAGAGATCTCTTTAAAGAGTTAGGAGATTCTCTACAAGGTACATGTACTAAGGGAGTCCTTGTCAAGGTTTCTGCCCAGTTGTCCACCTTGAACTCTATCGTCAACTCTTCCATGCGGCTTATTTCGTATGCAGCCGATCGTGCGAGTAGAGCAGCAGTTTCAGGAATTTCCCTAAGGCATTATTCCTGGATGCGTTTGTGGAACCGTTCAAGTCTACCTTTACCAACGCCCCCTTCGACGGTTCCTCTTTGTTTGGATCCAAGGTAAAGGACACACTCACCCGGTGCGAGCAAGAAGGAAAAACACACACTGCCGTGGGAGTGCGTTTTACTGTTCCTGCTAGACCATACCCTAAGGATCAGAGGGGTGGTAAAATGTGGTTCAAGAAGTCCCAGAGGTTTTTCCAGGATGCACAGGGTGACTCCTCCTTCAGAGGCAGAGGAAGAGGAGATGGTAGACGTCGCCCTAAAGGCAGGGGCAGTCTACAAAACCAGTGAGGTCGCGATTCCTTTCGGGGCCGGCCTTACCAGCGCTCCTGATGTGGGGCCCGACTGTAGTTCTCTGGGGCCGGTCGGAGGTCGTATTTCTTTGTATCCAGAAGCCTGGCTGGGTATCACTCAAGACAAGTGGGTACAAAGAATTATTACCAGAGGTTATGTCATACTCTTTTCTCTTCCACCTGTTGTTGCCAAGAAGATCCCGGATGTTTCACCCAGTCACCGGGATCAGCAATTGTGGAGGTCAACAAGTTGTTGTCAGAAAGAGTCATCCAAACTGTCCCAGCAGACCAAATAGGATCCGGAACTCGCTCCAGATTCTTTTTAGTACCAAAACATACAGTGGACTAGAGGCCTATTCTGGACTTCAGCAGATTGAACGAATCAGTAAAGGACAAGTTCCGGATGGTGACACTGCAGTCAATACTCCCGTTATTAGGGAAAGACAATTGGATGTGCTCAATAGATCTCCAAGATGCCTACTACCACATAAAAATGGACAGGGCGTCGAGTCATCTACTCTTCCGGCTGGGAGCCAGTCATTACCAGTTTCGTGCTCTGCCCTTTGGTCTCACCACAGTCCCCAGGGTGTTCACCAAATGTATGGCAGTAGTGACAGCTCACCTGAGACATTGAGGATTCCAGGTGTTAACGTATCTGGACGACTGGCTCTTGACCGCCCCCACCAGGCATCTACTTCTTCAGACCAGGGACGCTACTGTTCAGCTTTGTGCCCAGCTGGGAATTTTTATAAATTGGGAAAAATATGCCTTATTGCCCTCTCAGTCTGTGATTTTTATCAGCGCAGAGATAGACACAGTAGACATGTTGGCTCGTCTTCCTGCCGAAACGGCACAGAATCTGGTTCTTCAAATTCGGTGTCTTCTTCCCTTACTAAAGGTCAAAGCCAATACTATTCTGCAAATTCTAGGGACCATGGCTTCCACCATATTACTAGTGCCACTAGCCAGGCTACACATGAGAATTCTTCAGTGGCTCCTGTTGTCTCAATGGTCTTTTCAGCACCTCCCATTATCTCATCATATTCTGCTGACAGAATCTTGCGAGAGGGACCTCCTTTGGTGGACACTACCCAATCAGTTAACCACGGGCACCTCATTTATTCCTCATCAACCCGTTGCTACTGTGACCACAGATGCCTCACAAATAGGGTGGAGGGGGCATTATCTTGGTAGGACTGTCCAAGGCACATGGCAAGATCACGAGGCTCACCTGCATATCAACGTTTTAGAGATGAGGGCGTTGCTAGCACTCCATGACCTTCTGCCTCTGGCGACTATTGCATTTCAGTCAGACATGTCGGTAGTATGGTATATCAACAAACAGGGCAGAACCAGATCTTACCCACTCCGTCGAGAGGTCATGCGAGTTTGGAAATGGGTGATAGCTTCCCAGCGTTTTCTGGTGGCAACGCACATTCCAGGGACAACCACCGTGATAGCCGACAAGCTCAGCTGGGCAATTCTGATGCCTCATGAGTGGTCTCTGAAACAGGAAACAGCGGAACAGATTTTCTGCAGATGGGGACAGCCTTGCTGCGACCTCTTTACCAGTCCAATCAATGCCAGATGCAGCAGCTACTTCTCCCTCATCCCCCCTCCGGGGGAGTCACTGAGAGACGCACTTGTTGATGATTGGCCCCTGGGTCTCCTGTATGCTTTTCCTCTCTTTCCTCTCATTCCCAAGGTTATTCAGAAAGCAAAATGGCTGGAAGCAAACTTATCCTCATTGCTCCCTTACTGGCCTCGTCAGGTTTGGTTCCCTTTCCTCGGGCCTCTTCTCCTGCAAGATCCTTGTTTTCTGAACCCAGCTCCAGACCTGTTGACTCACATTAGGTTTGCTTCATCCCTCCTTACACACCCTCAATTTGACAGCGTAGCTGCTCCAGTTCCATCACTAGTCAGGCTTCATGACTTCTCACCCTCCATGGCTCACATCCTTATGTTTTCTCATAAACCTTCTACTAGGAGACTATATTCCAGTAAATGGAGAAGATTCTCTATCTGGGCGGAGAAACTGAATGTTGACCCTTACACTGCCTCCATTCCAGTGGTTTTGGAATTCCTGTCTGAGCTTTTTCACCAGGGATCTGCGGCTGCCACTATCGGAGTTCAATTGACACTGATTTCAAACTTTCATCTAGGTTTTCAAGATTCGAATCTGATGTCACATAAGCTGTGCAAAACCTTCCTTAAAGGTGCCACTTTAAGACCCCCTTTCAAGAACCTTTTGCCTCATGGGATTTAAATTTTGTGTTATCCAAATTGACTTCTTCACCCTGTGAGCCTTCTCATTCATCTTCTTTGAAATTCCTGTCTTGGAAGACTTTGTTTCTGGTGGCTATCACGTCGGCCAGACGGGTATCAGAGTTACAAGCATCGTCTGTGAAACCCCCTTACCTGATTTTTCACAAGGACAGGGTGTCCCTTTGTACTCATCCCTCCTTTGTCCCCAAGGTCTGTTCCCATGCCACTTTGAATCCAATCCGGAGAGCTTCCGGTGTTCGTTCCAAATCATTCCAATGCAGCTGAATGCAGATTTCATCAGCTGGACGTCATTAGACAATTATGTTTTTATTTGCACCGGACTAAAGAAATCAGGAAATCAGATCAATTATTCATTTCCTTCTCTGAATCCAGGTCAGGTTTACCAGTTTCCAAAGTTACACTCTTTAATTGGATTTCTAGCTGTATAGCTTAGGTTTACAATTCTGAGGGTAGACCTTTACCCTTTAAAATCAAGGCTCATTCTACCAGAACTCAGTCTACCTCTGCAGCCTTTCAAGCCAGGGTCCCACTTGATAATATTTTTGCAGCAGCTACGTGGGCTACCCTTCACACCTTTATTACTCATTACAAATTGGATTTAACCTCCAGGGGCAGAGCTTCATTTGGTTCCACGGTACTCAGGAGTATTTTTCCTTGAGTCACCCAAGAATAAGGCAATAGGGACACTGTCCTATATGTAAGAATGAAGGTGAGATAGGACTACAGAACATAAAGAAGTTATGTACTCACCATAACGGTCCATGCTTGTAGTCGATCTCACCCTTCATTCTTACGAACCCACTCGCTTACCCCCAGCCTGGCAGTACCTGGAGACAGAAAAATATTACCCTTTTTTATGGAGACTTTTTAGTATTGGCTTTGGTATATTTGTTATCTCTCCTAGTTAGCAGCAAACAAGATCTGGGGATTTACTGGTGCACCGTGGGATACCTACCTAGCCACAAGCCAACTAGAAGACTTCCAGCTTGTAAATAGGCCGAATCAGAGCCGAGAATCTTCTCCGATCCCATATGTAAGAATGAAGGGTGAGATGGACTACAAACATGGAACGTTATGGTGAGTACATAACTTCTTTTTTTAGTCCATCCCACGTGATTGTATTCCTTGGGTTGGATACTTAAGCTGAAAGTGGTTTTCTTCCCTCAGGTAATGTTGGTCTATTCCTGAGTTTTTCCATTCAGTACAAAGCACCATCAAGGGAATTTCTCAGGATATTAGGATTCATGGCATCAGTGATTCTCATGATTCATTTTGCCAGACTTCTCATTAGAAAGATTCGTTGGTACCTAAAATCTCTATGGTCCCAACATCAACTCCTCCTGCTGAATTTGGGATTCATAAAAAGGGAATGCTTTCGTGGAGAGACGAGTTTTTGTCTTAATACAGGTCTCCCAGTATTCCTTCCAGTTCCAAATACAGTCTGTGACAACAGATGTCCTTCTATTCCTATGTTGCAGTATTTTTAGTGTG
Source organism: Protopterus annectens (assembly GCF_019279795.1). NCBI lineage: Eukaryota > Metazoa > Chordata > Ceratodontiformes > Protopteridae > Protopterus > Protopterus annectens. The sequence goes on from NC_056729.1 coordinate 33,577,142, forward strand.
GAATTCCCCACCTCAGGCGACCCAAATGTCTGCTCCTATACAAAAGCTTATGCCTGGCTGCTGTAGGTGAGTGGGACGTCACACATAGGGCTGTAAACCAGGGAGCAACAGACCTCAGACCTTTTCAGCTGCAGACTATGTCACATCGATTGCTTCATTCCTATACTCAAAGAAGTCTTAAAAGCTAAGTACCCCATTGGGGAATTTTTGTTTTTCTCTCGCTTGAGCTTGGTTAGCTGTAGTTATTAACTAATGTCAGCTAAGAAAGGCAAATGCCGTTGCGGGTGTCAGATACCGCATAAAGATGTGCACGACTGTTGCGTCTTGTCTAGGGAAGGAACATGACCATACAGCTTGTTCCATTTGCCAATCTTTTGTTCCAAAGATCCTTCATAGCCGTCTGGCCACCCTTAACTTATATTTAGAGAATCAGAGACTCAAAAAAAAACTCTCGCTCAGGATGGATCCCGAATTGGCTGATGTTAAGTTGTCAATCTCGCCTTCATTCTTGCTGGATGGGGGCTCCGACTCGGCCTAATACTAAAGCTCGAGAACTATTTTTACTGTCTCTAGGCTATGCTATGTCCCATAATGCTAGGCGTCATATACCCAGATTTCATTTGCCGCTTCAGCTACGAGGTTGTGTTTTCACCGGCTCCAGGTCATATTTAACATTTTTTATATTTATAGTTAGTTTTTGATTGATATTTTGTCCCTAGATTTTTTCTAGTAGTGTTAGTAGTCTCCCGACTAGTCTTCCCTCCCTTTATTAATAGTCTTCCTACTCTCTTCCACCCTTAAGGTGGTTAGGCCTTTCCCCCCCCCCTTTTATAGTAGTTTTGTACAGTAGGTTTGTACAGGTTCCTTTCAGTAGGTGTGTGTGTGGAATTTTGTTTTGTTTTATTGTAGTAACGTTAAGAGTGTCTGTCAAGTGTTGTGTGTGTGTTTGTATACTTGTTTAGACTTTGTTGTCCCGTTCCTCTGGTATCATGTCTAAGGATACCAAGATATCGGGATTCAAGAAGTGTGACTCATGCTGTCAGAAGATGTCTGACAGACGGTCACACTTCTTGTGTGTATTGTTTGGGCCCTCTGCACCTGCAGGACTCTTGTTCCATCTGTCATGCTTTTAGCCCAAGAGTCCTGCAGGAACGCAGAAATAAGCTCATCCTAAGGGGCTTATTGAAGCCCAAAGGTTCTCCTACCAAGCCTCTGTCAGGAAAACCTTCCAAGCCCGCCAAACCGTCGGCTCCATGTCCGGAGCCGGCGCTGAGTGGACCACCTTCTGCTTCATCGGTTCCGGCCGGAACTCGTACATCGAGGTCTCAGTCTGCTCCGACCTTGGGGTCGGAGCCATCTCCAAGCCGAAAGCGCTCCCGATCTCCTTCATTGGAGTCTGTCAGGTCGGCTCCGAAGTCCTCTTTGCTGTTGGAGCGGAGCCATAGGTCTCACTCCTCTAGATCTTCCAGGCTTTCGGACCACGACCTCGAGAGGGTAGTCAGTAGGCTTTTGAAGTCGCAGGTACTCGCCCAGTTATTGCATAGCCCATCTCAACAGACAGTGGCTTCCCCAGTGCCTGCTCCAGTTCCTCCTCCGACTATTCCTTCGAGCTCAGAGCAGGAGGCCGTCTGAACCGATTCCACCCTTATCGGTTCCTTCGTCAGCTCCGATCCCTACATTGGCTCCGTCCTTGGAGGGATCTGGGCGCCGGGACTCCCTCGTCGGTTCCGAGGGGGCGAGTGGCATCGGACCCTTGTCCGACCCCTTTCTCCCTCTTGGAGCGTCGGCGCAGGTGAGCTCGGCCCCATCGGCCTCGGAGCCATCCCTCTCGGTGCCAGGAGGAGCTCTCATCTCTTCGGAGCTGGGTCCCCTCCTCTCTGCCTGATAGGGGTGCCTTTGAGGTCGTGAGGAGCGTGCTGGCTCCTATACCGGCGCCACAGTCGGCCCCATCGGCCCCTCCTTCTCTGGTGCCTGCTTCGGCCTCTGCCTACCCTCCCGAACCCAAGCGTGGAGAACCAACGCTCCAGGTCGCCCCATTGGGCGTATCCTCCTCTTCTGAGGCCTCCCCTGATCCTGCGGGGGAGCCCCCTCGGAAGAGGACATGCAAGAGGAAGCATGTGGACTCCCCGGAGTCAGTGACATCTAACACCGACCTGGATGATTCGGAAGGGTCCCCAAGGTCCCCCTCTGAGGATGTCTCATTTTCTGACATCCTAGAGATCCTTAAACAGAGAGGGAACTGGTCTGCCCTCAACCCTTCTGAGGACGAGTCGGTGTACCTGGACGCGTTCGGTTCTCGCCCTTCCACCTCCTGGGTGTCCCCACCTTTCGACCCACTCATGGAGGTGGTGGCTCGGAAGGCATTGACGGCTCAGGATACTATGGAACCAACTCCCCGGAGGCCCACAAAATTTATTACAGCCCCTTCGGACAAGCAGTTTCTCACTAAGGGCGTCCCCGTTGATGCCATGGTGGTGGCTGCGGCCACTAAGAAGGAGTTGGCTGACCTTTCAGTTCCTGTCCATCCTCCTAATAAGGAATCTAGGACTATGGATAGGTATGGCAAGCGGATGTTTTCTTCAGCGACCTTTGCCATGCATTTGCTGAATTATTTGTGCCATTTCACCCGTCTTCAGAGAGACCTTCTCAAAGAACTAGGTGATACCTTGCAGGACCCATCAGCTGCGGGGTCTCAGGAAAAGATCAACTCCCAGCTAGGGACCCTGAACTCTATTGTAAACTCCTCCATGTGGCTCATTTCCTATGCCACCGATGGAGCGAGTAGGGCTGCAGGCACGGGCGTTGCTCTGAGGAGACACGCCTGGATGCGGCTTTGCAACTTTGCCGACCCCTTCAAGGCGTCCTTCACTAACACCCCATTTGACGGTTCTGCCTTGTTTGGACCTCAAGTGAGGGATACATTGACCAGGTGCAAGCAGGAAGGCAAGACTCTCTCTGCCGTAGGAGTCCATTTTTCTACCCCTTCTAGACCATACCCTAAGGGTCAGAAAGGTGGGAAAATGTGGTTCCGCAAACCTCAGGGAGTACTGCCTGATGCACATGGTGAGCTTACCTCCAGAGGCAGAGGAGGGAACAATAATAGACGCCGCCCGAGGGGCAGGGGGGTCCGCCGAATCAGGGTAGCAGCGAATCTTTCTCTGACAAACCCTTCCAGCACCCCTGAGGAGCTGCCCGACTGTCCACCTTCGGAGGCAGTCGGGGGAAGACTATCACTGTATCCAGAAGCCTGGCATTCCCTCACGCAAGACAAATGGGTACGGTCGATCATATCTGAGGGTTACAGAATTCTCTTTATTCACACCCCACAACAGACAAAAGGGCCCCTTCCAGACGTTCCACCCTGTCTGAGGGATCTAGTAGCACTAGAAATTTCAAAGCTGCTAAGAAAAAGGGCCATCCAGCCAGTCCCAGCAGACCAACAAGGATCCGGTATCTACTCCAAGTTCTTTTTGGTACCAAAAAAGACAGGGGACTGGAGACCTATTTTGGATCTCAGCAGGCTGAACAAGTCTGTTCAAAGAACGAGGTTCCGGATGGTCATGCTACAGTTCATTCTACCCTTTCTGGGTCAGGACAATTGGATGTGCTCTATAGACCTTCAGGATGCGTACTACCTTATCAAGATGAACAGGCACTCCAGAAGGTTTCTCCGCTTCCGGCTGGGAGCCAGTCACTACCAATTCAGAGCCCTGCCCTTTGGCCTCACCACAGCCCCCAGGGTGTTTACCAAATGCATGGCAGTGGTTGTGGCTCACCTGAGACGATAAGGATTCCAGGTGTTTCCATATTTAGATGACTGGCTCCTTACTGCCACCACCAGGCATCAACTACTCCAATCCAGAGATTACGCTGTACAAACGTGCAACGCGCTAGGTATCTCTATAAATTTCGAAAAGTCTGCATTGTCGCCTTGTCAGTCTTTTACCTTCATAGGCGCCGTTTTAAACACAGTGGAGCTCTCAGCAAAACTACCCACACAAAGAGTTTCAGACATTCGCAACCATGTTCAGATCCTATTACAGGAGAGCAGAGTCCAAGCCAGATTTGTACTAAAAGCACTTGGTCTCATGGCAGCAGCAGTCACTTTACTCCCCCTAGCGCGTTTTCATATGCGGATCCTGCAGTGGATTCTATTTTCCCAGTGGTCCTTTCAGCAGCTCCCCATGTCACACACCGTTCTAATCACTCAGTCATGCAAAAGACACCTGTCTTGGTGGACGGTCTCCCCTCAAGTACTCCAGGGCAGACCTGTGGTCCTTCCTCCTCCTGTTGCCACTGTGACAACGGATGCCTCCCTGATCAGGTGGGGGGGGGGCATTTTTGGGGCAGGACAGTCCAGGGCACATGGCAACCCTTCGAATACCACTTGCACATACATGTCTTGGAAATGAGTGCGGTACTTTTAGTGTTGCAGGCCCTTCAGGACTCTCTACCCACCGGGACTATTGCAATTCAAACAGACAATATGTCTGTAGTGTGGTACATCAACAAGCAGGGTGGAACTAGATCCTACCCCCTATGTCAAGAAGTACTCAGACTTTGGCAATGGGTGATCTCTTCTCAACGGTTTCTGGTAGCAACGCATATTCCCGGGAAGTCCAACGTCATAGCGGACAGACTGAGCAGAGCCATCCTCATGCCTCACAAGTGGTCTCTCAACCAGACAGTAGCGGAAAGAATTTTCAGAAGGTGAGGTCAGCCTTGCTGCGACCTTTTTGCAACATCTCTAAACAGCAAGTGCCCAGACTTCTTCACCCTCTTCCCTCTCCCAGGTCTACCCCCCAGAGACGCTCTAGTTCATGATTGGCCCTGGGGTCTTCTGTATGCATTCCCCCCTTTCCCTTGATTACTCAATTAATCCAGAAAGCAACTGCCTTGAGAGCCAGGATGATCCTCATTGCCCCTTACTGGCCTCGACAAATTTGGTTTCCGTTCCTGTAACACCATCTACTGGAGCAGCCCTGGCATTTGGACCCAGTGCCAGATCTTCTGACCCATCAATCGGGCGGGCTGCATCAGTCCCTTCAATCTCTCACCTCACAGCTTGGTTACTCCACTTCCAACCCTAGCCAGGCTTCCCCTTGTCTCTCAACCAGTTCGCGATATCATCCTCGCTTCTCACAAGTCTACTACCAGAAAGACTTATGCTAGCAAATGGAAGCGTTTCTCTGTCTGGGCAGGGGAAAAACACGTGGACCCCTTTACGGCTCCTGTCCAGACAGTTCTAGAGTTTCTAGCAGAACTCTTTTGATTGGGCTCCTCCTCAGCCACCATCAGAGTTCAACTGGCAGCTATTGCAAATTTCCACGTTGGCTTGTCAGAGACCAGCATCATGTCCCACAAACTTTGCAAAGCCTTTTTAAAAGGAACCCTTTTACTTAGGCCCCCGATTAAGGACCCTCCCCCACCGTGGGCTTAAATTTGGTACTGTCTTATTTAATTCTTCCTCCCTTTGAGCCGGCGGCTTCTTGTTCGTTGAAGTTGCTCTCGTGGAAAACACTCTTCTTAGTAGCCATCACCTCAGCAAGAAGGGTCTCGGAACTTCAAGCCCTTTGTGTTCGCCCTCCTTATCTTGTTTTTCACAAAGACAGAGTGTCACATAAGACTAATCCATCCTTTTTACCCAAAATAATCTCAGAGAAAAATCTGAATCAGACCATAGATCTTCATCTTCTTCCCAAATTACACCAGTAGAACTGAACGAAAGTTACATTGTTTGGACGTTCACTGTCAATTACGCTTCTACCTGGATAGAACTAAGCAGATGAGAAAATCAAACCAGCTCTTCCTGTTTTATGCGGAAGGGAAGCAAGGCCAACCAGTCTCTAAGGTAACTTTGTCCAGGTGGTTGTCCTGTCTTATCATGTTGGTCTATCAGTTGAGGAACAGGGAACTTCCTACTAAGCCTAGAGCCCATTCAGCCAGAGCTTTAGCTTATTCAATAGCCTTTCAGGCAAGATTGCCGATGGATTCCATTTGCGCAGCGGCCACTTGGGCCTCTCCTCATACCTTCATTTCTCATTACAAGCTCGATATGGCCTCCAGAAGTCTGGCTGATTTTGGTTCCAAGGTACTCAAGAGTTTGTTCCATTGAGCCACCCAGGATTTAGGTGCTAGGTACCCGCTGTCCCATCCAGCAAGAATGAAGGCGAGATTGACAACTTAACATTGAGAAGTTATGTTCTTACCATAACGTTCCATGTTAGTTGTCTTCTTCTCACCTTCTTTCTTGCGTCCCACCCTCCATCCCCCTAGCCTGGGAAGATCTAGAGTACCTTGTGAGGATTATTGCCACCTCAGTTATTTCCCCAGCTAGCTCCCTTGCTCCCTCTTTTTTGCTAGCTCTTCTAGAGGGGTTTATATATTTTTATATATATATATAGATGGGTCACCTTTAAAATCTCGAACTCGCGTTTGCCCGAAACGGAATCCGACGGGACGAGAATACCAAAGCATAGATGACCGAAAAGGTGAGAACTCGACGGACTCGGTAAGTGTGCGATCGAGTGAGGGATTTAGTGTTAGGGAGCGGACAGGTAAGTGTGCGATAGTGAGGCACTGTGGGTTAGGGGTGGGTTAAGTGAGTTAGCGTTAGGGTGCAGGTAGGGTGTGTGTGTGATGGTGAGGGACTGTGGGTTAGGGGTGGGTTAAGTGAGTTAGGGTTAGGGTGCAGGTAGGTGTGTGCGATGGTGAGGGACTGTGGGTTAGGGGTGGGTTAAGTGAGTTAGGGTTAGGTGCAGGTAGGGTGTGTGTGCGATGGTGAGGGACTGTGGGTTAGGGGTGGGTTAAGTGAGTTAGGGTTAGAGTGCAGGTAGGGTGTGTGTGCGATGGTCAGGGACTGTGGGTTAGGGGTGGGTTAAGTGAGTTAGGGTTAGGGTGCAGGTAGGGTGTGTGTGCGATGGTGAGGACTGTGGGTTAGGGGTGGGTTAAGTGAGTTAGGGTTAGTTAGGGTGCAGGTAGGGTGTGTGTGCGATGGTGAGGGACTGTGGGTTAGGGGTGGGTTAAGTGAGTTAGGGTTAGGATGCAGGTAGGGTGTGTGCGATGGTGAGGGACTGTGGGTTAGGGGTGGGTTAAGTGAGTTAGGGTTAGGTGCAGGTAGGGTGTGTGTGCGATGGTGAGGACTGTGGGTTAGGGGTGGGTTAAGTGAGTTAGGGTTAGGGTGCAGGTAGGTGTGTGTGCGATGGTGAGGGACTGTGGGTTAGGGTAGGTTAAGTGAGTTAGGGTTAGGGTGCAGGTAGGGTGTGTGCGATAGCGAGGACTGTGGGTTTAGGGGTGGGTAAGTGAGTTAGGGTTAGGGTGCAGGTAGGGTAAGTGTGCGGTAGTGTCGGACCTTAGGGTTAGGGTTTGGGTTAGGGATAGTGCATATGTTATGTAGTGTACTGTGTTGTTTACGTGTAGTGTGTTGGTGTAATGGTTTTCGGTGTTTTGCGTTGTCGGCGTTTTGTGTTGTCGGTCTTTTCGTGTCTGTCATTAGTGTGTAGGGCAAACGCGGTTTCAAGGTTTTAAAGGTGATCCATATAGATAAATCTCTCTTTTTTTGTATCTATGATTAGGTGGATTATTCTCTGTTGTGGTGGGACATATATGTCCATAGTGTTAGCTATCAAACGAGATCTGGGTATATGACGCCTAGCATTATGGGACATAGCATAGCCTCGAGCCGGTAAAAATAGCTCTCGAGCTTTAGTATTAGGCCGAGTTGGAGCCGAGGTTCGGCTCCAAACCCATCCAGCAAGAAAGAAGGCGAGAAGAAGACAACTAACATGGAACGTTATGGTAAGGACATAACTTCTCATTCTGACTAAACCACTGCGGAAAAAGGCCAAGGTTTCCAGGCCTACTGCTGTTGCCTCTCCGCCACTGGACGTCCCACCATCTTCTGATTTAGGGGTGAAGGACATCAAATAGAACCGTCTACTTTGGCTGCCATCAAGGAAGCCGCTTTGGAAGTGACTGCACAGACATCGGTCCCTACTGATGTCAAAGGGATGACAGATGCAGTTGGACGACTAACTGGGACGCCATTACCTGAAGCCCAGGCTCCAGAACCCAGGCCTTCTCCCAAAACCTACGCCTTCTAAACGTAAACAAAACACCTGACTCCAACCCCTGAAGGAGTCCCAGACTGGCAATCATGTACCAACTCCTTGATGCAGGCCTTTATGGCCCTTAGGCCCACAGCCTCTTCCCCCACCACTATTTCAGTGCTTAGTCCTTGGCCTGCTTCTGCCACTTCTCTCCCCTTGCCTACTGCTCGAGAAGGAGAGGAGGATCTGGAACCCTATTACTCGTCTTCTGATGACTCGATTTGTTATGCCTCACAAATTGCCTCCCTTCTGGAATACTATTCCCCATATGAGGAATCCATTGAAGCGGACTCCCCACCAGAGGATATCACCTTTGGGGAAACAGTTACAAAAATGAACGAATACTTCAAATAGGACACTACCCAGATGACTGACACCCAAAGGAGATATTTTGAACTCCCAAGTGGAATCTCCCTCCCAGTCAGCCATCCCACCTGTTTTACTTGCCTATCTGGATGCTTTCTCCTCTGCATCCAAGAATCCAGACTCACAACCACCTGCTCCTAAGAGACCGGACAGATTCTACAAAGTACCTGATGACCAGAAATTCTTAGTAAAGCCTCCCCTGGCAGACCCTGCAGTAATTGCGGTCTCCCCTGACAAGCAATCCAGACTGATTCCTTCAGCTTCTCTTCTGCCCACTGATAAAGATAGCAAAAGCATGAACAGGATTGGAAAAAAAAAAGTGTACACCTCCTCCACCCTGGCCTTCAGAGCTATCAGTTATCAAACTCGCATAATAAAATATGCCTTAGACCTAATTTTGCAAGCCTCCACTCTCTTGGCTTCTACCCCTGACTGCCCTACCAAAACTGGCGTAGCATCTGAACTGTCCCTGGCTTCTCAGGAAGCAAGACATTCCATTAGATGCAGCTATGATGCCGCAGAGGCCTCTGCTAGGTCTGCAGCTTCTGCTTCAGTTCTCCACAGATATTTTTGGCTTTGCCTCCAACCACTTCCAGAGGATTTCAAGTCTAAAGTCCTAGCTGCCCCATTAGACCATAACCTCTTGTTTAGCAGACAGTCTGCAGAACTTTTTAAAAACCTGCAGGAGAAGAGCAAGGAGCTTCAGGACAGTCTAGCATTTGCTTGCGTCTCCCATTCCAAAATACTACAGTAATTATCCTGTAAAGACTTCATTTGTCAGGAGAACCCTTTCCTCTGCTGCCCCCTCCTCTACCAGGCATAGGAGAGGAACCAGGAGGCAAACCTACTCCAGACCAATTACCTCACAACCCAGTCCAAGACGGCCCTTTCAGGGTAGAAGTGGACCCAACAGTGCGTGACTGCCTTGCCCATCTACCTTTGTCAGCCCTCCTTCCCCACTGCCTCAATTCAATTTTCCTTTTGGAAAACCATCACATCAGACCACTAGGTACTGACTGTCATTCAAAATGGATATTTCCTCTCTTGGATGGAAAAACCCATTCCAAGCCCCCCCCCCCCCAAAAAAAGGCAGCTCCACCTCATACCTCACATACTACTGGACCTTCTGAGATTAGGAACAATAGAATCTGTCCCCTCAGGACAGGAAGGAAAAGGATTCTACTCGAGACTTTCTGGTCCCCAAAAAAGATGGCCCTTGGAGACCAATTCTAGATTTATCCTTCCTGAACCGGTTCCTAAAGGTTCTGATGAAGCTCACATTTTAGTGAGTGAAAGCGCTTAATGTTGTGGAATAAATTGTATCGCTGTTTTTACTTTTAACAGTGGATTCTGGTTTTTTTTTTTTTTTTTTTTTACTGTTTGGGACATGCGGATGTGCATTTGCGTTTTAGAGTGGTGGTTACAAGGTATCGAGTTGAACTGAACACATTTTTACATTTGTAAAAGTCCCATCATTCAGGATGCTATCCCTTCAAACTCTTCTTCTTTTAGTACCAGGCCAGGCCTTCGTAGCCAGACTGGATCTAAAGGAAGCCTATCTCCGTATTCCCATATAACCCTCCAACAGGAAATTCTTACGTTTACTGGGCCCTGTTCTCATTTTCAGTTTACAGTCTTGCCCTTTGGTTTGTGTACTGCACCCAGGGTACATTTACAAAATGCCTAGTCACACCCATTGCTTATTGCAGAACCAAAAGTGTCCAAATCCATCCTTTCCTAGACGACATCCTCCTCCTAGCAGAAACTGATGACATCCTCCAAAATCATCTCAGGATTACCACTTTCCTACTACAAGACTTGGATTTCACCCTCAACCTCCAGAAATCATCCTTACTCCCGTAGCAAGACAAAATCTTTCTCGGCTGCAGGATCAGAACAGACCTGATGTGGGCTTTCCTCCCTCAGGACAAACTCCTGTCACTCTCCAATCACTTCCAAAGCCTATTACTAGTTCACCAGATATCTGTAAGACAATTCTTACAACTCCTGGGACTGATGGCAGCCGTCATTCCTATGCTTCCCCTAGCCAGAATGCACATGCGGAAGTTCCAGTGGTATCTGAAAAATGTGTGGTCACACCAACACTGCCTAGAACAACAAATTACCCTTCTGCCCTCCTCAAAACAGAACTAAGGTGGTGGATTCAACAAATACTTCAGTACCCGGGACTTCCACTCCAAATCCCCTCCCCAACCCATCTTATGCATACAGATGCATCAGACCTGGGGTGGGGGGTCACCTTGAAAGGTTTTAGGGTACAGGAAGCATGGAATCCATCCCTCCCTCCAAAAGAACTGTATCAGTGTAAGGGAAATGACTGCAGTTCTTCTTGCCCTGAAGGTACTCCTTCCTGTCCTCCAACTGGGCCCCCTTCAGATATTCACAGACAACACCACATTAATGTGGTATCTCAGCAAACAAGGAGGGACCAGAGCTTACCTCCTATGCCGGGTAACATTCCAAATTTGGGACCTTGCCTCCAGGCACAACTTAACCCTGCAGCCTTCATGCATCCCCTCTCAGGACAACAAACAAGCTGATATTCTCAGCAGAACATCCTCTCTACAACATGAGTGGATGTTGAACAGGGAGACCTTTCTAGACATTGTCCACTGGTGGGGCACACCTCAAGTAGATCTGTTTCCCTACCCCCAGAACAGACAGTTGAACAAATTCTGCACCAAGGATCACTCTCCACTTTCCTGGAGGGTGGATGCCTTCAGCATTCCATGAAAGGGAATGTTTCTATATGCTTTTCCTCCCTTCCCACTAATCCAAAAGGTCCTACTAAAAAGCAGGAATAATAAACCAAAAATCTTGCTGGTTACTCCCTACTGGCCAAGGCAGCACTGCTTCCCCATACTTCTCTCATTAGCCAAGGACAATCACCACAAGTTACCTCACAAGGTGGACCTACTCGCACGACAAAATGGAACTCTAATTCACCCTCATCAAGGTATCTTATGCCTCTGGGTGATAACTTCTAATCCCTTTCAGACACCACTACTCAGAGGACATGATTTCAGTCCTGAGGGAGGTCAGGAAACCTGCTAGTAGGAAATCATACCCATTAAAATGAGAAGAGATTCTCCAAACGGTGTCTACATAAAGACTGGTACCCTGGCTAGGCAGACCAATCCCTAGTGATTGTGTTTGTGAACTCATTAAGGCTGGCCTTTCCTACTCTTCAGTGAAAGTCCATCTTTCAGCCATTTTAGCTTGTCTACCTCTAACCCCTTTGCTATCCAGGTTGGATGTAAAACCTTTCCTGAGAGGGGTCTTACACTTGACCACCAAGAAAACCCATCCCGCCCCCCCTGAGACCTAAACTTCGTTCTGAAAAAACTAACACTGGCCCCATTTGAGCCAGCTAGCACTGCTACGCTCCAGAAGTGTACATGGAAGACTGACTTGCATACTAAACCAACGCCATCTTCTTCTTCAAGGGCTAAAACTTGATTTGTGCCTAGAAAACCTATGCCCAGACCTCCGGTCAGGCCTCTATACCTAAAGAACAAATTATAAGAATGGCTGAAGACCTTATTACGTTAATCAGAGGAAGCCAACCCTCCCCCCCCCCCTGTAAGAGACCTAAGACTGAATTTGCTTATGATTCTTCTGATCGGGATTCTGAAATTTCTGTTTCCACTGATGACCAGGATTTACCCTTATCTACCTATGAGGATTCTGATGCAGAGGACTCTATTCCCTCTGCTTCCCCTCCAGAGGATTTCTCTTTTGGTGAAACCTTGCATACTCTTAGGGAACATTTTCACTGGGAAAGCCAGGATTACTCTGATCCTAAAAAGAGGCTTAGGGATTTCTTACTCCTGCCCCAACACAGGCCTTTAGCTACCCCCCCCCCGTACTGGACATTGTTGATGCCTTTTCAGACTCTAGCTTGGCCCCTGACTCCGTACCTCCTGCTCCCAGAAAACCAGATAGATATTACAGGGTTCCTGACTCTCACAAGTTCCTCTTTAAAAATCCTACTGCAGATCCTGAGACCATTTCACAGGGACCCAAGGGCATTAAAGCTACTACTGCCAAAAATCCTACCCCCTCTGATAGAGATTCCAGGGCACTGGATAGATGGGGTAAGAAGGTATACACTTCTGCAACCTTGGCCATTAGGGTCTTAAACTGCCAGTTTCATATGTTAAAGTATCAGCAGCGTATTACTGGATTTCTTAAACAGAAAATGTTGATTCCTGAATGTGCTGAAAATAAGGATTTCATAATTCATAGGTTAGTACCAGACTAACTGCCCTTGCAAGCCATTTAAGCCTAGCCAATTATCCCTTGTGAGACTCAAACTCTATACCTTGTGTTTGTAAGGCAAACACCTTAACAATTAGGCTATCCTCCCAACCCTTTATTGGGGAGTAATCCCCCTATGGTAAACTGTCTCAATGACTTAACTTTAAAACTTCCAAGCCTTTCTCAACTGACTGGTCCTTTAGGGGGAAAGATTGCTCCCCAGGATTTACAGGATTTAATGCATTCTGCTGAACAAGTTGGAAAACATACTTTGCAATGTGGTTTTGATTCACTAGAGGCATCTTGCAGGGCTGCTGTCACTGGGTCTGTACTTAGAAGGCATGCTTGGCTTAAGGAGCAATCTTTGCCAGATCATGTTAAAGCTAAATTGCTGGATGCTCCCTTAAACGAGGACCGCCTGTTTGGCAACAAAGCAGAAGTAGTACTTAAAAAGATGGAGGAAAAATCTAAATCTATGCAAATTGTTAAAGATTTCCTGCAAGTACAGCCTCCAAGATTTTAGTAGGCATTGTCCCTCTAAGGAATTGGTCCTTCCCTGCCATTTCCAGGCCTTCAGTCCAAACCCAGAACCAGCAGAACACCCAGGCTTTCAGTCCCAAGGTACGCACAGGACTAAGCAGTGGGGGGCTCCCACTTCCAAAGCATGGAGTAGCAAGACCCCCCCCCCCCCCATGGTAAACTGTCTCAGTGACTTAACTTTAAAACTTCCAAGCCCTTCTCAACTGACTGCTCCTTTAGGGGGAAAAATTGCTCTGCAGGTAAAAAACTGGAAACTCATTACCCAGGACAAATGGGTTTTAAATATAGTTTCCCAAGGATACAGATTCCACTTCCACACTTTACCAACCCCAAACAGTTGGCCAGATCTACCCCCAAATCAGTGGGCAGAGGCTCAAAAGCAAGTTCTCTCTCTCAAGTATAAGGGCTATTCAAACTGTCCCAGAAGAGGAAACGGAACAACGTTTCTACTCAAGACTTTTCCTTGTGGTCAGAAAAGTCAACTCCTGGCGTCCTATACTGAATCTCTCTATCCTAAACACTTTTTTGGTGATCCCAAAATTCAAGATGCTTAACTCTTCACCAGTTGCTTTCTATGCTAGGCAAGGATGTCTGGTTGGCAACACTGGATTTAAAGGAAGCCTACCTGCACATCCCAATCAGGGAATCTTGCAGACGATACCTACGCTTCAAAGCAGGCTTCATGCACTATCAGTTCTCTGCACTGCCCTTTGGCTTATCTACTGCGCCCAGGGTATTCACAAAGTGCCTAGCTCCATCATTGTATTTTATTTTGCAGGCAAAGAAATATTCAAATATACCCATACCTGTACCTGGACAATTGTCTGATTCGGGCAGAAAGCCAGGACATACTATTGAATCATCTGGCATTTGTACAAAAGGTGCTAACTTCTCTGGGGTACACCATAAACGAAAAGAAATCACATCTTGTACCCTGCCAACAAATTGTATTCCTGGGAGTAAGCTTGAACATAACTTATCAGATGGCTTTCCTCACGCCAGAGAAACAAGTTCATTTGACAGCTTACTTCAAACTAATGGCCACAAAGACCCTGCTATCTGCAAGACAAATACTGCAAGTCTTGGGGTTCATGGTCTCCTGCATTCTCCTAATTCCATATGCAAGATTGCATATGAGGAAATATCTAAAAAGCCTATGGTGTCAACATTCTCAGGATCTAGAAGCAAGGATTCCCATCATACCTTGCCTACAGTTAGTTATTTTGGTGGGCAGAGGCCTGCCACCAAAACAAGGGACTGCCATTTACTCTACCCCCTGCCACCCAAACCCTAACAACAGATGCATCAGACTATGCATGGGGGGCTCACTTGGCAGGGAAGTGCATTCAGGGCAAATGGAACTTAAGTCAAATGCGCCTGCATATCAATAAAAAAGAAATGTTAGCTGTACAGAATGCTCTGACAGCCTTCAAGGACCACATTCTTCCAGGACAATTAATGGTAAAGACGGACAACACCACTGTTATGTGGTACATAAACAAGCAGGGGGGAACCCACTCATACACACTATGCAGACTAGCCATGGCTTTGTGGAGCACTGTCTTGAGCTACCAAGTGCACCCACAGGCTCAATTCCTGCCAGGAAAGCTAAATACACTGGCGGACGAACTAAGCAGAAATCTCTTGGACCCACATGAGTAGAAAATGGAACCAAAGACATTGAACATGTTGATAAACAAATGGGAGCCCATAGATATACCTGTTTGCCTCTCCCAGAACTGCCAATTGGACAAATTCTGCACAAGGACTCCCCACAAACAAGCTTGGAAAGTGGATGCCCTGTCCTTCACCTGGAAAAACCTATCAGTTTATGCCTTTCCTTCTCTGCCTCTCCTCTCCAAAGTACTACTAAAGATCAAACAGGACAAACCAAGGACAATACTGATTGCACCAGACTGGCCATGCCAACACTGGTACCCCCCTCTTGCGCAGTGTGTCACTGCTGGCACCATGGCGCCTGCCTCAGACCCCTACCCTGCTGTTCCAGCAGGAGGGCCAGATTCTGCACCCTCAGCTTCAAACCCTGAACCTGGCAGCCTGGCTAATTACCTGATCTCTCTGTTACCATCCCTCAGTAAACAAGTGATGGATGTCATTCTGGAGGTAAGGCGGCCTAGTACTAGAAAATCTTATGCTGAAAAATGGAAAAGATTCTGTTCCTGGAACCAAACTCAGGGGATGGGCACAGCAGCGCCCAATTTACCTCAGATTCTTCAATACTTAACTGAGCTGCTTCACAAAGGCCTTTCCTTTTCCTCCATCAAAATTCATGCCTCAGCCATTTCAGCTCATTACAACGCAGAACCACCCCTCTTCTCTCATCCACTGCTCAAGCAGCTCCTCAGAGGGGCCAAAAACTCTAAAGACCACCCAGGAGAGCCCCAACCCCAGCCTGGGACCTTAACTTTGTTTTGGAAAAACTCACTCTACCTCCTTTTGAGTCAGGTGCAAATTCAGAGTTGAAGTTCCTTTCTTGGAAAACAGCCTTCCTTTTAGCCATCACTTCAGCAAGAAGGGTGTCTGAATTACAGGCCCTTATGGCAGTGGAGCATTTCATCATCTTTCATGCAGACAGGGTGTCCCTCAGGACCAATCCCTTCTTCATGCCCAAGGTAGTATCCAGTGTGGCTCTTAATCACTCCATTAATTTACCAACCTTATTTTTTAATCCACAGAACAAGAGGGGAATGTATACTGCACTACTTAGATGTGCACAGACAACTTAGATTTTACTTGGACAGAACTAAACCTCTCAAATCTGAACGGCTGCTGGTGGCATTTGCTGCAGGGGTAGAGGGGAAGACCATTTCAAAACCAACCATTTCTAATTGGATAGGCCATAGGGGATAAGACCACATTCAACCAGGGCTGCATCTACCTCTACAGCCTTTCTCAGAGGTGTCCCTACCAGGGACATCCTAGAAGCTGCTACCTGGAGTTCTGTGCATACTTTCACCAAGCATTACCGTTTGCCAATTTTCTCTAAATCCAGAGCTGGCTTTGCCACTGCAGTCTTACAGGGCCTTATAGCTGGTCCTAATGCTATCTAATTTCTTCCTCCCATCCTTAGCTTTGGGAATCTACACAAATGTGATGACTGCAACAGTGAAACATGAAGAACATAGTACAATTGTGTACAGTTAGCATAAATGTAGATGTTCAAGTGTATTCACTGTTGCAGTCCTGGTTACCCTCCCTCCAGCCCCCCTGACTCCTTTTGGCTATACCTCTATTCCTTTTTACTATGCTTAAAGCTTTTTGGTGTATTTGCTTTTTTGTTGGAGGTGTAACCTTGTATATATATTTAATTGCTTCCCATTAGGGGGACACCTGACATCTTAGGCAAGAAAAACTGATGTAATGGCGTCGGCTGCATGCTTTATACCCCTGACTATCTGACGTCATGGAAGATGAGACAGCAACCAACGCAGGACCCAAGACTTTGATAATCAGGCCGACTGAGGGCAACTGCAAGCAGATAACCCAAGTATGATGACTGCAACAGTGAATACACTCAAACATCTACATTTATGGTAACTGTACACAACTGTACTTTCTTCGTGTTTCACTGTTGCAATCATCATATGTGGGTTATCCCTGCCAGGGTAGCCCTCAACCGGCCCGAATACCAGAGGCTTAGTATTTCTGTGTCAGATGCTGTCACTTCAGGACTGACGTCAAGTCGTCAGTAGTATAAAGTAAGGCAGCCGACACCATTACATCAGTCTTTCTTGCATGGAGCCAGAAGCAGTTCGCACGAGTGCCGGTCGGCCGCTACCTGAGTTTCGTGTATCGAATTGAAGTTGAAGTCTTCTAAAGCTAAGTACCCCATTGGGGATCCTTTTGTCTTGCACTAACCAATGTCAGAAAAAGTTAATAATTGTCTCTCCTGTAGAAAGCAAATACCACACACAGGCTTTCATTCGTACTGCGTGACTTTAGGCCCCGACCACGACGTCGCTCGTTGTCACTTTTGTGCTTTGTTCAACGCCAGAACTATCCATAGTCGGGCCCTTAGTATAGCTAGATATTTTCGCTTGCAGTCCTCGAATTCCATTATGGTTTCAGTAAGCCATCCGACAGCAGATCTTCCCCAAAAAATTTATAGACAGAGACAGACCGCACAGGTCCAAACCTACCCACGACACTTCCGTTAAGCTAGTCGTCAGTTCTCTGGTCCTCAGTGAGGTGCTTTCGCAGCCCCTGATGCCCACTTCTGTGGATTCACAGGCCACTACCGAGACCCTTTCGGAGTCCATTATGCCGCAAAACTCTTTTTGACTAAGGATCCTGCGGTCATCTCTACCTTGGATGGGTCTGGAGCTGCTGAGTAGGCACCGGCTTCCAAGGAAGTCCTTCGCACTACCGATTCTCGACACAAACAGACGTCTTCTTTTGCGACTACTGTTCTTTTGAACATGACCGAGTTTCTTAGACCCAGGTTACAAACCACTCTCAAGAAACCCACGACCCAATCTCAGGACCTGCTTCCTTGCCTCAGTCTCAAATGCTTAAAATGGTGGAAGACCTTATCATGCTGATCAGGGGAAGCCAAGCTACCCCCTCCAAAAGGAAGAGAGATCTGTCCCCTGTAGTTTTGTCTGAACAAGAGTCAGATGACTCTGATGCATCTGAATATGAAGACATGCAACCCCTCTCTGCTTTTGAGGATTCTGATCCAGCGGACTCCATCCCTTCAGCCTCTCCCAAAGAAGATTTATCCTTTGGGGAAACCCTTCATACCTTAAGGGAGCATTTCCAATGGGAGAGTCAAGACTACCCTCAGTCTAAAAAAAGACTCTGGGAATTCTTAGATCTTCCACAGCACAGACCCTTGGCCATCCCCCCAGTCCTGAATGTTGTGGAGGATGTTTTCCTGGAATCTAGCTTGACTCCTGCACCCGGGAAACCAGACAGGTACTATAGAGTCCCTGACTCACACAAATTTATTTTTAAAAATCCTACTGCTGACCCTTGGGTAATTTCTCAAGGGCCTAAAGGGATTAAAGCCTCTGCCACAAAATCCAACCCCCTCAAATAAGGATTCCCGACCACTAGACAGATGGGATGAAAAAGTATACACCTCAGCTACTCTTGCTATCAGGGCACTAAATTGTCAGTTCCATATGCTGAAATTTCAGCAACATGCCCTGGAACTACTCAAACAAAAAATGTCTTCTTTTCTTGCTTGTGCAGAATCTAAACCGTTACAAAAGTTAATGCATTCAGTAAGTCAAGTAACTAAACAAACCTTGCACTGTGGTTTTGACGCCCTAGAAGCTTCTTGCAGGGCAGCAGTCACTGGATCTGTCATTAGAAGGCATGCATGTCTTAAGGAACAGCGCCTGCCAGACCATGTCATATCTAAATTGTTGGATGCCCCCTTGCACAAAGACAACTTATTTGGCACTAAGGCAAAAGAGGTATTAATAAAGATGGACGAAAAAGCAAAATCTATGCAGACAGTTAAGGATTTCTTACAGGTCCAGCCACCCAGGTTCAGCAGGCATTGTCCAACCAAGCACTGGTCCTTTCCTGTTCCCACTAAGCCAGTCTAGGCCCCATTGAACCAGACCCCCCAGACAGCAGCCACAGGGAATGCAGAGATCTAAGCAGTGGACTGCTTCCACTTCAAAACCAGGGAGTTCTAAGCCACCCCCTTATGGTAAGAACTCACAATGACTCACCTTCCCCACCTTCTCACTCTGCCCACCTTCACTTTCCCGTAGGAGGGAAACTCTCCTTTCACACAAGCACCTGGGCCACCATTACCAATGACCACTGGGTTCTCAACGTAGTGTCTCAGGGATACAAATTTTCCTTCCACACCCTTCCAACCCCAAAAGGGTTCCCAGATCTACCTCAAAACCAGTGGGCAGAGGCTCAAAAGCAAATCCTTTTCCTGCTTTCTATGAGGGCAGTAGAGCACGTTCCTGCAGAACAGATCAGCCAAGGTTTCTACTCCAGACTTTTTCTGGTGCCCAGAAAAGAGGGCACCTGGCACCCCATCCTCTATCTATCCATTCTAAACACCTTCCTAGTGATCCCAAAATTCAAAATGCTCACCCTCCAGCAACTGCTACCCATGGTCTCCAAGGACACTTGGCTAGCCACCCTAAATCTAAAAGAAGCCTACCTCAACATTCCTGTCACGGAATCATGCAGAAATATCTCAGTTTCAGGGCAGGATCTTAACACTTTCAGTTCTCTGTGCTTCCCTTTGGCTTATCTACTGCTCCCAGAGTTTTCCCAAAATGTTTGGCTCCGGCCATTGCCTTTAACAGACCAAGGAATAGATTTACCCATACTTAGGTGACTGCCGTATTCAGGCAGACAGCCAGGAAAAGCTGCTCAAGCACCTGCCCTTTGTAAAGACCCTGCTAACCTCCGTAGGGTACGCAATCAATGAAAAGAAATCCAGACAGATGGCCACCCAAAGGATTATCTTCCTGGGAGCAAACCTGCACACAGCATCCCAAATGGCATTCCTTACACCAGAAAAACAAATTTTCCTGACAGCCTACTTCTCTCAACTAGCCACCAGACCCCAGTTGTCTGCAGGGAAGATCCTTCAAGCTCTGAGGTTCATGGCATCTTGCATACTACTCATTCCATATGCCAGATTTCTTATGAAGAAGCTTCAGTAGTACCTAAAAAGCTTTTGGTGTCAACACTCTCAAGACTTGGAGACTTTCATACCTATAATTCCTTGCCTCAGAAAAGATTTTCTTTGGTGGGCAACAGCATGCTCCCACAACAAGGGACTATCTTTCTCACCTCTCACCACCCCCCCGCCGCCCAGACCATCACCACAGACGCATCAGACTATGCTCTGGGTGCACACCTGGACGGCAGGTGCATACAGGGCTAATGGAACCCACAGCAAATCCCTCTGCACATCAACCAAAAAGAGATGATGGCTGTCCAGTATGCCTTAATAGCTTCCAAGCCCCTTCTCTCCCCAGGGGCTCTCCTGATCAAAACGGACAACACCACTGTGATGTGGTATATCAACTAGCAGGGATGGACTCACTCCTACCCTCTGTGCAGGCTGGCCATGACCCTTTGGCACACAGCCTCTGCCATACAACTGCAGCTGTTGGCACAATTCCTACCAAGTTCTCTCAACTCTCTGGCAGACCAATTAAGCAGAAATCTTCTGGACCCACATGAGTGGCAGCTCAGCAGAAGAACCTTCACCGTAATAACTCAGAAATGGGGCACCCTGGAAGTCGACCTCTTTACCTCCCACAGCAGCCATCAGCTCAGCAAATTCTGCAACAGGGAGCATCACTGCATGATTTGGAAAGTGGATGCCCTGTCCTTCCCCTGGGTCAATCTATCGGTCTATGCCTTTCCTCCACTACCTCTCATCACCAGGGTACTGCTCAAAATAAAGGGGGAAAGTCCAAGGACAATACTTATAGCTCCACACTGGCCTCGCCAGCACTGGTACCCCTTGCTGCGCAGCCTGTCCCCACTGCCACCATGGCATCTTCTTCAGATTCCAAACCTCCTGACGCAGAGGGAAGGGGAATTCATGCATCCCCAATTGCAGACACTTAGTTTAGCAGCTTGGCGTATTCCCTAACCCCGGATCAATCTGCCAACCTCAGTAAACAGGTTCTAGATGTTATACATGAGGCCAGATGCCCTAGCACTAGAAAGTCTTATGCTGACAAATGGAAAAGGTTCTGCAACTGGATCCAGGCTAAGGGAGCCAATATGGCACAGCCCTCCCTCCCTCTCATCCTGGATTACTTAGCTGACCTACTACACCGTGGCCTCAATTTCTCCTCTATAAAAAATCATGCCTCTGCTATCTTTGCTCATTTCCCCACTGAGCAGCCCCTTTTATCACACCCTTTGATCAGACAGTTCCTAAAAGGGGGTTAGCAACTTGAGGCCTCCCAGAAGAGCACCAACCCCAGCTTGGGACCTTAACTTTGTGTTGGAAAAGCTCACCCTGCCCCCTTTTGAGCCAGCTTCTTCTGTGGAGCTAAAATTTCTCTCAAGGAAAACATCTTTCCTTCTAACCATCACTTCAGCCAGAATAGTCTCCAAGCTGCAAGCGCTCATGGCTGTGGAACCCTTCATCATCTACCATGCTAACAGGGTATCCCTCAGAACTAACCCATCCTTCATGCCCAAGGTGGTGTCCAGTATGGCTCTTAACCAATCTATTCATTTGCCTACCTTTTTTCCTAATCCCCAGAACAAGAGGGAAAGGATCCTGCACTCTCTAGATGTGTACAGACAGCTCAGATTCTATTTAGACAGAATTAAATCCTTCAGAACGTCTGATCAATTGCTGGTTAGCTTTGCTACAGGGGCAGAAGGCAAAGCCATCTCCAAACAAACCATTTCCAAGTGGATAGCACACTGCATCCATTTCTGCTGCAAACAACATGGAAAGCCTCCCCCCAAGGGCGTCAGGACTCACTCCACTTCTGCAGCTTTCCTCAGAGGAGTCCCCACTAGAGACATCCTGGAGGCTGCCACTTGGACAGCTGTTCACACTTTTACCGAACATTATCACTTGCCTCTCTTCTCCAAATCCAGGGCAGGGTTTGCCTCTGCAGTCTTGCAGGGCATCCTAGCCAGCCCCTAGGTTCCTTGACTCTCTCCACCCTTCCTCAGCTTTGGGAATCAACCCACGTGTGATGACTGTAACCGTGAAACATGAAGAACATAGTACAGTTGTGTACACTTACCATAAATGTAGATGTTCGAGTGTATTCACTGTTGCAGTCCTGGTTGCCCTCCCTCCAGCCCCCTGTCTTTCTCTACTTTCTACCTATCCTCTTTTTTTGCCCATATCTTATGGAAATGGTATTTACTTTTTACTGGAGGTGTTCCACACCATTTGATTGCTTCCTGTTTTGGGGGCTCCTGACATCTGAGGCAAGAACAACTGATGTAATGGCGTCGGCTGCATGTTTAATACCCCTGATCACCTGACGTCATGGATGAGGCGACAGCATCCGATGCAGAAATCCCAAGACTCTCGTATTAGGGTTGACTGAGGGCTACCTGCAGGCAGATAACCCAAGTGTGGTGACTGCAACAGTGAATACACTCTTAACATCTACATTTATGGTAAGTGTACACAACTGTACTTTCTGTTAACGGATGAGAAGATTAGGACTATTGTGGGTGATGAACCTGCCTTTGTGTTTAAAAATAAAAAGAATCTTAAGCGGCTCCTTTGCTACCCCGATAGAGTTAAGGAGAGTAGAAATGTAATTGAAATAAATGGCACATTAAAATGTGGAGGATGTAAATATTGCACATATATTGAGACAGATAATGTTTTTGTGAACCCTGATAGTGGCAGGAGATTTTATTTTAAAGTCTGTGCTAGCTGTGACACTAAAGATGTTATTTAATTAGCGCACTGTCACATTCTCTTCATTCTATGTGAGGAAGAGCAATCGGAAGTTTAAGGAGCATATAAGAGAACACCTTTATTCCATTAATATCAAGTACATGTCAAATGCTCTAGCGAAACATGTAGTGGAGAAGGGAGCTTGAGCATACATTCAAGTTTAGAGTTACTGATGGGTTTTTTGAAATCCTGAGAATAGGTGACATCAGGAATCGTACAGAGATTGCAGAACTTGAGTGGATTCTTAGAATGCAAGCACACAAAGGGTTGGGACTAAATGAGAATGTCCCTCTTAAACCTATATTGAAAGCACGCAGGTTGTTTAGGTTAATATTTTAAATGCCTTTGTTATATATAAATGTTTTTTGCAATATGTCTTTGGTTGTATGTCCTTGTACCTTTAAATGAAAAAGGGTGTGAGAGTCACTTTAGCTCATGATTGGGGTATGTAGTATTTAAGCTGCTTCTGTTGTGACTATGGTGGATCTGATGAAGCAGAGTTCTTATTTTCTGTGAAAGCGCGTATCCTTGTTTATTTGTGGAATAAATTATAACATATTTTACCTGCCTGTGTCTTTCCTAGTGCAACACTTTTGTGGACTGTGTTTATACATTATTTGGCCGTTTGTTGCACTTGGTTTACTTGAATTGTGCATAGCTGTGTTTCTGCATAACAGAAAACTAAGCAAATTTTGTTCCAGGAACCCTTGCAAGCTGTCCTGGAAAACAGATGATTTTTCTTTTCCTTGGAAGAGAATGTTTCTTTCTGCATTTCACCCTTTCCACTGATATGCAGAGTAATTCTAAAGATCCAAATGGACACCCCAGTAGTTATTGTGGTGACCCCCTTTTGGCTTAGGCATTGGTTCTACCTTATTTTGGAACTGGACATGAGCAATTACCACACGCATTCTCACAGATTTGCTCTATTCACACAAGATGGGGGGAGTTTGATACACCCCAGTATCAATCAAATTCAGCTGACTGCCCATTTGATTCCGTTCACATACGCATTAGGCACTTAATTCATGAGAATGTGTATGCCTAACCAGGAGCCCTTCAGGGATTTTGTACCACTGGTGCTCAAAGATTTGTGAGTTATTTTCCTCTTTCCTCTCTCATTCCTCTGTAAAGGTTTGTCTTGTGGTCATTTCAGCATGTCTGTCCATGGATCTTCCTCTTTCTTCTCTTTGTTGTGAAACAGTCTGTGAAAGGAATTTTACACCTGAGACCTCTTCAAACAGGTTGCTCATCCATGAGATCTCACCTTTGTGGTGGAGAAATTGACCGTCACCTTTTAAACCTGGCCTTCAAGCTGATTTCGAGTTCTTGCCTTGGAAAGCTGGTACACACCGTAGATCTGAAATCTGCAAGAAGAGCATCTGAGTTACCAGCTCTCATGGTGAGTGAGCCCTACCTGATTTTCCACAGGGATAATGCCTCTTTAAGAGGAAATCCCTCATTCATTGATTCCAGAGCTTACCTTGAATTAAGCTATCAGTCTCGCATTTTTCTACCCAGAACCTAAAAACCAGGGAGAAAAGATTGTACATACTCAGGATGTGCATAGGCAATTCCAGTCCATCTTGACAGAACTAAGCCCTTTAGAAAAGTTGACCAACTATTTATTTTTTATTGAGTGGTAAAAAAGGGACGTCCTGTGTCTGAATGGACAATTTCCAGGGTTGTTGTCCTCAGCTACCATTTTTTGGTATTCCCACCATGGCATATCCACTCCAGGCAGTATCAAGCACATCCTAAATTTGTTACAGTTTTACTTATCTGTACCTGAAGTTGCTAAAATTTTGCTTATGTGGAGCTTTTCTCCCCGGGCCTCTACTGAAAATTGACATATATCCAGTTAGACCAGCCCAGTCAACAAATGTAAAATAAATAAAAATAAAATAAATTCTGCTAGGAAGCCGCGGTGGTGCAGCTGTAGTGTTGTTGTCTCACAGCAAGAGGTTCTCCCGTTCGATTCTCGGCTGGAGCGCCTTCTGTGTGGAGTCTGCATGTCCTCCCCGCGGTCGAGTGGCGTTCGAAAGACTTGCGTAGAATGGGCGTGCCTTCGCTGAAGGTTGTGCGTCGAGCTTGCACCTCGGCACCCGTAAAACAATCTACTGCCAATCATTAGTGGACCGGAGTTCTGCTGTGGCGACTCCTAACCAGGAAAAGCCGACCGAACAAGAACCACCTTGTCTTCTTCAGTGGCATACCGAAATGGGGTAGACTTTAGAAGCATTCTAGAGGCAGCTACTACATGATTCTTTATACTTACTAATGCATTTACAAAGTATTGCAAACTGGATTCCTTTTCTAGGTCCAGTTCGAGCTTTGCTAGGACCATTCTCCAAGAGCTTCTGGATCCCTTATGCTTCCTCAAGGTTGTATAAGCACTGGTAATCAACCTGTATAACCTAAAGTCTTCTGCAGCACTGAGACGGATGACCATGTTACAGTTGTGTAAGTTGCACTTTTCCATAGCAGTAAGTGTTCAAATTCCTCACTCCTGCAGTAACCATACTCGCCCTGCACCCCCCTACTGTTGTATACAGATTTTGATGGAATATAAAGTAAAGTTGTGTTTTTCTATTTTATACTTTGTATGTTTATTGTCATTGGTTGGTTGTTTCAAGATTGTTAGGCTCTATTTTCATGGTATGGACAAGAAAGTTTTGAAGAAAGCTTCACTTAACTGCTGAGTTCCCTCCTTCAGAAGCCAGCCAGTGGTTGTTTCCTAGGCAGGCAACAACCCATGTAGCCTAAAGGCTACTCTAACAGTGAGGAATTTGAGCATCTGCTGTTATGGTTATATGCAACTTGCACAACTGAATTTCCCAAGCCTGCTTCCAAATGTACCTTTTTTGAACATGAAATATCTGTATTAAATTAACACACACACAACATAGGTGATCATGCATTTCTATAACTGAAAAAACATATTGACATAATTGTAGTTGAAAACATTATACATCACAAACCATATTAATATAATTGTGGTTGCAAACATTATACATCACTTATAATCTATCCAGTCATTTTCAGTAAAACATTACATAGCTCATTCAGATCCTGCCTTGTTTTAAACCTCGTTCCTCCTTTCCATGTATTGTTCACATAATTCATTCCCATTTTTTCCTTTGTAAGTTGCTTCTACCCTTTTCTGAAGATCCCACTTCTAGTTGTTTTGTCTCTGTTACTATATTCACTACTTCTAGTAAAGCTGGTTTAGACTTCGATTTCCATTTTTTAGCAGCCACCATAATTAGACTCTGCAAGGCCTAACTGTGTCTAGGCAATTCCAATTCTGTATCCTAGCTCAAAAAAAAAATTCTTAGTTACACCAGTTTGCTCACCCAGTATCTCTGACAGAGAAGTTTACAGGGAATCTTTAAAGTTTACTAACTTATTACGCTCCCAGAAAATATCTTCCCAGTTACCTCTTTCATCCTTTATCACACCTCCAGCATTTGCTTTCTACCTGAGGAAAAATTCTTTGGAGTCTTGGGGTATAAAAATATCCATGTAAACACTTCCAAGCAAAGATCCTTAATCTTGGTGCTGCATATTTGGGAGACATACAGCTTCCCATTGTTTATTTGTAAATTCCTTGTCCAGTCTCTCCTCCCAATCCTTTCTAGTCTCCTCTGATTGATTCTTATAGCTATCATGCAATATTTTGTATGCTATACTAATTATTCCTTTTTAAAACAGTGCAAGAACTTCTCTATGTAGAGGATTTTCAATTCATACATATATCTAGCTAATCACTGTATTTATTAGATCACATAATGGTAGTAGAAGTAGCAAATTTAAACTCGCCCTAAGTCAGAAAAATAAAAAATATGTTTTAAAATATTGTACAGAATTACTAAATATTCAGAAGTAATACAAGCAGGGTAGACAGTCTGTTTCCAGTCAAAAATCCTTTATTAACCACACAGACAAGCGATCCAAGTAAAACAAAAATAACAGAATAACTATTTGTGTATATATATATATATATATATATATATATATTTATTTATATGTGTGTGTATATATATATATATATATATATATATATTTATATATGTATGTATATATATATATATATATATATATATATATATATATATACACACATACATATATAAATATATATATATATATATGGGTCTACTTTGTATAACCGAACTTCTGATTCACCGACACGCAATTTACCGACCCCAAACAACCGAAAGCACACAACACCGACAAACACCAACAACTCAAAAAACCGAGCACCATTACACCGACACAAAAAACGTAAACTACACATTGCACACAATAACATATCCACTAACCTTAACCTAAACCCTAACCCTAACGTCCAACACTACCGCACACTTACCCAACCCGCACCCTAACCCTAACTCACTTAACCCACCCCTAAACCTCAACACCGTCACTATCGCACACTCACTCCACCCGCATACTAACCCTAACACACTCAACCCTTCCCTACACTACACTACGTCACTATCACACACTTACCTTACCGGAACCCTAAGTCCGACACTACCACACACTCACCTTTCCTACACCCTAACCTAAAATCCCTCACTATCGTACACTTACCTGTCTGCTCCCCAATCCTAAATCCGTCACTATCGCACACTTACCGGATCGCGCTCACACGTTGCCGTTGTCGTTCTTTCGGCTGTTGGAATATCGCCTTTTCGATCATCTACCTGTTCAGTCGTTCCGTCTCGATCTTCTGGGTGTCGGTTCGGTTATTCGAAGTAGACCCATATATATATATATATATATATATATATATATATATATATATATATATATATGTATATATATATTTATATATATATATATATATATATATATATATATATATATATATACTTTTTATCAGGTATGGAAAAGTAGTTTAGTGTGCTGTAAGACTGTATTGGTATACATGTTAACAAATTCAAATCCATTCCCCCATCAGTGTGACATTTGCACTGGTCCCGCCCTACTTAGTAGCTGTCATAATAATATAACCCTCATGTACTTTAAATAAAATTAATAATGATGTGGTGCCTCTTATTAACTAGATTAATTCTGTGATTTTGTCCAAGACAATGTACTATGTGGCTGGAAATATTTAAACCTCACCTTCCCTCCCTCCCAGCCATCCCCTGGCTTCTTCAATTCTAAGATGGTCTTTGCATGATCTTGGAACTCTCAGGTTCCAGGTTTGCATGACCAGGTCTAGGATATCGGAGCCCCTGGTGGGACAATGGATTAGTTGATCCAGAGCGTTGGAATTTATGAATTCCAAGAACCGTTGGGAAAAGGAGTTGGTACCCGAGTAGTTTTCCCAATTAATGGCAGGGTAGTTGAAATCACATAGTATTAGGGTGTTTGGTTGTATCTTAATATTTTCCAGTATGTTTAGGAAGGTGTAGTGAGAATCTTGGGGAATGGTGGGGGATCTGTAGCAAGCTACAATTTGGATTGCAGTCTTACCTAGTGTTAGTTGCACCTGGAGAATTTCAGATGCATTGTGTTGGGCAACTAGCCTGGAGGTGTGAATATCCTTGGTGAATATGGACACTCCTCCATCTTTAGTGTTTCGGTCTTGGTTTTGTGGCCAAAAAGTGTGGTAAGACTTGTAGCCTGGTATTGCAGGGGTGCTCTCCTACCGTCCCATCAGTCTGACAAGCCTGATCTGCAAGGGCATGGAACGCATTATCATGGAGCTTATAAACAAAGACATTGGCAACCTCCAGACCCTGGACCCCACCCAGTTTGGATTTGTGAAGGGCCGATCTTGTCTCCTGAATCTGATTGACTTCTTTGAATCTGTCTCCAGAGCTGTGGACGAGGGTAAGGAGGTCCACACAGCCTATCTGG
This sequence comes from Protopterus annectens, assembly GCF_019279795.1. NCBI lineage: Eukaryota > Metazoa > Chordata > Ceratodontiformes > Protopteridae > Protopterus > Protopterus annectens. The sequence continues at coordinate 33,605,723 of NC_056729.1, forward strand.
ACCTCGCCAAGGCCTTCGACACCATCCCCCACTCTGGAATCATAGATAAACTTATTAAGCTGGGCATAAATCCCCACGTCACTCGATGGGTTGCCAACTGGCTTACTGACAGAACCCAGACTGTAAAAGTAGCCGACTCCAAATCCAGCTCCAGACAAGTGGAGTACCTCAGGGTTCAGTCCTGGGACCACTCTTGTTTGGCATCTACTTCTCTGAAGTACAGGCCAACACTAAGGGACTCTGGCTAACAAAGTTTGCACATGACTGCAAACCGGGAGCCATTATTGAATCCCCAAATTATGTGGATATTCTACAAAAGGGCCTTACAGAAACAGATGCCTGGTGCCAGAGCCATGGGCTCAAGCTTAATGCCAAGAAATGTATAGTCATCCCCTTTGGAAAAAAACATGTACCCATGAGCTACCACATAGGTGGCAGGACACTAAACATCGAAAGTGTGATGAGAGACTTAGGGACACAAGTGGACAGTGGTCTCACTTTCGATAACCACATTGCCACAACTGTCAGGAAATCCTTCTACATGGCACACCTCATCACTAAGGGCTTTTCATCCAGAAAAAAGGCGGTCATTGTCCCACTGTACTCATCCCTCATTAGACCCATTATAGAGTATAATGCCCCATTTGGTATGTACCTCACAAGGCATCTGCAACAGCTGGAAAGGCCACAGAAATACCTCACTAAAAGAATTACAGGCCTAAAGCAGATGCCATATGCTGACCGTCTAAAAAAAATTCCAGCTATACTCTGTGGCATATCGTCTACTCAGAGGCGATCTCTGCTTAACATACAAGGCCATGCCAATCCCTGAGCTGTTGGACATGCTCCACTTAAAGAAATCCCAATCCCTCAGAGCCACATGCTCCAGGGATGTAAACGTTATCATCACAAAGAACAAAACATGCTGGAGGGATAGGTTCCTGACCCAGAGACTCCCCATACTCTGGAATAGACTGCCCATACATATCAAGCAGAGAACCTCATTGGCCCTCTTCAAAAGGAACCTTGATGATTGGATGGGAGATAGGCAATTCAAATTCACCTCTGGGATCATGTCAGTCGCCCTGCTAGACAGGGGCCCAGAGAAGTAAATATTGTAGGAAAACATTTCCAGGGAATTGTTATTGGCTAGGCTTGCATAGGCCTTAGGGCCGATAGCCTAGTACCAACCTATGAACCTCAACATTTCTTGCATCTGTCCTGTCTCTGTAACTCTTTAGGCAAAAGGACAGCAAACTCCATCTGAGGAGTTGGGGATGGCATAGTGCATTATGGGAAGAGGGAGGAGCTCCAGATTTGGATCCAAGTCTTGGAAATGTAGCCGAGTTGGATCCAAGGGTCCCATCCATAACCCATCAGTGAGGAAGAATGAAAATGGGCAACACAAATGCCAAGTTATGCTACGAATATGACTTCTAATTAAACAAAACCTCCCAGATCGTTAGTTTTTTTTTTTCCGTCCAAGCTTCCATAGGAATACCATCTGTTCCTGGGGACTTTCCTTTTTATTTGTTATCCACCACCATTTTTATCTCCTCTGCTACTATCCTAACTATTCGTAATTGAGCCTCATCTACCTCTAACTTTGGCATATTTAATTATTCCATAAACAATTTCTATTTGTACGTTTTCTTTATGTCCATGTTTCTGTTTTATTCAGACTTTAATAAAATTTCTGAAATATTTGTAGCACCTCTAAAGAATCTTTTGTTACCTTCCTTCTTATCAGTTCCCAAGGCTTGGCGACAACCCTTTCTGCTTTCTGTTGCCTGAGTCATTGTGCTAAAAGTTTTTGTGCTGTGGCATTGTCAAAAAACTGTTGCTTAACAGCAGTCTTTCTAAACTCATGCATATTATCGAGGTAATCCCTCATTTTTTGCTTAGAATTTTGCAGTTGCTCCTCCACTTGTTCTGCGAGATTCCCACCATTCTGCAATACTTGGATTACAGTCGCTCTAAGTAATTCTTGTTTCTTCTTAACCATGTATCTCTCTTATTTCCACCTTATTTTTAAACTCCAGTTTAATTTTATCCCACTCCCTAGCTATGTTTTCAGAAGAAATTTCTGGTCTTCTCTAACCCCACTACCCATTCCTTAAATTCCTCTTTCTTCAGTAGATAGATGGGAAAGTGCCATTATCTCATTTTTATTTCAGTACCCTGCATTTTTATTTATTTTATTTTACATTTGTTGACCGGGATAGTCCAACTGGATACATGTCCATTTTCAGCAGAGGCCAGGGGAGAAAAGCTCCAAAGGTGGTTACATATGCAATCATCACAATGTGCAGGTAAAACAAGAGTCATAACATTGTACAAATAAAACATACTTTACAGTCACAGTTAAATTTATACAGTCTAACACACTTCTTATCTGGCTTAACAAATAGATAGTTGAGTTCCATTTACAGACATAGTATTAGTACACCAGTATGAATAAAGATTTAGTCAGGCTTGGAGCAGGGACATATCCATTGAGACTTGAAATACTCCTTGAGAGCTTTTTTGAATTGAGATAGGGTGGTATCTAGGGTAATGTTAGCAGGAAGTGAATTACAAATTTTGCCAGCAGAGTTGGCGAACAGGGAGTCCACCAGCTGATTTGATGGTTTGCACTACCAGTCTATTAGATGACCGGAGTGATCTGGATTTGGAGTGGGGATAGATGATGTTTTTCAGTGCAGGTGTATTTTCTGGTTGGTTAAGTGCATTGTGAGCCACAATAGGTTGATTGTACTGAATCTGCCTGGGTAGCTCTAGCCATCCGAGATAATTTAGATTTTTACAGTGATGCGTTCTGTAGGGTAGACCAGTGACAAATCCAGCTATGTTATTATAGCAGCTTGAGAGTTTAAGATCAGTTTTTATTTTGGCTGGCAAGTAAAGGAGAAGCATAGTAGACTGTAGAGAGTAGATGGGAGTGGGCAATGGAAGTCCTAGCATGTGGGGTAAGGAATGGCTTTATCCTATATTACAAGCCCAGTTTTCTATTAATGGTTTTGATTGTTTTGTTGACGTGCACATCAAACTTAAGATTATCTACAATAACTCCTAGGAGTTTTCTGTGGGCATCTGGAGAGATTATGGTACCATTATTAGACTTAAAGGAGAGAGAGAGAGAGAGAGTGCCGTGGATCTTTGGGTGGGGTAGAAAAGTAGGAGCTTTGTTTTGTTTTAGTTATTAGCGCATGATCTGAAATCGTTATTGGGTGCATATCAAAACTTTCAGTTAAATGCACATTTTCCTGTGAAATGGGAGTTCTGTCTAACCTAACCCAGTTTTTGTAGCTTGGGAAATGTGTAAATTCACTCTGATCTCCTACTACTGAATTCATATCTTCCTTGCCAAATATTTTTATGGATTTCTTCAAAAATCTGCCCTCCTTTGTTCTATTTTGCCTTCTGGGTGCCCCAGACACTTTGTGTCTGCTGCAAATCAAATTCTAGTCCCCCACCTATTAGTAATATTCCTTGCTGAAAACTGATTATTTTTCCCAGAATTTTCTTAAGCTCCATTATAGTTTTAGGTGTAATATAAATAATTCCCAGAGTAATTCTCCTCCCTTGCCAGTAGCCCCTTAGTACTACATATCTAACATTATTATCTTTTTTATCCTGTTCTATCACAACTGGAGCTCCTTTTGCAATTAATGTAAGTGCTCCTCTTTTCCTTTATCCCAGGTATTCTGCTGAAGAACTGTCCTGAAAACCTTTCTTTATCAGATTTGCACGTTCAGTGTCTCCTATAGCATAGTTATTTGCAGTCTACATTTTTAATGTAGTTAATATAGTTCACACTATTCCTGTTTTGTATTTATATCTATGAGGCCATATTTAAAGATAGTATCAAAAGAGTCATTATGTTGAAAAGTTATTTCCACCTTTTATTTGTAACAACTTTTTTGTTAAGTATCTAGTTCCATCTTTTGTGTTACATGCACACACTAATGTTTGGCAGGCTTGCCTTTTTTCCAGTTGTTTCTTGTCATATCCATTTGAGCCTGTGTCACATCTTACAAAACATTGTTTTATTGAAAGCCCTCAAACAAAAAAATGCACTCTCAATACACCCCAAAAACCTATTAACTTAATATTAACACACAAAATGATGTACATATTCAAATATTGAAGTTTTACCTTCCTAATAGGAACAATTGTCCCAAACTTGACAACCACATTTAGACTTGGGTTAACCCAAAAGGAAGGTTACCCATGCTAAAACACATGGTATAGCCTGTGTTTTTACTAAGTGCTTTCTGGTTTCGTCAGATCTTTATTGCTCACCCAGAATGAGAAAACACTTGAATGCTTTCTGAAAACATCTCCTAGCCATTAAAAGAAAGACATTAAAAAAGGCATGAGAGACACAGATGTCCCCCTCACCAGGCTGGACAAGGAGAAGATCATGGTCAGTTGTCTCTTAGGTGCCAGAATCCGCCGCATCATGCATGCACTTGCGTATCTCCACAATAGGTACAAGTATGACTCTCTCATTGTTCATGTTGGTGTGAATGACTTGAGACATGCCTCTCTGGACTACATGGAGAGACATGATTGAGCTCTGAGTATGTGTCCCAGGCAGGTATGACCCTAGCCCTAAGCAGCATCCTACCTTCACCAATAATGATACCACAATACCAACAAAAAATAGACTTCAACAGGTGGCTTATTTTCTGGTGTCATTCCAAGGAGATCCAGTATCTTTCTGCCTGGAATGACATGATTGACGGGCCTTGATGCTTTACCAGAGACTGCCTCCACTGGTCAGCCCTGGGATTCAGGATTCAGGCCAAGGCTCTTACCTCCCCTATTGTGCCTTTTTTAGGCAATGTCCCAAAGACAAATCTTCCAACTGTATTGTCTTTGGGGGTGAATTAATTGCTACCCTGGAAGGGTGGAAGTTTTTGAAATGGTTTTATAGCTTCCAGATGCTATAACACATCTTGGCAAAGCTGTGTGTTGTGTTTGTATTATGACACACATACTAGATTCTTGTTCAGTTTCTAGTAAAGGGGGTAGTGTGGAAAGCAGAGTCAGATGACCAGATGTGAGTTTGTTCTATAGCCAGCACTGAAATGGCATTTAGATATTAGTAAGAGATGTCATTTGGCTCTCAGCAGTCTGTCTGTGAACTGTGACAAGAGGTAAGAGCACTCACTTATTTCATCTTGCCTTGCTCTAGTAAGTGAACTAGGGGACAGTAATTATTTAGATCAGTCAGGAAAATGTAGTGAAATTAGTTAAGTATTGTGTTCTGTATCTGTGTGAATCTCTCCATCTGCGTTATTTTTAACATTTCATGTGATTGAAACTCTGGTGTTTATTGTAAATAGATAATCATTTTTCATGTTATTTTATTGTTTATTATAATATATATGTAAAATGTTCATTTTGGCTCATCGTTTATGGAGTATTTTAACCTTTGAGAGTACTTATATTTATTTGGTGACGGACACTGTGGTCGCTCCTGAAAGCCTTGCTGCATTGCTCAAACACTACCATTTGTATTAGTATTAATTTTACTAAGTATATTTGGATACACTGGTAAGAGTTTTAGAGTAGCTAGCTTTGGAGTGTTCTGGTGACAGTATCTACCTTGTAGTCTGGGCAGAGGGACATATGTGGTAAGTGTGTGCCAGCGTTTCCCAAGTGGGTGTGTGTGTGTGTTAGCTACTTGGAGCAGGGACACAGAGCAGTGGTTTCACAGAGAGGGTGATGGAGGACATGGCTTAGAACATTCGTCTGAGGACTTACCTCTATAGCTGTGTCAGTGGGAAGTCTTATTTGGGGCCTGGAGAGAAACCCAGCCCCGGGACAGTGTGTTCCATGGTGGCTCTTAATTGTACTTGGTGCAGAGAGCTGCTTCTGGAAATACTGCGTGTATCTAGCTTTGTTCCAAGTGAACATCCCTCACTGTTGTCAGTAGTGAGGATTGAGGCTCCTTGATTACTACCCCAGAGAAAGGACGTGTCAACTTTTATTATGGTATGGATTTGAATTGTTTAGATCTTACCTCTCTGGCCTAAATTTGTCAGGCATGTATATTTTAGTGTTACTGCAAGGCTGTGTCTTGGCTGCTTTGTTATTCACAGTGTATATGCTATGTCTTTGAGAGAGCATTATGAGGAAGTTTGTTTTTTTTTACAAATCTTACATTGCTGACACACTGCTTTCCCTTTTCTTCTCTTTGAGACTAATGCCAGATTTGCCACTGTAGGAGATTGCTTAGAGTCTGTTCTTGATTGGACATGCTCAGATTGAGTAAAGGTTAATTGTCCTATGACCAAGGTTATACTAATGCATACTACTGTCCACCAAATATTCCAGTGATATTACCTTAAAACTCGTAATCTGTCGTCAAAGCTTTACCTGGACCAGACAATGACTACTAACTAGTCACATCACACTAGGCCTGCATGATTTGTGCTCTCTGGCAGTTGCAGTGTAGCTTGTTGTGCCTTCAAAGTTTTGATGGTCAGTTTATGCACCCTTTGTGGTCTAAGTTGTGCTCATCTGAACTACCTTTTGTGACCTTATGTCCTGGTAAGGCAGTTTTGGTCATCTAGTGTAGGGCTGATAGCTTTTCCAGAGATGTTTGGAAAAGTTCTAGCAGAGTGTTTTTCATATCTCACTCCTGCCATCTGGAATAGGTTACCATCCCAGATTTGGGCATGTAAAGTGGATACTGCTTTTCAGTGGACTCTTGAAATCCATTTTCTTAGTAGTGTCTACTATTAGCCTAGTAGAGGAATGTACATCAGTTTTCAGTTCTTAAACTTTGCAGTTCTCAAGTATGTATTACTTTTTCTGTTATTGTAGTTTGGATTTTTTACCTTAGTTTTGCCAATTTATTTTTCAGCCTATGTGGACATTTAAAATTAAGCTTTGTCTGTTTTTTCATATAGTTTTATTGGAAGAACTTAGTGTACTAAGCATTAAACTCTAAAAGTGACTGTTATAAAGCTGCTACTTTGGCACCTTGCTACATTCCCTGACTATGGAAACAGATCACAATCTTCTACCCAAAGTACCTCTGTGCCACCCCGGTTCTCTAAATCTGCTGAAGTCCTAATGTTAGAAAAGTGTGAATGTATGTTATTTTCTCAGCTTGTGTTAACTTTTATATAGTTGCATTGTTTCCTACCAGCCGCACTTCACTGGAAAGACACTAGTATCCCCCCTGCTTTCTATTTTTGTTATCTTTCATTACATGACTGACCTAATTCATAGATAGTTATTGTCTTACCATGTATAACAGACCCATTTGTTATATAACTATCTCTTAGGCTATTCCACTCCCCTAGTCTTTTACTGGCACAGTGTATCACGCAGAAGGCATAATTTGTTTTTGTTGAGGTGTAACAGATGTTTTGCTTACTTCTAATATTAACACTCAAAAGTCTATCCAGCCTCTGAAACTTTTTTTTTTTTTTTTTTTTTTTTTTTTTTTTGTCATTCGCTACTTCCTCCCTAATCAAACCTGTCTGGTTCCACTTCCGGTTTAAATAGATACCCTCCTCCTCTCTTACAAAGTAGCTTAACCCAGCCTCCCGTCTCCCTATCTGCCTTCTTTTTCTTCCCTCAACATTATTCACACTTTCCCAATTCTGACTACTAAACACCTTTCCACCTATTATCTATATACAGCATGTTTCATCTTATTCTGACTGCCACTCTTCTATTTCTTTCCATCCATACTTCTTATCACATCATAACACACCTAAATCCCCCACCAACACTTACCCTGACAAGTAGTCATCCCTCACCAACTCCTACATTTTTTATTACCCCATCTCTTTCCACTACAGTAACACTGACCTATTTAAAATAAAACTATTCCTACCGATCTTTTTAACTAGAAAAATAAAAACCAAACAGTTTGTTTATAACTTTAACTGTCCAACTCTTACAATCCTTGTACGTAACTTATTACTCTCAGGATATATACACCCCAGTCCAGGACCTACCTTCAACTCTCCTCCTGCTCCCAACCACCCTTCTCCCTCCCAGACAAAAACCTCCCCTAGTCCCAAACCTTAACTATCCTGCCTCTCAACATTCAAAGTATCCTCAACAAAGTCACTCTAGTGCACTCTTGGATATCTCTCCACTCCCCCGATATTCTCACCATCTCTGAAACCTGGCCAAAACTGCATATATCTGACAGAGAAATCATTCCTGAAGGCTATAATGTTATATACCAGGATAGAACTTCAAAAAAGGGGGTGGTGTGGCTATATTGTACTCCGAACAACTCACCCTTTACCCACTATCCTTTTCACCACCAGATTTCCACCCAGCAGAATTCCTTATAGTAAACTGCAATTTAAATAATTACAAAACAAATACCCATCACCTCTATCCACATACCCTGAGGTAACAGCATCTCCACCCTCGAACACTTCCTATCCTGGATCTCACAAATTATCTCTTATGAAACCATCATACTAGGCGATGTCAGCATCAGTTGGAATTCTATTTCTTCCAACTCCCCAAATACCTGCATTAACCTATGGCTTCATCCAACTAATCACTACCCCCCATTCACCTAAAGAAGAACTCTGATACTAGCAGTACACTTGACTGGGTCCTCACTTCCTACCCCCATCTTTACCACAACCCCTTCACTCTCTCTGATTCCCTAAGTGACCACCTTCCCACCTCAATCCAGACACTTGCCCCTACTCTTCAAATTCTAACAATACAAAGGCTGTCAGAAACTTACAAATTTCAACAACAGTACCTTTAACAGTATGCTCTCTTCAATCAACTGGTCCTTCCTTCATGACCTCACCCTAGAAGAAGCAGTTCTAAAATTCAGCAGCATCTTTCTTAACATACTAAACTCCCTAGCCCCAGTACAGAAAAATAGAATTATATCCAATTATGCTCCATGGTTTATTCAAAGTACTCGAACCTTCATGCATAATAGAGATATCCCTTGGAAACACTGGCAAAAAAAAAATCCCCTTCCAACCGTAAAGAACTACGTAATCTAGCAAATTCATCCTAGACAAAAAATGACTACCTTAAACCACAAGAATCCCCCACTCTAACCCCAAAAGATTCTAGAACACTGTCAAGCTGCTACACCCGGGTAACCCCTGTACTCCCAACCCCACCCCTAATACCTCCCTGTTAGACACTGCTACTCTAAACTGCTTCTTCTTCAATTCCATACAAAAATTAATTGCGAGAGAGAGAAACACAAATGCCTACCACTCAACTCCTCCCCCCCTCTTCCTCTCCTAAAACCTCCTCTCTTAAACCTGTCCCCACTGCTTATAGTCAAACTCTTATGAGTAAACTCAAAACGTGCTCCCCTTCAGTCGATTACTTACTTCCTCTATTCCTTAAGCTAGGTGCTGCAAGCATAGCTCATCCCATCTCCATACTGGAATCTCTGCATTCAGTTGAAAAATGGCTGACAGACAACCAACTTCTTATCAACCCAAACAAAACTAAACTCCTCCTTTTCCTCTTAAGTCCATTCAGCAACACAAAGCCACCTTTACTGTCTCCTACCTCAACAGTACAACTGTCAAGGTCGAACCTCACAACAAACTTCTAAGGGTCATTATTGACGACCAACTAAAATTCGATCTTCACATCCAAAACTGTATTAAGAAAACCAGGCCTTTTCTATAGAAACAAAAGATTCCTCACAAATCAATCCAAACTTACTTTAGCACAAGCCTGTCTACTACCCCCACACTGTTATATGCTGCCCCAATCCTCACCAGCATTCTGGTAACTGTTAACAAAAGTTGAACTCGCCTACAATAAGATCCCTAGATTTGCAGCTAATCAACCCTACAAGTTCACACCACTGCATATCCCTAAAAATCTACAGTGACTAGAATTTTGTCATCAATTGCTATTGCCCCAGCTACATGTGACTCACTCCATCTTAAACCAACCTCACTTATGTCCTTCTCTGTCAACCTTAATTTCCCTATACTCCTAACAATACTCTCTGCAGCTCAAAGCAACACCTCCTGCAGGTCTACAAACCCAGTAAAAGCATTATATGAAATGCAGGCGTGGTGGCATAGTATGCGTAGAGCGTATCAATCAACAGCAGTCTGTATAACACACAAATACACTAATACGCTAGCTGCGTACAGATAGAGTTACCAGTTAGTCAGTATCACCGTAAAAAGCAAAAGTATACCAAGTACTGTATCAGGCTTCCGTGGAACAATGGCTTGAAAACTCTTCAGCACCTCAAGCGTTCAACGGGACATATCCATAGTCGTATAACAAAGAAAGCAAATAAATGCAATGCAGGCTTGTTATTCAACGCCAGTATGCGAGTCAGTGCATACAAAAATAAGCTATCTGCTTGTAGATGGAGTCAACAGTTAATTCAAATAAAAGTACCTGATTCAAGAGCAAAACTTCAGAGGAACAATAGCTTGAAAACCTTCAATGACAAACCAAGCGTTCAACAGAGTATATCCAAGGTAGTTTATTCATATAAAAATCGGCAAGCGCTTTCAACTAGGTCTTCATCAGGCCGTTAAACAATTTAGACTGACAAAGCACTCATATTTATAACAAAACATCACAGTAGCAACAATGTCATTTCCTGTTAAAATTTTAAACTGACAGAGCATCACAGTAATGGAAATGCCATTTCCTGTTACTACTAATTCAAAGTCTAAAACATTTTAAATAGAAAATATATGTAAAAAGGTATGTATAAAAGATATGTAGTGATAGTTGCACGCAAAAGCTGACTGTATGTAGTTCCAAGACAAAACACTGTCATTGTACAAAAAACATATAATTGCATACACAATAAAATAAAATTACTGCTAAGAAATGTATCTAATTTATTAAAATTATTGTTAGTGAAAGCACTTATGCATTAGAAATCCATTCAAGATGCCACAATAAATAAAAAACTACTAATATTTGTATCATGGTGTAAACTCTCATGAAGTCAGAAATTTACCATCAAACATTATCACTAAAATATATATATGAAAAGCATATATATATATATATATATATTGATTTATACATCTAGTAGGAAATATCTAATATGTTAAAAGTATTATTATTAAGAACAATTCAACCCACCACAGTAGATGGAAACGAACTAACATTGATTTCATGATGTAAAAGTCTCAAGAAGTCAGAAATTTACCACCAAAAAGTGTCACTGAATTATATATAAAAATGTGTAAAATGATCCACATATCTATGAGGTCATTGCCTACACTAAGTACATATATATAAAGATATATATATATAAAAATATATATGTAAAAGGCCTAATAATAAGGAGAGGGGACTTGAGTAATCTTACTGAACAAATGGAAGCCAAATGGATTATTAGGTTTAGAGCTGATCGCAGCCCTGGCATTAATGATAGGGTCTCTATTAAACCCATACTTAAAGCCAGGAAACTTAAATAAAATATAAGTACAAAAATAGTGAGTATTTTTCATCACTCACAATTTATAAATGATGCAGCTATTTGTGAATATTTGGATTGCTATGTACTGCCATCCTATTATGTAGCAGGTTATCTATGGTAATATTATATTACTATATAATGATGTCATGTCACAACAATTTATGGTATTTTTAACCTATACTATTGCACATTGTGTGGATGTATCATTAGTGTATATAGTGTCAGTGTTTATGAGGCCTTTTACATATATATTTTTATATATATATCTTTATATATATGTACTTAGTGTAGGCAATGACCTCATAGATATGTGGATCATTTTACACATTTTTTATATATAATTCAGTGACACTTTTTGGTGGTAAATTTCTGACTTCTTGAGACTTTTACATCATGACATCAATGTTAGTTCGTTTCCATCTACTGTGGTGGGTTGAATTGTTCTTAATAATAATACTTTTAATATATTAGATATTTCCTACTAGATGTATAAATCAATATATATATATATATATATATATATATATATATATATATGCTTTTCATATATATATTTTAGTGATAATGTTTGATGGTAAATTTCTGACTTCATGAGAGTTTACACCATGATACAAATATTAGTAGTTTTTTATTTATTGTGGCATCTTGAATGGATTTCTAATGCATAAGTGCTTTCACTAACAATAATTTTAATAAATTAGATACATTTCTTAGCAGTAATTTTATTTTATTGTGTATGCAATTATATGTTTTTTGTACAATGACAGTGTTTTGTCTTGGAACTACATACTGTCAGCTTTATGCAACTATCACTACATATCTTTTTATACATACCTTTTTTACATATATTTTCTATTTAAAATGTTTTTAGACTTTGAATTAGTAGTAACAGGAAATGGCATTTCCATTACTGTGATGCTCTGTCAGTTTAAAATTTTAACAGGAAATGACATTGTTGCTACTGTGATGTTTTGTTATAAATATGAGTGCTTTGTCAGTCTAAATTGTTTAACGGCCTGATGAAGACCTAGTTGAAAGCGCTTGCCGATTTTTATATGAATAAACTACCTTGGATATACTCTGTTGAACGCTTGGTTTGTCATTGAAGGTTTTCAAGCTATTGTTCCTCTGAAGTTTTGCTCTTGAATCAGGTACTTTATTTGAATTAACTGTTGACTCCATCTACAAGCAGATAGGTATGCACTGACTCGCATACTGGCGTTGAATAACAAGCCTGCATTGCATTTACTTGCTTTCTTTGTTATACGACTTTGGATATGTCCCGTTGAACGCTTGAGGTGCTGAAGAGTTTTCAAGCCATTGTTCCACGGAAGCCTGATACAGTACTTGGTATACTTTTGCTTTTTACGGTGATACTGACTAACTGGTAACTCTATCTGTACGCAGCTAGCGTATTAGTGTATTTGTGTGTTATACAGACTGCTGTTGATTGATACGCTCTACGCATACTGTGCCACCACGCCTGCATTTCATATATTTTTTCTTTAACTATTTGGAAGCACAGGAGTGTTGGTGAGTGTAACCTTGCAGTTTTCCAGTAAAAGCATTGGCAAACTCCTCTATAATTAGTCTGTGGCCTCTGCTTGGAGTAGACTGCCCCCACATTTAAAATTAATTTCCAACACTAATTGTTTCAAAAAAACATTAAAAGACATTCTGTCAAACTCTAGGTCTTGTCCATGCACTGTACCTACTTAATACTCTCTATAATTTCTAATCATGTTCCTGCAGCTGTAAGAATTTGTACTGTGACTATGCTTATGATGAAACTGTACTGTGAATTCTGTTTACAATTGTATTTTTAATTTAGTGACTATGTACATTGAAAACTATAATGTGACTATCATATTTACCAGTTGTTACCATTTACCTATTATGTTTACACTTAATGTGTTTTTTTTAGCTTTTCTCCTCGGGTCTCTGCTGAAAAAGGGTATCTGCCCAGTCGGACTAACCCAGTCAACAAATGTCAAATGAATAAATCTGAATAAAATTAAAAATAAATAAATAAAATTAAAAATAAATAAATAAAATAAATAGTAAACCATTAAAACCATCAGGTCTTGCAGATGAAATTGACTTGAGTGAAAGCTTTCAGAACTTGCTTTCATACAGAACAGGGCTTATATCGTCTTAGTACTTGAAATACTGATAACTGGTACTATTACTTCACAAAACATCTCTGCTAATGAGCCATGGCCCTTTGCTCTTCATTTTCCAACTGCTTTCCTTAAATGTTCTCTCATGACTTGGCCATTTCAAATCCATTTGTATTTTGGACAGGTAGAGATTTCTGAACTACCCAGCAGTGTCTTGTCTTTTTGTCTAAACTAGTCAAAGTTGTTCCACCAGGAGGGAAACTTACTATTTCATGTTTGTGCCTTGTGAGTAGGAGCAAACTGTTAAACAGGAGATAATTTCATGTGAAACTCATTCCAACAGTCTGCTGTAATACAGTGTCTCCTTAAGAAGTTCCAGTCACAGGAGCGAAGGCTTTTATTTATGCTAACAAACGTCAACCCCTTAGCGCTATTAACCCAACACAGCATTCAGTCTAGGTTTGTGTTTTTAATTTCCAAACCCAAACTAATAGAAAAATGAAGTGAGTCACCAAGGTCAGGCTCAAGAGAATGGAATTTTATATTATAATTCTGATTAAGCTACACAGTGTCTAAAATACTTCTGCCTCTTGGTAGATATTTGTAAATAATCTGGTCATAATTATTTCTTATGGCATATTCTAGGATCTGGAATATTATGTATTGCATTGTAAGGTATTCACAGTTGAAAGGCTAAGTTGCAAAGTATGAACATTAAATATACAGTAATTTTATTAGATCTTTTAGGTATATTCTGTAGCTATTGTCTTAAAAGATTTTTGCTGCCAGCAGCATGATTTGCAGTCTACATCTCCTTGTAGTCAATCAGATACCCTGGAGAATTACTTATCAAAGGCAGCTGGAAACTGCTTTCAGTCTGGATGGCATATGGGAAAGTAGCTGACTCCTGCCCATACCTTTGTATGAATGCTGATTGGACAGCTCCTTGTAGGAATATCAGCAGACTGAAACTTTTCTCAGGGCTTTCTTCCCCAAACTAAAGAAGGAGCATAATCATTCTGAACCTCTTAAAGATGAACATAAAATGTTATGTTGTCCCTATCTCGCCTTACTTTCTTGTTGGTTGGGTTCTCTGGATCCTCTGCTCCGACTCTGCCGCAGTCTAAAGTTCGAGAGCTTCCACTGGCTCGAGGCTAGACCCTATCCCAACATGCCTAGCGAGAGTTACCCAGATCTCGTTTGCCACTTGAAGCTTTGGGATTGCTGACGACTGGCTCAGGCTAAGTTGAATTCTTTTCTTTGTAATTTCTCATACAAATTACCTTTTGATAGCACAGTTTTTTCATATAGCTTAGTAGAATCTGTTGTGGGTCTATCCCTCTCGCTGTTCCTTTTTTGCTTGCAGTTTGTTGTTGAGGCCGTCGTTTTCCATTTTTTTCAGGCCTACCATCTCCCTTTCTATCTTACGAATCTGTTTGAGTTTGAGGATTCTTCCTACCCTTCAACCCATTTTAGTCAGAGGGCTCTCCATTATTCTTTTCTTCTAGGAGCTAGCCATTTAAGTTAGAGACATCTCCTCGGTCAGAGGAGTTGTCGTTTTACATAGAGACTCTCCTCCTCCAGTTTCTTTTCCCTTAAAAAAAAAAAATGTTACTGTCTGTTTTTTATGGACAACAACAGAAACCAAGCGTTCAGTTCAATCACGAAAAAACAAGCAGCGGTCACAGAACGCTAGTGATCGCTAAACTACTCACAACCACAAATTTCCAAATCTGGGTGAAAAAAGTTGTCTGAACTCCACAAGTAATTTGAAGAAATTCTTTATACAATAAAATAGGTATAAAATGTTGAGCGCTTTCACCCACTAATTGTGGGCTTCATCAGAACAAACTAACAGCTGATCGCTGCCATTTAAATATGCAACTCATACTTAAAGCTGTAACACACAAAATGCACTTATGTACAATTTATCATACAAAATAGTAATAAAAATGTAAACAATCCTCTTCCATGTGTAAAATACATCAAATTAATGAATGGAAGTTAAAAATAATGAAATTTATATCAAATTAATAAATGAAAATTAAAAATAAGGAAATATAATAAGGTCAATACATCACCTTGACATTTCCAACATTGGTTTAATAGAAATGTATTCATTTAACCCTGGTGGTATCATAGCTTCAGTTAATAGTTGCCAACACATCTCCCTATACCCAAGTGTGTTTTTAGTATTCCCACCCCTAGGGTTGTTTAATACATTTTCTAAGATAGCGAATCTAAAAAAAATGGTCATCACCTTGGCTACAAATGTGTTTGTATAAAGCATTTTTGGGGTCTTTTGTTTTTATACTGTATAAATGTGAATATATTCTTTTCTTAAAATTGTATCCCTATATTTTCTATTTTACTATTTTGTTGTGATCCTGTTGTGTTGTGTGGTAAATATGTCCAAAGATGTTGCTAAAGAATCCAAGCCTTCAGAATTCAAGAAATGTGATTCTTGCACCCAATAGATGTCTCTTACTGATGGTCATGCCAGCTGCGTCTTCTGTTTGGGAGCTGTTCACCTGCAGGACTCTTGTTCCATTTGTCATGGTTTTAGTTCTAGAGTCCTGCAGGAGCGCAAGAACAAGCTTATTTTGAGGGGATTGTTATAAGGGCCATTCAAGGTGTCTAAGGAAGGGACTCGGGCAGGAAAATCGGACAAAAACCTCCAAATTGACATCTTCGTCGGCTTCGGTCTCGGAACCTTTGGGCAAAGAGAAACAGTCTAGTTCGTCGGAGCCAATAGCTGTCGGGTCTGCCAAGGCTTTATCTCCTTTGGTTCCATCAGTATCTTCGGAACCATCTAGGAGCCATAAAAGGTCTAGGTCCCCCTACTTGAAACAGGTGCATTCTGTGCCACAGTCTCCGCTTCACCAGTCTATAGCGGGCAGTCACCAATCGTCCACCCAGTCCTCTCGGATCATCCAGGAGCCTTTCAGATGACGATGTGGAGAGGGTGGTGAAGAGGCTTCTCAGGACACCGGCCTTGGCAAAAATTTTATTTAGCCCAGCCTGTATGGAAGTGGAGCTGACTGTCCAACTGTCATTGATTCCTCCTCTGACTCACCCGAGCTAGGAGTCGGAGCGCATGGAGGTTATTGTGGTGGAACTGTCTGATCCGAAGTCCACGGGTCTCTTGGATCTGACAACTGCTCCAATCCCTTCGATACCACCTTCTCTCAAGAGATTTGGGGGCTGACTCTCCCCCGTCAGCTCGGGGGGGGGGGAGCAAGATCGGACCCTTGACAGATCCTACTGTCCCACTCGGAGTATCTGCGCAGGTGAGTTCAGCGCCTTCATCAGCCTGGGAACCATCACTCTCACTTTGGAGATCATCTCCAGGCTCTTAGGGTCTCGGGCCGGGATCGTGGTGCCTTCAAGTTGATGATGTGTGTGCTGTCCCCTCAGACTGCTCCATCTACTCCTTCCCCCTCTGGGCCAGTGTCCACCTCCGAACCACCCTTCCTCCCCAAAGGTAGGGAACCAATTCCCCAGGTTGCCCCTTTGGACAACCCCCCCTTCCAGTACTTCTCCAGTGCACCCCTTGGAGGAGGTCCCTCGGAAGAGGGCTTGCAAGAGGAAGCACTTGGACTCCCCTGAGTCCTTGACATTGGACATGGACTTGGAGGACTCTGTTTCTTTTTCAGACATCCTGGAAATCCTTAAGCAGAGGGGTGGCTGGAAATCCCTTTCCCCTTCTGAAGGTGAGTTCGTGTACCTGGAAGCATTTGGTTCACGATCCTCCACCTCTTGGGTGTCTCCGGCCTTCGACCCGCTGCTAGGGGTAGTAAGTCTAAAGGCATGGAGCTCCCCAGAATAGATGGAACCCAATAAGTTCATCACTACACTGGAAGACCAAGCTTTCCTAACTAAGGGGGTGCCAGTTGATGCTATGGTGGTTGCGGTAGCCACAAAGAAGGAATTAGCAGAAACCTCTTCTGTCCATCCGCCGAGCAAGGAGTCCTGTACGATAGAAAGCAGCCTTTACACTTATGTCACTGAATTATTTATCCCATTTCACCCGTCTCCAGAGGGATCTCCTGAAAGAGCTAGGAGATAACCTACCTACAGGTTCCTACAGCTGCAGAAGCTACAGATAGAACTGCTTCTCAGCTTGCAACCTTATCTTCTATAGTTAACTCCTCTATGCGGCTTATTTCCTATGCAGCCGATGGAGCGAGCAGGTCAGCAGGCACAGGAGTTGCCCTATGGAGACATTCCTGGATGCGCTTTTGTCAGTTTGCCGACCCCTTCAAGTCCTCCTTTACCAATGCCCCTTTTGATGGCTCGTCACTGTTTGGGCCCAAGGTAAAAGAGACTCTCACCAGGTGCGAGCAGGATGGCAGGACACACACTACCGTAGGAGTGCGTTTTCCCACGCCTACTAGACCTTATCCCAAAGGTCAAAAAGGCAGAAAAATGTGGTTCCGGAAATCTCAGGGAGCTTCACTTGACGCACGTGGTGATTTTTCCCCCAGGGGCAGAGTCAGGGCTACAGAGATACGTTCTCTGGTAGGCCCTTCCAGCGCTCCTGAAAGGAGGCCCACCTGTCCACCTCTGGAGGCAGTCGGGGGGCAGATTGTCATGCACCCAGAAGCCTGGAAAAGTATCACAGAAGACACGTGGGTACAGTCGGTAATATCCAGGGGATACAGTATTCCTTTCTCCATGCCACCTCTCTTCAGAAAACAAAAATCCACCCCAGATCAGTCTAAGAAAACAAGCAACTCGAAAGTTCAAAGGTTGCTAGAAAAACGAGTCATCCAAGAAGTCCCCGCAGACCAAATCGGATCTGGAAGTTACTCAAGGTTCTTTTTAGTACCAAAGAAAACAGGGGACTGGAGGCCCATTCTGGATCTCAGCAGGCTCAACAAGTCTGTCAGGAAGGTAAAGTTCCAGATGGTGACAGCTGCAGTCCATACTTCCCTTTCTAGGAAAGGACAATTGGATGTGCTCCATCTGTCTACAGGATGCGTACTACCATATCAAGATGGACAGGCGATACAGAAGATTTCTACACTTCCGAATGGGAGCCAGTCACTACCAGTTTAGAACTTTGCCCTTTGGCCTCATCACAACCCCCAGGGTGTTCACCAAATGCATGGCAGTAGTCACAGCTCATCTGAAGTGTCTAGGATTCCGGGAGTTTCCATATCTAGACAACTGTCTCCTTACTGCCACCACCGAGCATCGACTAACCAAGGCAAGGGATACCACAAGCCACCTCTCCTCTCAGTTAGGCAGCACTGTTAACTACAAAAAGTCTGCCTTGTTGCCCTGTCAATATATTACATTTATAGGGGCAGATTTAGAACATGATAGCAAAATTGCCTCAGGAGAGGGTGTCGACCATTCAACACCAGGTTACAATCTTAATCGAGAGGAAGAAGGCTCAAACGAGTTTTTTTTTCTCAAAGTCCTGGGCTCAATGGCAGCAGCAATAACACTAGTTCCCTTGGCGCACGTCCACATGAGGAAATTACAGTGGCTCCTATTTGCTTCAGTGGTCCATGCAATATCTACCCATGTCACACGAAATTTTCATCACGGAGACCTGCAAGAAGGACCTAAAATGGTGGCTTCGGTCCACGCAGCTGACGATAGGCAGACCATTCATCCTCCCCCAACCAGTGGCCACGGTGACCATGGACACTTCCTAGATAGAGTGGTGGGGGCATTTTCTGGGACAAGCTGTTCATGGGACTTGGCAACAACACAAGTACCATGTCCACATCAATGTCTTAGAGATGAGAGTGGTGCTCCTGGGGTTGCAAGCATTACAGAACTCTCTACCCACAGGGCCAATTGCAATTCAGATGGACAAGTATGTCTGTAGTGTAGTACACCAAAAACCAAGGCGGAACCAGATCCTACCCCTTGTGTCGAGAGGCTCTGAGTGTGGCAGTGGGCAATGCCTTCCCAACGCTTTCTGATTGTGACACACATTCCGGGGAAATCCATCGTGATAGCGGACAAGCTAAGCAGGGCTATCCTTATGCCTCACGAGTGGTCCCTGAAGCATGATGATGTGAACCAGATTTTTTGCAAGTGGGGCCAGCCTTGCTGCGACCTTTTTGCCACCTCCATCATTACCAAATGCAGCAGCTACTTTGCCCTAGTCCTCCACCAGGACATTCACCCAGGGATGCACTTGCTCGCAATTGGCCCCCGGGACTTCTGTATACCTTTCCCTCATTCCCTCTAATACCCAAGGTTCTTCAGAAAGCAAAATCGATGGGTTGCAAACTAATACTCCTTGCCCCTTACTGGCCTCGTCAAATCTGGTTCCCGTTTCTATGGCCCCATCTTCAGGAGGAGCCTTGGATCCTGGACCCAGTTCCAGATCTACTGGTGCATCAGTCGGGCACACTCCATCCTTCCTTACAGACCCTCAAGCTGACAGCTTAGTTCCTCCACTTCCTGTCTTAGCCAGGCTTCCTGATATCTCCCCTGCAGTACAACATATTTTAATTTCCCCCCTCAAATCCTCAACGAGAAAACTTTACATTAGCAAATGGAAGCGGTTCTCTTGTTGGGCAGCCAAAAATATTATCGATCCTTTTACTGCACCTATTTCAAAGATCCTCAAATTTCTCGCTGAAACCTTTAACCAAGGTGCAGCAACTGTCTGAGTTCAGCTGGCTGCTATTTCCAACTTTCTTGTGGGATAAATGGCTTCCAACATTGTGTCCTACAGGCTATGCAAAGCTTTTCTAAAAAGTACTATCCTCTTGAGACTCCCAATAAGAGAACCACCCCCTCATTGGGATCTAAATTTAGTCCTAGCTGCCTTGATTCTTTTCCATTCGAGACTGCTAATACTTGTTCTCTAAAATTCTTGACTTGGAAAACTATTTTCTTGACTGCCATTACCTCAGCTAGGAAGGTATCAGAATTACAAGCTCTATCCATTCATCCCCCTTATTTAATTTTTCACAAATATAGGGTTTCTCTCAGAACCAACCCCTCCTTCCTACCAAAAGTCTGCGCAGAATCCAATCTGAACCAATCAATAGAACTACCTGTATTCTTCCTAGATCGTGGCAACAAGGCAGAGTATAAACATTAACTGGATGTTCATAGTTATGTTTTTACTTGCACAGGACACAGGAATTCAGAAAATCTGACCAATTGCTTGTAACCTTTGCAGAAAACAGAAAGGTAACTTCAGTCTCAAAAGTAACTTTATCAAAATGGCTTTCAGACACCGCCACTTACGTCTGTAACTCACAGAACAAACAGCTGCCAGGAAGTATTCGAGGACACTCAACTAGGGCCTTGTCTACCTCTACTGCACTTCAGGCCAGACTGCCTTTAGACTCGATTTGTGTGGCAGCTACGTGGGTTAACCTCCATACCTTCTTCACTGATTACATAGTGGATGTGGCCTCCAGGGCATCCTTTGGTTCCAAGGTCCTGAAGAGTCTATTCCATTGAGCCACCCAAGAAGAAGGTGCTGGGGACGCGTCCCAACCAACAAGAAGGAAGACAAGATGGTAATCTATCAGTGTAGTACCTCACAGGATGCACAGTAGCAAAGCCTGCCCCAAACATGCCTCTAGCTCTGTGGAGGCAGCAGCATGATTATTCTACAGTGTGCGGAATGCAATGTAGTTAATATTCAGCATCTGTGCCGAAAGCAACCCAGTGTTTTATTGTAGACATTCAGTACCAAAAAATGAAATGTTTTATTAGGGACATAAAACTAAAATGTGTGTTGTACATCACATTTCAGTCAGTCAGTCGGGCAGAGTTCACACAACCAAACTGTTTCTCTAAATGATACTGTTATATTTTAACGGCTGAAAATGTTTCCCAAAGGTGCTAGCAGCACTGTTGCACAGCACTTGTTCAGTGCTGAACTGGTCACCTGGCCTTAACGCATTCAAATCTGAAAAGAAGCGGGGTGGGGTGGGGGGTGCAGCTCCCCCACAAGGGGGTGCAGGCCCTGAAAAAGGGGAAAAAGTAATTTCTGCAAGGATGGAGTTTGTTGTGTGCATGAATATTTAGCAGTTTACATGACATGGCATATGAATTAGCATGCCTGTCAGTCTTCATAGGTAGGTACTAGGCTATCAGCTCAAGGGCCTACGTAAGCCTAGCCAACAAGGTTCCCTGACTTACGCCACCCAAGAAAGTTATTTTCCTGTGCCACTGTCGAGCAGAGACACGGAAGTGATCCCTGAGGTGTATTTCTTATTTCCCATCCACTCATCAAGATTTTTCTTGAAGAGTGCTAATGAACTTTGCTTGACTTAGATGGGTATCCTGTCCCAGAGTATGAGAAGTCTCTGGGACAGGAATCTATCCCTCGATCTTCCTCGATATCCCCACCCATTTGGCATGCCAATCATTGACGGCATGCCCAAAGCTGCACAGAACTAACTGTGAGATACTACAGTGGTAGATTATCGGCAAGATAGGGACAACATAACATAAAGAAGTTATGTTCTCACCATAACCGTCCATGTTTGTTGTCCTTGATCTCGCCTTCCTTCTTGCATCCCGTCCTCCTTCCCCCTCCTGGATGATTGAGCGGAATTATCCATCTTTTGGCTATATAGGCTTTGATTCCCTTCCTGCCTTATGAGTTGGGTAGACTAAGAGTCCTCCTACTACTGAATTGGCGGGTTATATATATGTGTGTGTGTGTATATATATATATATATATATATATATATATATATATAAATGTCTATATTTGCATATTATAGTAGAGTGTTATGGATTATCTCAAACGAGATCTGGGTAACTCTCGCTAGGCATGTTGGGAATTGGTCTAGCCTCGAGCCAGTGGAAGCTCTCGAGCTTTAGAATGCGGCTGAGTCGGAGCCGAGGAAGGCGAGATCAATGACAACAAACGTGGAACATTATGGTGAGTACATAACTTCTTTTTCAGGTGGGTTGGTATGACTGCTGCAGTAGTGAGGAATTCTAGCATATACTGTTACGGTTAAGTGCAGCTTGCATAGCTGTACTTTCTCCCTTCATTTCAATCTGGCTGAGGGAAATTACCACAGGATTCCCCACAGGTAAGATTTGCTCATGCAAGACAAGGTGTTGTTTGATAGACCCCAGCCTGGAAACTCTTCATCTTACTGCCTGGATGTTAGAATTTTGATGCTGTTGAAACACCTTTGTGTTCTTGTATGACATGCAGCAGGAATTTAAGGAGGCAAAAAAAAACTGCTGTTAGAATCTCTTATATTTGCAAGTAGGAAAGACTTTTCTAGTTGGTGACAGTCCAAGAACCATGACCCTCTTCAGACCTGCTGCCTCTGGTTCTCTCTCTCTCTTTTTTATAAATTATAAACTTCAACCAACAAATGTCATCCCATGTAATATACAACACAATCCACATGCATAATGCGCTTTTTTTAAGAAACACCTTTATTGAATTATCACTTATAACATAGACAGTCATACATTTATATAAATGAGAATAAGCCATATTGACATTTTCAGTTGCAAACATATATCAGTGTGATCACCTGTAATCTTCTTTACAGTCATTGTCAGTCTAACATTACGTAGCTCTTTCAGGTCCTGTCTTCTCTTAAATTTCATTCCTCCTCCAAATCATTATTCTGCATGTATTGTTCCTGCAGTTCCCATTTCTTTCTATGTAATTTGCAACTACCGTTTTCTAAAGATTCCACTTCTAGTTCTTTATATTTACTGCTTGTTAGTGCTGTTCATTTAGACTCTATATTTCCATTTTCTAGTAATTACTTTATTTTGGCAGCCACCAAAATTGAACTCTGCGAGGCCTTACTATGTGATAGAGAATTCTGATTTCTGTGTAACTGCTCAAAAAAAATAATTTTCTTAGTTGCATCAGTTTGCTCACTTAGTATTTCTGACAGAGTACTGTTTGCTGTGAATTTTTAATGTCTGCCAACTCGTTACACTCCCAAAAATATGTTCCCAATTACATGTTTCTTCCTCATCACACCTCCCAACATTTGCAGTGTATCTGAGGAAAAATTCTTTAGAGTCTGCTTGGGGTGTAAAATACCTGTTGTCGCTCATCCCTCTCTGTCATAGATGACAAGCAGGTTGGGGGTATTTCATTTATATGCTTTAATACTTAGAAACACATCAGGATGGATAGCATCATAAAGTACAAATGAACTGGCTAATAGACAGACCTCCCATACATGCTTACATGTCAACAGCTTACTACAAAATGGCAGTCAGGCTTGCCATGTGCTCAGTATTTATTCACCTGTGCAAGCCCTTGGATAGCTTCTTAAAGACATACACACACATTTTCTACATCCTTCCTCTGAAAAAGATTGCCATTTGTAAAAATATTAAAGGAAAACTCCGCCCAGTAACTAATTTTTTTTCCAGTCTATCTTTGTTTCCAGACCTATTTTTAACAACTCAAAATCACTCTACATGCTTTATTTGTAATTTTAGCCTGTTTACCCCACAGCATGCCTACCGATGGGGCTTGATGTATCAACGTGATCTTCTGCTTCAACCCTTTCTCTTTCCCATAAAGCATTTTAAGTCTTTTTCTTTCTATGACTCATGCCAGACATTAGGAAGTAACTGTGAATTTCCATGCCATTGACATATAATGAGAAATGTGTGACTCCACTGTCAGTTTGTATTCCTTCTGTAAGAGGGCTGCTTCTTTTCTGTTGCTAATCACCCTCACTTATCTTTTGCTCAACGCTTCTTTTACACAGTACTTTGAAGTTAGCCAACTGATACCAGAGAAGTAGTTAAATTGGAGGCCTTTGTTCTAGGTGTTCTTTTGTAGTCCAACTTGAATTGACAGTCTCCTCCCCCCACACTACTGCAGAGGTGTTAAAACTGTCACTGCAATTGACGTCTCAGAATTCAAAGGAAGGGACTTCTAGTCTAAATTTCTTCCCATCTGCCTGCAGTAAGAATTATATATTTATTTAATTAGTTTCCTGGCAGTACAAAGATTTATTTATTTAACACTTTCAATCTAATTTTTGGAAGCTAGTTTTAGAAAATGTTTTGATTATTTCAGTCTGTTTCATTACCAGTGACTTTTGATTTAACCCTAACTATGTCTACAAGACATTATGATAACTTATTTTTGCGTGCCCATTTCCTTCTGAGGAACAGCTGTCTTGTGACATGCTGTTTCGGTAATTTGCTGGCATTCTAACCATCTCCACATTTTTTAAATTACAGCAAAACAGCAATTTGCAAACCTGACTGAAACCATGATACTGGCACAGTAAAAGAATGTACTGAAAACTCACTGTATTCTATAGTCCATGCAGTGAAACATTTTTGTGTGTGTGTGGGGGTGGGGGGTTGATTACTGAATATTTTAAGAAATTAAGTATCACTTGCATTACGTATATTAATTAATGCATTTTTTGAACTTACTATGATGTTCTCAAATTCAACAGCAAACTATTTAGCAATTCACTATTTCTTGCCCTGCAGCAGTAATTTTTCTTTGAGCCATCCCTGTCTTTCTGCATGTTTTCAATTATAATGTTAAACTGCTCATTTGTTGTGTTGTTTATGTGCAACCAGGGTTGCCAGACGTCCCTATTTGGGCGGGACTGTCCCGAGATCAGCAGCCTGATCCCGAGTCCCGCCAGCCTCCGCTTTGTTTTTTTGATTGTGGCCAATCAGCTCCGTGTTTAGCGACAATACAGGCCAATCAAAAATCGCGGTGTTTAATTTCTTTAATGTGGAGCTGTGTTCCGCATTAAAGACCTTTTTTTTTTTTTTTTTTTTTTTTGTCCCTACCTGGGGGTCTGCAAATCTGGCAACCCTGTGTGCAACAGACACTACTCAGCCAAACAGAGTCCTACATATTTTCACATTACAACTTGTGCTACGGTCCCTCCAAAAACTAAGAAAGAAATCAGTGCAGTTTGCAGGAAACAGTACTTAGGAGGGTTATAACCTTCAGTAAATTGAGGATTACAGCATCCCATTCCAGTTGTTACTAATTGAGCTCGTCATGTCAGGTAGTAAGTGCACAGGACTGAACTGCTTATTACAGTGTCATGAGTACAGTGTGTCCATTTTTCCTTCATAATTCTCCTGTCTACCTTTTGTACAAGTTACTGTACCTGTGGCCTTTTGGAATATTGCACATCTTACTTAAGTTCTCCTGAATACTGCAGCTAGAGATCCAGAAGACACTTCATAGCACTGTGCTCTGTGAAAACGTGTGTAGGCCCTGCAAATTACTTTGATACCAAATACATGTATCACATTGCACATACCCCCTTTGCCGTCAACTTTGTGACAGCTGTGATGGTATGGGCTATCACAGTATGTGATGGCCACCACTAGGGTTACCATATTTGGTTATATGAAAAAGAGGATGAAAAATATGTTCTGGTATTATACTAGCACATATTATTTCATCCTCTTAGGGTTGCCAGATTCTTCACTGGCCAGGTCCGGGACAAAAGGTCTTTCACACTAGGTGAAGACAACAACAACAAAAAAAGGTCTTTAGTTTTTACTGTGGAATATCGCAGTTCCGCATAAAAAACAAGTAGCTCCGTGTTGGGCGATTTTTGATTGGCCCGTATGCTGGTATACGAGCCAATTAAAAACTTGCACAGCAGACCCTCTTCTTTTCAGTGCGAAACGTCAAGCAGTTCCGCATTGAACAGAGCTCCGTTTCGATTTTTTTTTTTAAATTGGCGAGTATACGAGCCAATCAAAAACTCGCACAGCGGACCTTCTTTTGTTCAGTGCGGAACATCAAGCAGTTCCACATTGAACAGAGCTCCGTTTTGCAATTTTTTGATTGGCTGGATACCGGTATATGGGCCAATCATAAAAAAAAAAAAAAAACAAAGCGGATGCTGTTTTGCCAGGACTGTAACCGGCAGTGCAAGACTCTGGATCGGACTGCCGATCCCGGGACAATCCTGCTGAAATAGGGACGTCTGGTTTTTGAAAATTCTGTGATTTGTCTGGGTGATTTGTAATAGCAGAATTTTCAAAAACTGCCCGGACAGGAGTCCAAAAAGAGGACGTGTCCGGGGAAACCCGGACGTATGGTAACCCTAGCCACCACATCCTCTATAAAATATGAAAATCATAAATAAACTAGCTAAAATCTACATACATGGGAATACACATTAGTTTGGCCTCAGAAGTCTCTAGCTCAATTATATTGATGCTCTGGGTCTACACAGACCACAACTAAAAAGCCTGTACAGAGAACTGAAATAGATCAGAGTTGTAAGTCCTAGACTTTCAATACCTTCAGCTCTTTCACATTGAAATTAGTGCCATTCAATGATATAACATACACTGAGTAATTAATATGAGACTCTAGTAAAACCTTGCAGTGCTCTAAATCTTTCTTGCTGCCACAGAAAGCACATAGACAAATCTATTCCTTCTGTTCACATCTGAGCTATATGTAATGCAGACTCTTCGTTGCCCTTTAGATGGGCAGTGGGTAGACATAACCTTGATGCCAATGGCACAAGAATTTTATTCTTCTCACTGTCTTCCAGCATATTTCTTAGCTAGTGGTCCAAATAAGTAAGAACCATTAAAACTTACAGATGGTTGCCCTGAAATTCTAAATGATGCGGGTTGTGTGAAGCCAGTCATGCCAGTGTACAGTAACTGCATCACTCGTGCTCCTTCCTGCATCACCCTGTGTCTTGTGAATCACTTGCATGATTAGGTTATGTTTGAGGGTCAAGCTTCTTCAATTCTGCATCTGATACCTTTTCCAGGGATTATTTTATTTTAATTTAATTTTATTTTATTTTACATTTGTCTACAGGGAAGGTCCGACTGGACACAGGTCCATTTTCAGGGGATGCCCGGGGAGAAAAGCTCCAAAATACTAAGCATGGAAATACAGTACAATATAATATAATATTGAGAGAAAAGTGAGACTCGCATGCATATCAGATTACAGTGAAGTAGAAATTAACAAACAATAAAAGTTGGCAATTCATAAAGTACATAAATCAAATTAGCAAAAACTTTTTTTTTGAAACATGAATACAGGAATAGGGATAGGTGATGTGAAGGATAGAATTAGGTAAGAATAAAGTTTGTTACTGTAGGATGTTAGGTTGAGGGAACAGGCGATGTTTGCAAGTGTTGCAGAAGACCGATATTGTTAGGAAAATGCATAATAGCAATGTGCATGCTTAGTACATTAAAGGCTTAAAAGGGTTAATACATTTATTCTGTTCATACTGCATGAATCTGCACAGCTATTAGAAACTTAATAAAAGACACTTTATTCTGCTTATGCAATGAAAATATGTGCAGCTACCGGAAACTTAATTCTATTTCTGATTATGCCATGAGAAAATGTGCAGCTGCTAGAAGTCTTGATAAAGAAAACAATAGATGTTTGAAAGCTTAAACCATAGTCAGCACTACTTGTACCAAAGCTAGAAATGTACCTAGAATCCAGACAAAATGTATCGCATGTATTAGAACTGTACAATGGAAGAATTGAAGAGACAAGGTTGGTTGGAGCTATTGCAGTGTAACTGTTCCATATAGATGCTTCACTCAATCCGATAACATCAGATTCTATTGCAACATGAGCTATGATTCATTTGTTAAACTGATGCATAGGACAATTGAAGAATGCTGATCTCTACAAACAACTGTCTATAATCGACAGAAAAATGTTTCATGTAGAGCAAGGGTATAATAAAGTTACTACTAAAGTGGAAGATTGTTACTTTATATGCGGAAGAAAAGGATATAAATGGCTACCCGAGAATTGGTCCGGCGATTGTTTTTTGGGATACCTGGTTCCAGCCATACGACACACGACAGTTTTACCTCAAGGGAAGATTCGGAATGTCCGAGAAATCGAGAAGCCTGTCAATCCAGTGGGACAAATCAATGCACCCTGGAAATACCATTATGACTTAGGCCCTGGAAATAAAGGACTATCACACATGGATCTGAGTGATACTGTCATATCGTGGGCAGGCGTATTACCAGCATATGGAGCAACGAAATCAATCTGGGAACTGAGAAAATTGTCTAAGCATCTGGAAATAATGAGTAATGCAACCTTTTCTGCCCTAGAATTGGTAACCGATGAACTGACTGCCATGAGAACAGTGGTACTTCAAAATCGCATGGCTCTTGACTTCACCTAGGGTTGCCACCTTTTAACAAGGGCAAAGTGGGACATGGGGGTGTGGTCAACAGGGTAGAGGTGTGGCCAACATGACACTGGCCACACCCCCACCACGACATTACCAGAGTTGTTAAAGGAGATGCAGTATTAGCTATGGATGCAACATTATGACATTACAGCATACTGAAAACTCAAACCATTTAAATGAAGTGAACTATTACTGCAAACACACACTAATCAGTTGTAACAATAAATAAACTTTAAAGGAATAAAAAACACACTAATCATTAAACAGACACTTTATTTAAAAGGTAAAATTCATAAACCAACCATTGCTATTCAGAAAGAAAACTTAAAAAATCTACATACCACATACAAGCCAAGTATAAAATTAAGACTTATTGTCAATTAAAGGTAAAGCAAAGAAAAAACACAAAACTACATACCCTAGTACTACATATGCACCCTAGCAAATTAATGCTAAACAAAGAAAAACACAAAATTACGAACTGCACCCTAGTACTTTATACTGCACACTAGTACAATAAATCACTTTTTTTTAAAAGTGTATTTTGAATTTGATTTTATCGTTTGAAGAAGGGCCCGATTTGAAACAATATTTGAGTAAAAGTCACAACATTTCATCCGGTAATTTACACTCATTAGTTCAGCTTTTAACAAGTCCACACTACATCGGTTTCGCACATCTGACCATTTACATTTCACCAATGAAAAAACTCTTTCTGCAAATGCGTTTGAGGGCGGTATAGATAAAACCCTAGCAATTACCGGATAGAGTGTAGTCAGTTCAGGCCCTTCTTTGAAAAGCTTCAGCCACTTCTCTCCTGGGGTCAAGCTTGTGTTACATAACTGTTTGAGAGAGGGCCTAATTGCCAAGTAGTCCCTAAAAAGATAATCTTCATCTACATCCTGCAGACTCAGGGCAGTGGTCACATTAAGCAAGTCACTGAAGGCAAAGGGCTCATTTAGAGATAATTTAGATAGTGTAAACAAGTAGTTGCTTTCAGTATAATCAAACCACTGCTCCAGGTATTTCACTGCTGTCTCCAAGAATACAATAAAGTCTCTCTTCAGTTTGTTAGCAGAAGTGCTGTCTAATGTGCTCATAAGTGCCCTAAGTTTCCCTCCAAAGAAAGCACCTTCAGCTCTTGCCTGCAGTTTTTGCTTCAGAGAGACCATTACACAAAAAGGTTTCCATGGCAGTAAGTGCTGATTTTTCTAATGTACTTATATGTTCATTAAAATCAACAAGAACAGCACAGAGAAAGTGCAAATAGTACTGGTGCAGCGTAGGCAATTCATTCTCACCATGCTCATTAGCTGAAAAGTACTGCCATGTCTGCCGGGGGGTCTCCTCTTCTCCCTGAGAGAGGAAATAGGACTGGAGCACTGGGAGATTTTTCACTACTCTTTCAATGGCTGGGAGTAGTGACAGCCACCTTGTTGGCACATGTCTTAACAGACTCTCAAATTCCATGCCACAAAACTCGAGGTCTTTCAAGTCTCTGGTCCTTGTGGCCGAACCTGAGAAGTGGCTAAAAAGTCTCATTACAAATGCTTCCACATCGTATGGTAGTTGTGCTGCAGCTTTTTTGGCTGCATTGTGAATGATATGGGCAACACAATTAGCCTTCTGGAGTGATGGGCACTTTTCTTTTAATCTGGTATGCACACCAGATTTCTTCCCATAGTTCACATTGGCATTATCAGCCCCATAAGCTGAAATATGGTTCCAGGGCAAGGAGTGCCTTTCCATAATGTTGGAAATTTGCTGTGAAATAGCCTGTGCCGATTCATCAGGGTCTTCATAGAAGTCCAAAAGGCCATTCACCACCCCTTCTTCTTTAGAAAAATACCTTACAACAAGGGGAAATAATTTTATGTTCCCCTTGTTGGAAGCATCTGATGAAATTGCAAATGAAGTACCTGGTTTTTGAAGGTCATGCAGGAGGCATTCCAATGAGTGTGGTCCCAAAACATTTTCGACTATGGCTTCAGCCTTGGTTCTGCCACAAGATAGTTTCTTTGCAGTGTCTGAGTCACTGTACAACTGGCTGGCCAACTTTACTGCACAGTCCAAGCTGTTATACGAAATATTGTGCTTAACAGCATGGAAAACCTCAGAGGCTTCTGCTGCAATGATCCTAAGTTCTGGTCCCTCAACGTTTGTGTTCCTTGCCCACTTTGTCATCAGGTGAGTGGATTTAGCTTGAAGAATGGCAGTCTTATGTTGTTCAGTTGCCTCATTTCTTCCACCGTGGGTCACTAGAAATTCTCTCTTGCAGTACCTGCAGAATGCTTTGACATCAGTGCATCTCTCGATCCAGTCAAATTCTGTTTTCCAAATGTCCTGCCACTTGCACATTCTCTTGCTGCTGGTTGACTGTGATGAAACTGCTGCTCTCTTCATGCTTGAATCTGTACTTACCTGATATGCAACATATTTACCAACACTGTGTTAGTAGGGTTCAGTAACATACTGCTGCACAGCACAAATGAACTGGCTTAATTGGCACATAAAAAACTGGCTCGAAAAACATTGGCACACGAAAGAACTGGCTCGAAAAATATTGGCATACGAAAGAACTGGCTAGAAAAACATTGGTATGCAAAAGAACTGGCTCGAAAAACATTGGCATGCGAAAGAACTGGTTTGAAAAACATTGGCACATGAAAGAACTGGCTCGAAAAACATTGGCAAATGAAAGAACTGGCTTGAAAAACATTGGCAAACAAAAGAACTGGCTTGAAAAACATTGGCACATGAAAGAACTGGCTCGAAAAACATTGGCATGCGAAAAAACTGGCTTGAAAAACATTGGCATGCGAAAGAACTGGCTTGAAAAACATTGGCACATGAAAGAGCTGGCTCGAAAAACATTGGCATGCGAAAGAACTGGCTTGAAAAACATTGGCATGCGAAAGAACTGGTTTGAAAAACATTGGCATGCGAAAGAACTGGTTTGAAAAACATTGGCACACGAAAAAACTGGCTCGAAAAACATTGACAAACGAAAGAACTGGCTCGAAAAACATAGGCACAAGAAAGAACTGGCTCAAAAAACATTGGCATGCGAAAAAACTGGCTTGAAAAACATTGGCATGCTCAAGAACTGGCTTGAAAAACATTGGCACATGAAAGAGCTGGCTCGAAAAACATTGGCATGTGAAAGAAATGGCTTGAAAAAACATTGGCACACAAAAGAACTGGCTTGAAAAACATTGGCATGTGAAAGAACTGGCTTGAAAAAATTGGCACACAAAAGAACTGACTTGAAAAACATTGGCATGCAAAATAACCGAGGAATGGAGCAAAAAAGAGTTTACAAACAGTTTGAAAAAGGTCAAATAGTAAATGAGGTAATGTAGGGGCATTTTGGCCATTGAAAACTAACATTAATACAGCTTGTAGAAAATTAAATGCATTATTTTTACCACTGAACATGCCCACCTCACCCCACCCCTCAAGACAAAAAAAGTTAACCACATTCACTGAACCAAAAAACACTAAAATGAATGAGAATGCACAGTGGATACCATAGACCTGCTTTAGCTTTTGACCACAGCAGTTAAAAGAAATGTACGGCACTAATTTACACAGCGCAATGATCTATTAATGAACATGCCCAACAGCAGCACTGGTCGTAATCGGACTATAATGAAAACGGTACACAAGTATGTTGAAGACATCACTAAAACACAAAATACAAACTTTGCTGCTTATAAACGCAAACTACCCTGTAACAAACGACATGGTTTAGCACAATGTCAAATACATTGCATTAACTTCTGAGCATCCATCCACAAAAAAAAAAAATAAACGTGAAAAAAGTCCATAAACATTTTAACTTTTAAAAATACTTCTTGCAAGAGAAGTAACAAACTACAATGTACAGCAGACTCCATGGGCTCCTTTTACCTCAAAACAGCAATTAATCCAGCACAGTAATGCAATAAACAGGCCCAAGTAAAAGCAACACACCCATATTCACATTACAAGCAAAGCGGTACATTTTAACCTTATTAAAAATGCATAATAAATTAAATGCACACATTTACAAGTATAAATGAAAACAATCTTGAAACAGCTTCGGCAAATTGGCAACATGTACCTACTAGAATAATAAATGAATTACATTAACTGTTAACATTCCCCCTCAAAAGGTAGACTTGTACCACATACACATAGACTTGCAGGAACTAACAGGAAAAATTACCTAAACGGTATATCGTAACTTCCTGAAAACAGCATTAAATTGCACACATTTCCATACAAAAAAGTGCAAACTATGCTTGAACATTTCCTATCTCCAAACAGACAATACCCAGAAAAAGCTATGACAATAGAAATGAGTCACACTAAATTTATATTTCACTTCCCCCCCCAACAGAAACAACTTCTATACATAGTTCAGCCTTTTAAAAGTAATGCTTCCAAATCATACCCCCAAGAATAATAACAATTACATATACATTCAGGTTTTATATCTTTAAAAACTACTACTCAAAAATATCAAAATAACCACTGCACAGATTTAAATACTGCACCCACCATCTACCTCTAAACATTAAAAAAAATTAAACCACAATATATTCCCATTTTAAACTAGTACTCAAAAGTCTCAAAATAACCACTGCACAGATTTAAATACTGCGTACTACATCCACATCTACCTCTAAACATTAAAAACTTAAATAAAGCACACTATTCCCATTTTAAATAACTAAAGCCACAAAATGCAATTTACTTACCACTATCACAGTTATTGCTGGGCTAACTTGCTTCCTTCCTGATAGAATGGCTAGTTGGTTGTTCAAGCAGTGGCTGGGCTGGCTGGCTCCCTTGCTGGCTTCTTTCCTGGCTGGCTGGGCTGGCTGGCAGGTAGGCTCCCTTGCTGGCTTCTTTCCTGGCTGGCACGCAGGCTCCCTTGCTGGCTTCTTTCCTGGCTGGGCTGGCTGGCAGGCAGGCTCCCTTGCTGGCTTCTTTCCTGACTGGCAGGCAGGCTCCCTTGCTGGCTTCTTTCCAGGCTGGCTGGGCTGGTTGGCAGGCAGACTCCCTTGCTGGCTTCTTCCCTTGCTGGCTTCTTCCCTTGCTGGCTTCTTCCCTTGCTGGCTTCAATCCTGGCTGGAGATAGAATCAGATCTGAATCGCAGCTGCTATAGAGCTTAGTGCTCTACAGCTGCGACCTTTATGGGGCTCTTCTGAGCAAGTTCCCGCCCCCTCCAACCCCTGCAGCCAATTACTGTGCTGCATTACCACCCGGACCTAGCAGGGAATCCCTCTAACTGCCGGTCCGGGTGGTGACGTAGCCGCATTGCTGTGGAAAAAACGGAAGTATTTTCGGCTTTTCCATGGCAATTAAATTATTCGCGTTTCGCGATCGCGAAAGGGGGAAAACCCGGGACTTTTAAAGTCCCACGCTTGGTGACTGCGGGAAGCGGGATGAGAGGCCTCAACCCGTGAGTGTCCCGCTGACAACGGGACGGGTGGCAACCGTAACTTAACCCTAGTGGCGAGAGGAGGTAGGTGCGCTTTAATCCAGGAGGAGTGCTGTTCATATATTCCTGACCACAAACACGAGATAGATAACCATCTTGAGGTAATCCAGCAGGTGTCGGCCATGACCAAACCAGGACCAAATCCATTGATGGACTTTTTCCAGAAATTGTTTGGGGGTGGGGCAGTATCCTGATGAACATTGATTGCCATCTGTGTAGGGATAGCTCTACTGATGGTGTGTGGGTGCTGCTGCATCCCCTGCATAAAAGGACTAATCAAAAATTTTGTAGACATTTCAGTTTCGGAAACCTTATACCAAGATGCCGAACTCGAAGAGTTACTGAAAAACTGAAAATGCTTTCATGGGTTTAAACTAAATGACTCTCTTAACTGCACATCCTGAGTAGGAAGAGGTTAAGGGAAGAAAAAAACTGTTTATGCTTGTTTTGAAAGTAGAATAAAAGTATTATAAAGGGGGGAAATGTTAGGAAAATGCATAATAGCAATGTGCATGCTTAGTACATTAAAGGCTTAAAAGGGTTAATACATTTATTCTGTTCATACTGCATGAATCTGCACAGCTATTAGAAACTTAATAAAAGACACTTTATTCTGCTTATGCAATGAAAATATGTGCAGCTGCCGGAAACTTAAGAGACATTCTATTTCTGCTTATGCCATGAGAAAATGTGCAGCTGCTAGAAGTCTTGATAAAGAAAACAGTAGATGTTTGAAAGCTTAAACCATAGTCAGCACTACTTGTACCAAAGCTAGAAATGTACCTTGAATCCAGACAAAATGTATCGCATGTATTAGAACTGTACAATGGAAGAATTGAAGAGACAAGGTGGGCTAAAATAAGCCCAAGGCCAGGTTATTTTTCTCAAATGTTTTTGCAAGACAGCAATAATCTGACCATGTCAGCAATAAGCCTGGTAACATTTTCTGTGTAACATACAGAAAGCTGTGTCCAACTATGTCAGCAGTAGATTAGTAACATTTTCTATGTGACATGAAGAGAACTGTATAAGAATAACATACTGACCACCAGAAAGTCAGTCAAACCTTGTACCTACATGCTTTGTCTCCTGGCTGCAAGTAATAAAGGGTGCCTTGCTTGAACCTAATGTGTATTGATCTTTGACGTTTTTCCTTTTACAGATGTTAATACTGTAAAATAAATATCAACAGATTAACGAGCTTTCAAGAGAAATATTGGTGACCCTTATCAGAATCCTTGCAACAGTGCATTGGTATTGCTTAACCTGGGGTGTAGCATGAGCAAAGCCAATTTTTTAGATACTGGGTTTTTCAGTTATTTTTTAAATTGGATAGTAGAGGAAGTAGAGGTTATGTGACTTGGTAGGGAAAGATTCTGTCAATGGTGCAAGCAAAGAGAGATTTAAAAGCATCATTTTTATATTTGATGGCAGTGGAATAGTATGTGATATTTTCCCTGAGGTGGGTACCTTGTATCCTGATAGTGACCTATTTATGAGAATAGATACAGGATACGCTATGGCTTCATCTAATATGTGTAGGAATTCTGCTGGAAGGTTATCAGCTGCTAGTGTGGTTGGTTTAAGTTTCTTAAGGAGTTTAGAAATTACCTTAGTGGGCACTGGATGCATGGAAAAGCTGGAGGTAGTTTGTATATCGGTGTGGGTTGGGATAGTTATTGGTATGAGGCTATTATTAGTATGTTGGGTATTAGCAAGGATGTGGATAGTTTCTGTAAAGTATTTGTTAAATTGTGTGGGAATGTTATCATGGTTATTTGGTAACACGGGGGTTGGAGTAGTGGATTTGCCTGGGTGCAGTATACCATTTATTGTGGCCCATAATTTTTGAGGGTTGTGAGCAAGTTTTTCTTGCATGTTTTTGTAGTAATTCATTTTGTCAGCTTTAATTAGCTTTTTGGCTTTGTTGTGGAGTTCCAGATAATTTTGTCTCAAGAGTAGTGGTTTTGTTTTTGTGATAGTGTCCAGGCCTTGTCCCTGTCTTTCATTATAGTTTTAGTATCTTTTGTTAGCCATGGGGCATAGTTAGATTTTATTCTCATACTTCGGGAGGGAGCATGATAGTTTAGGATTTCTAGGAAGTAGAGTTAAAGTACTGCACGGCTTCGTCTAGAGGTAGTTGTTTTAGGGAGTTCCAATTACAGGATTTTAGTGCATTGGTGAAGTCCGAGGCTCTAAAGTTCCTTTTATTACATACCTTTCTGAGGGTGGGTTGGCTGATGCAGTGGGATCTGTTCCTAATTAGGTAGGTTCCAACAACAACGCTCTATGTGACTGGAAACCAAGAACAGTCAAGAAATGGTAAAAAGTTTTAATAGTGACTCAGTTTAAGTCAAGTCATAAAATGTAGCAACAATCCACAATAAATGTGTATAACAAATGTGCCTCCAATAAAACGTTGCAATAATCCACAGATAAAAATGCAAATCCACAGTCAAGCGCTTTCGTCCTTCCTGGACGTCTTCAGAACTGTGATTTGTGCTTGAAACCACCATTTTAAAAAAACATTCAAACCAATCAAATTGAAAGTATAATTAATTATGCTAATGAAATTTTTAAAGAGCTAAAAATTGTAATACATATTTTATAATTTCTGCGCCCTATATTTTAATTCTGGCTTCAGAGAAATAAAATCATTTAATCCTGGTGCTACGTTAGAATTGTAAAGCATCTGCCACTTCATTTCAGCCCTTTCCAGCTTGTTCTTCCAGTCACCACCCCTAATATCCTTAGGCACCACTTTTAAAATACCAAAATGGAATGTGCGATTGGGGTTAATTTTAATATGTTGGTATAATACATTATTTTCGTCTTGCCTTTTAACATCATAGAGGTGCTCATAAATCCTCTTTTTCAGCATCCTCTCAGTTTTCCCTATATAAAACCTTGAGCAATCCTGACATATAGCAACATAAACTACCCCTCTTGTGTTGCAGGTACCAGTTACTAACTTAATTTTGAAACCTGCCCTTTCAATATAAGCTACAGGCGAAGTTATAATGTACCTGCAATAGTCACACGCCCCA
Organism: Protopterus annectens; assembly: GCF_019279795.1. Classification (NCBI taxonomy): domain Eukaryota; kingdom Metazoa; phylum Chordata; order Ceratodontiformes; family Protopteridae; genus Protopterus; species Protopterus annectens. Next base: position 33,642,977 of record NC_056729.1, read on the forward strand.
CACCTTGTGGTGCCTTTCACACAAACAACTGGTTTAGCAGTAGAGTGTTCTAATAAAAATTTCATATTGTTGTTGGTCCGATATACAAATTTTGGCTCTGGTCCCACAACATCCAACAATTCTCTGATGCCCTTAAATAGTAAATAGTTCCTTTTAATAATGCTTTTGATCTTTTCATTATTTTTACTGTATGTAACCACCATTGAATGAGAAAAATCATTCTTAGGTTGGGTGGACAATTCACCTCCACCTTGTAACCTGGAACCCAAAAGTGGCTTATACCTCAAACCCCATTCGCTTATGACTTGATGACAAATAGGTAAGACAAACTCATATGGATACCTCCTTTCCACAAACAATTTAACCAAATTTCCCATTTCTACTTTAGCAATTTCTAAATTAGAACACATCCTTACAATGCGAACCATCTGGCCCTTTACTATATTTCTCTTAACATATATTGGATAACTACTCTTATAATCTAAATAATCATTAGAGAACGTGGGCTTCCTGTATATCCTGGATTCAAAACAAGATTTCTCTAAATTCTTAATAGTTACATCTAAGTAATTGATTTTTTCATAACTAAAATTCCCAGTAAATTTAAAATATTCACATGAATTATTTATATAGTCCATACAATTCTCATGTTGGTCATTTACTTTCCAAAGGATGAAAATATCATCCAAAAATCTTAAGTAACTAATGCAGGAATCCACAAAAGGACTATTATGGATATGTAGTTTTTCCCAACCAAACATGACCAGATTTGCAAACAAAGGTGCGCAACTAATACCCATTGCAACACCACAAGTTTGTCTATAGAACTCACCATCAAAAAAGAAGTTATTTTTCAATATTAACTCCATTAACGTCATTATGAAATTCACCATAGTGTTGCTGAAGGAAGTTCTGTCCAACAACACGTCATGAAAAAATTCCAACCCTATCTCATGGGGGGATGGAAGTGAAGAAGTCCACTACGTCTGTAATAGAAAAACTTACATTCGCATAAAAAACTCATTATTGATTTGACTTAGAAAATCCCAAGAATCCTTGAGAATATAGTCAATATGGGATAAAGATTTCTTACTAGGCCTATAAAAATACCTAGTGGATATGTAGAACTATTTTGACTAGTTATAAGTCAATAAGGGGGGTCGGCTATATTTTTATGAGTTTTCGGAATACCAAACACAATTGGAATAGTTGGATTGGTATTAATAAGAAATTCAGAAATTCCCTCATTAATGACACCCTGGAATAGGGAATCCTCTAGTATCAACTGGATCTTCCTGTGTGCAATATTAACTTCATTTTTAGACACATTTTCATATTTTCCTTCTTTCTGCAACTTTGTGAACATTTTTGCATTGTAATCCTCAGTTTTCACTATAACCATACCACCCCCTTGTCTGGTTTCATAAATCTTAACCTTTTATCCCTCCTTTACTTTAGTAGTTCATTTTCTTCCTTAGATAAATTATATTGCTTAATTCTACTTTTTCTGTTTAGCTCAAAAATCTCTTGAGAACATATTTTTTCAAAATCAGCAATCAAAGGGTGAAGGGGGGGGGGGTTATACAACTTTTTTTTCTTTATTCTATTCATCTCTATATTGTTTCAACATTGTCCTTAAACAAATATTGTAAATTAATTTTTCCTAGTGGACATCTTAAACTCAGTGTTCACAATATCATCCTTCTTCGTAGGTACAAATTTAACACCTTTACTTAGAAGTGAGAAACATTTTTTATCTGTCACAATACCTGCGTAATTGTAAATATTAAATCCTTGATAGGACAAAAGTAACCCCCCAAAAGAACTTATAATATCACTACTGAAAGTAGTTTCCTGTAAACCTAATTGTAGCTGTTCTTCCTCCTCTGGTATTGGTTCCTGTACCGATTCCCTCTGCCGCCACCCTGGGGATCTAAAAAAAACTTTGTTAGTACCCTTATAGTTATTCCTCTTATTTTGTAACCTTTCCGACCTTCTCATAGGTGGATACTTACTCTGATATTCCATCTCCCTTTCACTTTCCCTTTGATAACCACCTTGTCTTTCCTGTGGAATGGTATTTCTAGATTCATTAACAGTTTCTTTAGTATTTTCTACATAAGATTTAGGAAAAGGGTAAGCTACTTGGTTCCTTTACTCATTCTTGTCTCTAATTAATTTCCTTTTCTTCCTCTCTATATTTATTTCCACATCCTCCTCAACTTTATCAAACAGAACATTATATTTCATAACAACAGTATCAAAATGCAAATCATTTAAAATAAGATCATTACATTTTTCAATTTTTGTTAATTATTTTACTCTGTTATTAACTCTGATAATTAACTCCATTAATTCAACACCATGATGATCGAACATTTCTAAACGTTCGTCACATTCGTTAAGGAACTTGCGTTTGAACTCCTATCGTAATTGTTGTATGTACAAATGTATAATTATGTAATCTTCCTTGGAGCTTTTCTCTCCAGGTCTCCGCTGAAAACGAGCCTCTGGCCCATTCGGACACTACCCAGTTATCAAATGTAAATAAATAAATATTGTTTGGGCAGCTTAATTCCTTTTCTCCATGTCTGCATTGCCTATTAGATCTACCACTTTGGCCAACTGCATTGTTTCTATTTATTAGTAATCACTTTCTTTGCTGCCAGCACCATAACTGCTGGCCGTTCCTTCATTCTTACTTTAATGATGTTCTCTTCCCTGTGCCCCTCCATGAAGTTTGTTATATTTATTGCCACCCTGTCCACTGCAATTAAGATCTTTTGCATTGCCTTTTGGAATTGTTTTAATTCCTTACTTGACAAGAAGACATGTTTGCAGTCCCCTAATTCGGGTTGATTACATCTCCAGCAGTTTCTGTCTGCTCTTGGAAACCTTCTTAATCGAGCTGGTGCAGAAAAGTGTTTAAGCAGGCATTTCCATGTGAATATTCTGAATGTACGAGCTCTGAGTGCTTTGCTGAGTAGTGTGCATATCTGTTCCCACTGATTTGATTGTCAAATTATAAGAGAGACGCCTTTCCCATTTCTTTCATCTTTATCTTTCGCTCGATCATTCTCCTTACACTGTTTTTGCAGAACTGCTGTTTGGGTATCTTCTCTCTTCTGCTTTTCTAATGTCTACTATCCAGTTTATCAAGTCCGGTCTCTGCTGTTCAGGGACCCTTGCCCAGCTCATGTTCCTAAATTCCCCTACTAAATTTAGATAGTTGTCTATTTTTCTGAAATCAGACTGTCTTAGTTTGTTCCCACGTCTTGATCCTAGTACTGTCACTTTGTCCCTTTCCTCATACTGTCTTCTGCCTGGAGTAGTTCTTATAACCTCTCCCGGGCATGTGTCTTTTGGAAGCATATCACTTTTCCACTCCCTCAAGTATATTTGAATAAATTGTTGTGTGATCTCCGTCTTCACTGCTTGTAATACTGAAGTTCTGACCCCCACCAAAAAAAAAAAAAAAAAAAAAAGCATGCCTCAGTTGGATGTTTTGGAATATATTTTGTCATCAGACAGACCTAGAATGCATATCCTTTAGTTGTGCTGTCATATATTAATTTCTGTGTGGATAATGTCACTTAATAAAAGGATTACAGTTTATCCTAATGAGAAACCGTGGATGAACAGCGAGGTCAAACAGTTGCTTAAGTAAAAGGGATAGAGCCTTTAAACTTAGTGACGCCTCAGCTTACAGGATTGCTAGAGGTAATCGGTCTGCAAAACTTAAGTATAAACAGTAGATTGAGGAGGAATTTGATAACTCAGATTCACAACAGATGTGGCAAGGTATCCGGTCAGTTATGGATTATAGGAAGAAAAATGGCATTCAGAGTTTGTTGGCCAACAACAATGCTAACTTAGCAGAACTACTGTAGTTTGTTTACACGGTTTGACAAGGTCAGTAATCAGTTTCCAGTCAGCATTAATGGGACTGAAGATTTGCAGCCCCTGGTCTTATATATATATATATATATATGAAGTGCAGTGGACATTCAGTAGCATCAGTATAAAGAAAGCAGCAGGTCTGGATAATGTATAAGGCTGTGTGCTTCGAGACTGTGCTGATCACCTGGCAGAGGTATTCACGCATATATTTAAGCTTTCTCTTTCTTTATGTATGGTTTCTTCTTGCATGAAATCTGTGATTATTGTGCCTTTTCCGAAGAAACTGAGGATAATTTGCTTTAGTGATTATCGACCAATCGCCCTTACTTCTGTTGTTGCAAAGTGTTTTGAATAATTGGTAATCACCCATATATTAAAGCATCCATTCCCAAGTGATTTACAGTGGATATAAAAAGTGTACACACCCCTGTTAAAATGCCAGATTTTTGTGATGTATAAAAAGAGACCACAATAAATAATTTCAAAACTTTTCCCACCTTTAATGTAACCTATGACCTGTACAGTTCAATTGAAAAAAATCTGTTGGGGGAAAAATGTAAAAAATGAAAAAAATATACAATAAGATGGTTGCATAAGTGTGCACCCCTGTAAACTAATACTTTGTTGAAACACCTTTTGATTTAATTGCAGCATTCAGTCTTCTTGGGTACACACCTGCCATCAATTAAAGAGACACTGATTAACCCCAATAAAAGTTCTGTTGTCCTAGTAGGATTTTCCTGACATTTATTCAGTTGCCTGCTACAGCAAAAGCCATGGTTCGCAGAGAGATTACAAAGCATCAAAGGGATCTCATTGTTGAAAGGTATCAGTCAGGATAAGGGTACAGAAAAAAATCCACAGCATTAGATATACCATGGAACACAGTGAAGACAGTCATCAAAAAGTGGAGAAAATATGGGATAACAGTGACGTTGCAAAGAACTGGACGTCCCTCCAAAATTGATGACAAGACAAAAACTGGTCAGGGAGGCTGCCAAGAAACCTACAGCAATGCTGAACGAGCTGCAGGAATTTCTGGGAAGTACTGGTTGTGTACTACATGTGACAACAATCTCCCGTAATTCTCCATATGTTTGGACTATGGGGTAGCTTTACAAGACTGAAGCCTTTTCTTACACAGATAAATATCCAGACCTGGCTAAAATTTGGAGAACAATCCAAGTCTCTCAAAAGCATGTGGGAAATGTGTTGTGGTCTGATGAGACCAAGGTTGAACTTTCTGGCCACAATTCCAAAAGGTAAGTTTGTCGCAAAAACAACACTTCGCATCACCAAAAGAACATCCCAACGATGAAGCATGGTGGTGGCAGTATCATGCTTTGGAGTTGCTTTTCTTCAGCTGGAACTGGGGCTTTAGTCAAGGTGGGAGGGAATTATGAACAGCTTCAAATACCAGTCACTTTTGGCCCAAAACGTCAGGCGTCTGCTAGAAAGCTGAAGATGAAGAGGAATTTCACCTTTCAACACGACAGTGCCCCCAAGCATACAAGTGTACATTTTTTATATCCACTGTAGATCAACATCAATTTGTCTATCAGGCAAATAGATCCACTGAGGATGCTATTTGCGTGGCTTTGCATGCTGTTCATTCGCACTTGGAAAAACCTAACACGTTCGTTAGGATGCTTTTTGTTTATTACAGCTCTGGGTAGTGGGGGCTGGTTCTTTTGTGCTCTTGGGAAAAAAAAAAAAAGGTTGTCTTAAGGTTGTATCTTCTGGTATTTAAGCCCTAACTTTGAAAGGGTTTCTGTCTATACATGCTGAGCAGAGTGGAGGAGAGGTGTTGACTACAACTGTTAGCTGAGATATATAAATTCCTGTTTTTTTCGATTATTTATACTGATTATTGTTTCTAGCAATTTATATATAGCACTTTTTTATTGCCTGCTGCACAGTTTTTGAGTGTATTTTTATTGCTGTTAACTAATCTGCACGGGTAACAGATTTGTTTGCAGTTAAAAAAGCATTCTGTTAGAGTCTCAGTGCTCCTTTATCTGTTTAAAAACTTTCATTTTGTGGCTTTCTGTAGTGCTTAGGATAATAGCTTTAGTATTCCCACCCTCCCTCCCTGTTGGTGTCTTGCTGTTTTGCTGTTATACTTGGTGGCTTTGCAGTTGCCCGCCCCTACTGTAAATCTGATCTGGGACACTCCTCCCAGTCTAGTGTCATTAGCTCATTATGCCTAATACAGAGAGAACATTTAATAAGGCCTTATGTTTCTCCTTTTTCCCTTTCAAAAAAACAACAACAAAAAAAATTGGCCTCAATTTCCTTGGTTCTGACTGTGCTTCTCAAACATTTTGGAAATATAGAGTATATTTTAGAGCATTTACTATAACTGTAATTGCCTTAATATTGCTACAACTCAAGTGCTCTAGGTTGCACTGCATCTGAAGCGTTTGTGTGTGTTAGCTGCTTTTCTGTATATATATATATATATATATATATATATATATATATATATAGACTTCTCTGTATATGTAGACTAGCTACTTATTCTGCTGTGCTACTGCCTCTTAAATCGTTTTTCAGTTGTGCACTTGCCTTGCTTCATTTAAAAAAATTTAAATTGCTAATTTTGTAGTTTTAATTGCATTTACTGTTTAGGACTACACACCCAAGTGTGTTAGCCTTTTCTGTGTTTATTTACTGTATTATTGCATTGTTTAGCCTGTTTCAACAAAAAAAAATACTATCTTGTTTGCTCGTTTCCCACCTTTTCTAGCCAGTCCATATCCCAGGCTTTGCTTGTCTCAGGACTTTATTTTCTGTGCTCAGAGCTATCCAGACCTTGCTGTGGTAGTGGGAAGTCCTACTGCTTACCAGTGGGACTGGTGAGCATTGTACTGCCTATCTAACGCTAGAGGAGTGGTTTCCAGCTCTGAAATTGTAATTTTATTAGCCTTTTTGGGCTGATTTCTATCCCTTTCAACTTTCTGGCTTAAAAACGTGTGTGTTTGCACATTTTTCACATCGTGCAGCACTGCGAGGCTACAGTTAAACTATTCCAGGTGCCGGAAAGTCTGCTCTTCAAATGTTCCCTTAGAACTAGCTGGTTTCTCAGTAGTAGCACTGAAATCTGAACCCCTGTGACTAGCACTTGCTTTAGAACCTGCTGGAAAGCACTAGGAAGCCTGAAACTGATTCAAGCACTCAGCTCTCCTTGTCAATAAGGAGAAATTAATTATAGGCACTAAACAGACTATAATTGCAAAGTACCTTGCAAAGGTAAGGGAAAACAGCTCTTAAACTTTACAAGAAAGCACTAGGAAGCCTGAAACTGATTCAAGCACTCAGCTCTCCTTGTCAATAAGGAGAAATTAATCATAGGCACTAAACAGCCTATAATTGCAGAGTACCTTGCAAAGGTAAGGGAAAACAGCTCTTAAACTTTACAAAAAAGCACCTAAACAGGCATGTCCAAGGGTCAGCTTCCGGTGATTTCTCCTGTCCACCTGGTGAATCTGGGCATACTGGGGCAGTGCGGCAACTGCCTCGTGCACAGACAATCTTCTCCTCCTACCACCCAACACTACAACCTGTGAGAGATGCAATTACATAGCCAAACTGGAAGCTAAGCTCTCTCCGGCCAAGATTGTGCTAGACAGTCAAGGGGAGAAGGTTAACACCTGCATTACACCTCAAGCAACTCATAGCCCTTCAAAACCCACACCATCAGCACCCACACATAGCAACACTAAACCCACATATGCGGAGACCCTTAACATTAACCTGCCCAAGCAACAAAGACCTCCGAAACTGAAATACAAACAAACACCAGTCACAACCAAAGTGACACATAGCTCACAACACCAGTGTGCCACCCAACAACAGCCCCTAAGGCAAGACAATGTACCCAACACTTTAGTCATAGGTGACTATAGTCAGGCACACTGATGTCCCACTCACCAGGCTGAACAAGGAGAAAATTACAGTCAGCTGCCTGTCAGGTGCCAGGATCCACCACATAACGCATGCACTCAAGTCACTCCACAACAGGTACAAATACGACTCTGTCATTGTCCATGCTGGAGTGAATGACTTGAGACGTACCTCCCTGGACTACATGAAAAGAGACGTGGAAGAGCTCTTGGATCATGTGACCCAGGCAGGTATGACCCTAGCCCTGAGTAGCATCCTGCCTTCGCCCAGAATGATACCACATTATAAGGACAAAATGATTGACTTCAACAATTGGCTAAGCTTCTGGTGTCATTCAAAGGGGATCCAGTATTTGTCTGCCTGGGAAGACATGATCGACAAGCCACGATGCTTTGCCAGAGATGGTCTGCACCTGTCACCCCTGGGATTCAGGTTACTGCCTAAAGCTCTTGCCACCCTTTTTTAGGCAAGGTTCAAAGGATAAAACCACCACCGTAACAGATACAAGCATGCAAAATCTGAAGGTAATGCTACTCAATGCTAGAAGTCTAAACCTCAAAATGCACTCTCTCGAGGCACTCCTAAAAATGGAGAACATCGATATCTGTGCAGTAACTGAGACCTGGTTCAAGGATCCAGAGAGCACCCCTGCAATACCAGGCTATAATTCTTACCACACTTTTAGGCCACAAAACCAAGACCGAAACACTAAAGTTGGAGGAGTGTCCATATTCACCAAGGATATTCACACCTCCAGGCTAGCTGCCCAACACAATGCATCTGAAATGCTCCAGATGCAACTAACACTAGGTAAGACTGCAGTCCAAATTGTAGCTTGCTACAGATCCCCCACCATGCCCCAAGATTCTTACTACACCTTTCTAAACATACTGAAAAATATTAAGATAAACCAAACACCCTAATACTGGGTGATTTCAACTACCCTGCCATTAATTGGGAAAACTACTCGGGTACAAACTCCTTTTCCCAACAGTTCTTGGAATTCATAAATTCCAACGCCCTGGATCAACTAATCCATTGTCCCACCAGGGGAGCCAATATCCTAGACCTGGTCATTACCAACATGGGAGATAGATGCTCCACACCAGTGGTCACCCCCTCATTGGTCCGGTCTGACCATAAGTAAATCACCTTTGACATCCACATCCCACCTCTACCCCCCCAGTAAGGAAACCTCTTTAAAAAACTTTTCCAAAGCCAACTTCATGCTACTGAAGTCAGAAGTGACAAACTTCACAACACCCATGGAGACGGGATCTGGAAGTTCGACTGCAGAATCTTACACTAAGGCACTTGTACGAGCACATCCACTCGTGCATGAATCGTGCCATCCCAAATAGAACCAAGATGCTCTTCTCCAAAAAAAGGAAGTCAATCTGGTGGTCCCCTGATATAAACAAACTATACAACAGAAGGAAGAAACTGTTGCAGAAAAGAGGAAAATCCCAGGATGCAAAAAACTCCCTCACCAGCCTCAGTAGGAAGCTGAGATCCCTCATAAAATCCTCAAAAGCTGGTTACGAAAATAAAATTGCCAAAGATTCCAAAGACAACCACAAGGCATTCTTTAGTTATGCCAAGAATCTAAATGGCAATGCTCAGATCTCCTCTGAGCTACAACAGAATGGCATTAAATATACTGATCCCAAGGATATTGCCAATATCCTGGCTGATAGATTTAGTGCCAACTTCACCCCATAAAGGGCCCATCTCAATACCAAAAGATTGCCAAATTCCGATAATCACGGCCCCACAGGTAGAAACCGCACTCTCCAAAGCTAAGAATACAGCTTCCATGGGACCAGATGACATCCCAGGCTGTGTACTACATGAACTACAAAATGAACTGGCACCTCACCTAAGTGTCATGTTTAATCATAGCCTCACCTCAGGCTTCGTGCCCACTGAGTGGCGCACAACTACAGTTATCCCGCTCCACAAGAAGAGAGGATCTGCCTTGGATCCCGGGAACTACCATCCCATCAGTCTGATAAGCCTGATCTGCAGGGGCACGGAACGCATTATCATGGAACTTATAAACAAAGACATTGGCAACCTTCAAACACTGGACCCCACCCAGTTTGGGTTTGTGAAGGGCCGATCTTGTCTCATGAATCTGATTGACTTCTTCGAATCAGTCTCCAGAGCTGTGGACAGGGGTAAGATTGTCCACACAGCCTATCTGGGCCTCGCCAAGGCCTTCGACACCATCCTCCACTCTGGAATCATAGATACACTTACTAAGCTGGGCATAAATCCCTACATCACTCGATGGGTTGCCAACTGCCTTACTGACAGAACCCAGACTGTAAAAGTAGCCGACTCCAAATCCAGCTCCAGACAAGTGGAGTACCTCAGGGTTCAGTCCTGGGGCCACTCTTGTTTGGTATCTACTTCTCTGAAGTACATGCCAACACTAAGGGACTCTGGCTAACAAAGTTTGCAGATGACTGCAAACTGAGAGCCATTATTGAATCCCCAAATGATGCGGATATTCTCCAAAAAGGCCTTACAGAAACAGATGCCTGGTACCAGAGCCATAGGCTCAAGCTTAATGCCAAGAAATGTATAGTTATCCCCATTGGAAAAAAGCATGTACCCATGAATTACCACATAGGTGGCAGGACGCTAGACATTGAAAGTGTGATGAGAGACTTGGGGACACAGGTGGACAGTGGTCTCACTTTCGATAACCACAGCACCACAACAGTCAGGAAATCCTTCTATGTGGCACACCTCATTACTAAGGGCTTTTCATCCAGAAAAAAGGAGGTCATTGTCCCACTGTACTCATCCCTCATTAGACCCATTATAGAGTATAATGCTCCGTTTGGTATGTACCTCACAAGACATCTGCAACAGCTGGAAAGGCCACAGAAATACCTCACTAAAAGAATCACAGGCCTAAAGCAGATGCCATATGCTGACCGTCTAAAAAAACTCCAGCTATACTCTGTGGCATATCGTCTACTCAGAGGCGCGATCTCTGCTTAACATACAAGGCCATGTCAAACCCTGAGCTGCTGGACATGCTCCACTTAAAGAAATCTCAATCCCTCAGAGCCACACGCTGCAGGGATCTAAACCTTGTCATCACAATGAACAAAATATGCTGGAGGGATAGGTTCCTGACCCAGAGACTCCCCATACTCTGGAATAGACTGCCCATACATGTCAAGCAGATCACCTCATTGGCCGTCTTCAAAAGGAACCTTGATGATTGGATGGGAGATAGGAAATTCACGTCATGTCAGTCGCCCTGCTAGACAGAGGCCCAGAGAAGTAAATATTGTGGGAAGAAATATCCAGGGAATTGTTATGGCTAGGCTTGCATAGGCCTGATAGCCTAGTACCAACCTATGAACATTTAGCACCATTGTACCAAATTACTTAATAAACTCTCTGCGTTAGGATTTGCTCCCTCTGTATGTAATTGGTTATTGGATTTTCTCACCAATCGACCTCAGTCAGGTTGGGTAAGCACACTTCCTCTATTCTTATTTTGAGTACTGGTGTGCCCCAGGGCTCTGTATTAATCCCCCTCCTCTATGCTGTCTTCACCTGACCGTAAACCTATCCATGAATCAAATATTATTGTTAAATTTGCAGATGATATGCCAGTCATTGAGCTGATATCAAACAGTGATGAAGGTGCATATATAGGGAGGAGATTCCGAGCCTGACATCATGGTGTGATACCAGTACATTGGTCTTTAAATTCTAAAAAGACCAAAGAAGTTGTTCTGTTTTTCAGAATCATTAAAAAAGTCAGTCCTGGTCTGATTGTAGTCAATACAGAGGTTGTGGAGAGAGTTTCCACCCTTTGTTTTTGGAAGTCACCATTGCTGAGGATATGTCTTGGACTGAAAATACGTTGGTATTACATGTAAAGCACAGCAACATCTGTATTTTCCAGGGACGTTAAAGTGGGTTAATCTTCCTCAGAAGTTGTTGGTTAATTTTTACAGATGCAATATAGAAAATGTCTTGACTAATTTTATGACTGCCTGGTACAATAGCTGTACTAAGGTTGCCAAAAAAGCCATGCCTCAGGTTGAAAAACAGCAGAGGCTATTTATTGGCACCATCATTTGAACATTTGTATAAAATCCGGTGCGTGAGAAGGGCTAACAATATTAAGGACCAAGTGCCATAAATTTTTTTGAACTCTTGAAATTTCTAGTCTGATGCAACTTTTTTAGTGAAGAGGGTGGTAACTAGATTGGTCAGAGTGTAATATAGTATTATGCATGGTATTATATAATAGTGTAGTCAGGTTGCTGTTCGTAAATAATAGTATTTTGTTTTGTGTTTGATAGTTGTTTTTCTTTTAATGCACCTTGGGTTGTCATGAAAGTAATTTTGTTGTGTTATACAATGACAAAGTGCTTAAACTTTAGTACTGCTCTGCTACCCTGTCACTGGCAGCTTGCTAAAGCTCAGAACTCCTCCCATTGACTGCCTGTGGATGTGATGGACCAATCACCAGAGAGCATAGTGACCCACCTTTTAGACCCACAGACAGGATCCTTTCAGATGTCATCCTGTTCTTATGTTGCAGTATTCTTGGTGTGGGATTTCCTGCCTCAGGCGACCTGTACATCTGCTCCTGTACAAAAGCTTCAGCTTGGCTGCCGTAGTTGCGTGGGACGTCACATGCAGGGCCATAAACGAGGGGCCTTAAATGTGACGTCTGCACGCAGATACCTCAGAACTTTTCAGCTGCAGACGACCATCACGTTGTGTGCTTTGCTCCTTCACTACAAGATGTCTAAAAGCCAAGTACCCCATTGGGGATTTTCTTCCTTGATTTCTAGCTAAAGCTTGGTTTGCTGTATTAACCTTTAGCCGATGTCAGCTAAAAAGGTTAAATGCCAATGCAGGCGCCAGATACCACATAAAGATATGCACGACTGCTGTGTTTTTTGCCTAGGCCGAGAGCACGATCATACCGCTTGCGCAGTTTGCCAATCCTTCATGCCCAGCACCCTATGTAGCCATCTGGCTGCCTTCACTGTATACCTAAAAAAACAGAGACTTACTAAGGATGGATCCCATAATGGAAGTTCTGACTGAACCTCCACAGAAGAAAGTCAAGATTCCTGGGCCCACTTCCACTGCCTGTCCGCTTTCGGACGCCCTGCTAGCTACCGATTTAGGAGTTGAGGGATGTCCGTTAAATCCGTATACTTCGGCAACCTTCAAGGAATTCTCAGTTGACAACTGGCATGTCCAAGGAGCTTACTCGGACATTGGCTACAACCAGTGTCAAGGGGGAACCAGGCACAGCCAGGCCTCCAACCAGGATCCCTCCTCTTGACACTGTTACCCTTAGCCATGCACTGGATTCCAGGCCTTTGCCTAAGGCTACTCCATTAAAAAAGAAACAGAAAACCAAACATCTGGCTACAGCCTCTGAAGGCCTACCTGATTGGCAGTCCTTTACCTCCTCTTTGATGCAGGCATTCATGGCAGCCTCTTCTCCATCTACCCTTCCTCTCCTCAGCCCTAGGCCTGCCTCTGCCACCTCTCTTCCTCTTCCCACTACTCAAGACAGGGAAGAAGAGCAAGAGGTTTATTATTCATCTTCAGAGGACTCCATCTCATATGCCTCTCAAATAGCCTCTCCTCAGGAATACTACTCCCCAGATGAAGAATCCATCGAATGGGACTCCCCTCCAGAGGATATCACCTTTGTAGAGACCATTACAAAAATGAAGGAATACCTCAAATGGGACACCTCACAAATGTCTGAAATTCAAAGATATTTTGAGATGTTCTTCGTTCCCCATTGCTGCAGTCCTTACTATTGGGTGTAGTCCGCTGTCCAGTCGGCCCGAATACCAGAGTATATGGCTGACGTCGGTCAGGCGCGTCAGGGTACTAATGCGCAGGACCGACGTCATATCCTCAGTCTTTTTTGCCGCATGGCCCGATGCAGAAGCAGTTTTGCGAGTGCAGGTTGGCGTTCTGAAATATTTCCGAACCGGAGTTTCAGACCGAATCAGAGTTGGCTAAGTACAACATTTTGGTTTTCTTGCCTCAGTATTTAACCGGATGTCAGAAAAAGTGAATAACTGTATTTCTTGTGGGAAACAGATACCTCATAGGGATTACCATACATTGTGTATACCTTGTTTAGGGCCTGAGCACGACGTTGTTGGATGCTGTGCTAGGTTTAACAAACGCACTATTAAGAGACGGTTAGACTGTGCCAGGTTAGTGTTTGGGAAGCGTTGCAATTATAAAATGGCCTAGGGTTGATGAAGGTTCTTTAGAAGCCAGAGGTTTTGCCAGGAGTTTCTTTGGAGTCTCAGGCAGAGACTTTACTGTTACAGGATGTGCCTTCTCAGGAGGTAGGCCAGGCTGAGGGGGCTTCTCAGGTAACTGTTCTTCCCTCTCTTCCCAAGGTAGTTAGAGCCTCTCCTTCTGTTGCCAAAACTTCTTTGAGAGGTAGGCCAAGTTCAGCTTCAGTGGGGGCTTCTCCTAGCATTTCGGGTTCTGTACCTAAGAAACATATGCTTAAAATGGCAGAAGATTTGATTACTATGATTAGAGGTTCTATGCCCCCTCCTGATAAGAGGCCCAGGGTGGAACCAGAGTTTGATAGTTTTGAACAGTGTTCAGAGGCTTCTGAGTCCTCTGTGGAAGATTTGCAGGAGTATCCTCCTTATTCTGATTCTGATGTGGATGATTCCACTCCTACAGCTTCTCCTCCTGAGGATTTCTCATTTTCAGAGACTCTACATTCCATGAGGGAGCACTTTAAATGGGAAGGCCAGGATTACTCTGATTCCAGGAAAAGGCTTAGGGAATTCTTGTTTTTACCCCAGCATAGGCCCTTAGCTATACCTCCTGTGTTGAATGTGGTGGAAGATGTTTTTGCAGAGGCTTCCCTGAACCCTGACTCTTTGCCTCCTGCTCCTGTTAAACCCGATAGGTACTATAGGGTGCCTGAAGCTCATAAGTATTTGTTTAAGAGTCCTAGCCAGAAACTGTTTCTCAGGGGCCTAAAGGTGTTAAGGCCTCTGTGGTTAAAAATCCTGTTCCCACTGATAAAGAGGCAAGGGCTTTGGATAGGTGGGGAAAGAAAGTGTATACTTCTTCCACTCTAGCCATGACATGCTAAAATATCAAAATTATCTCCTTTCACAATTGAAATCTAAGGTGGATGCTTTGAAGGTATTGAGTGTAAAGAGTTGCTGGATTTGGTTCATGTGTCTGAACAAGTGGGTAAGCATTCTTTGCAATGTGGTTTTGATGCTGTACAGGCCTCCTCGAGGGTGGCTGCCACTAGTTCTGTTCTTGCATGCCTGGTTGAGGGATCAGAATTTAGCTGAGCATGTTAAGACAAGGATTTTGGATGCTCCTTTACAGTCTGATGTGTTGTTTGGTTGAAGCAGTTTTAAAGAAAATGGAGGACAAAGCTAAGTCTATGCAAACTGTTAAAGATTTTTTGCAGGTGCAGCCACCGAAGTTTAGTAGAAATTGCCCTGCTAAGGGGTGGACATATCCTGCTTAGGATTCCCAGTCTAGGGCAGAGCTCAAGGTTCTTTTAGGCCTAGAACAGGAGTTCACCTGCTCAGACTTCTGGTGAGGGCAGGGGTCAGTCCTTTAACAGACCCAATGACCTGCCCTTTCAGCTGCCAGTAGATTCTCGTCTGGTAGCTCCTTTGGGAGGAAGACTGTCTCTTTTCAAAGGAAATTGGGATTTAATTACTCAAGACAGATGGGTGTTGGATATCATTCACCACGGTTACAGGTTTTATTTCCATACAATGCCTCCTTTCAAAGGCATGCTCCTCCACAAAGAAAAGAGGCTCACAAGCAAATTTCTCAGTTACTCCAGATGGGGGCCATTCAGCCAGTTCCTGTATCAGAAAGGGGCCTAGGATTTTATTCTTGTTCCTAGTACCAAAGAAGGGGACGTGGAGACCAATTTTGGATTTATCTCTCCTCAACACTTATCTGGACATTCCCAAGTTCAAGATGTTGGCGTTACAACAGCTTTACCTCTACTGGGCAAAGATCACTGGATGGTAACTTTAGATCACAAGGAAGCTTAACATCATGTGCCTATAAGGCTAAGTTGCAGGAAGTATCTGCTGAAATTCTCATTATCAGTTCTCTGCATTGCCAAAGGTTCTGGCTCCAGTGATAGCTTACTTCAGCTGCAAGGAATTCAAATCTATCCTTACTTGGACAACTGCCTGATTCTGGCTCAAGAAAAGGAAGACCTTCTACAGCATCTGGAATATGTTATAGCAGTGCTAAGATGCCTAGGGTATTCTGTGAATAAAGTCCAGTCTAGTACCCTCTCAAGACATGTGCTTTCTGGGTGTGAGACTGAATACAGCAGCCCAGATGGCCGACAAACAAAAGAGTCTATCACTTTACTTCCATCAACTATCTCATCAGTCCGTGCTGACTGCAAGGACAGTCCTTCAAGCATTAGGGTTCATGGCATCTTGTATTCTGGTGCTTCCCAATGCCAAACTGCATATGAGGAAGCTACAATGGTATCTCAAAATGTATGGACACAGCACTGCCAGGATTTGGACACTGTCATTCAAATAATACCTTGCCTTCAAAAGAATTTTTGTGGTGAATGTCACCTAAACAAGGGACTCTCTGTGACCCGTCAGATTTTAACGACAGATGCCTCGGACATTGCTTGGGGAGCTCATCTAAATGGAAAGTGGATACAAGACAAGTGGCCTGCCAGACTACAGCATCTACATATCAACATGAAGGAGATGTTAGCAGTCCAGTTTGCATTAATGGCTTTCAAGGAGTTAATTCTTCCAGGGCAGGTGTTGATTCTAACAGACAACACAACTGTCATGTGGTACATCAACAAGCAAGGGGAACACATTCTTATCCTCTATGCAGGCAAGCAATGATTTTATGGGAGACTACTAACTCTTCAGGCAAGGTTTCTGCCGAGCACAGAACTCCTTAGCAGATGTGTTAAGCAGACAAATCATGGATGAAACTGGATCTTCATGTATTTCAGAAATTGACAGTGTCATGGGGAACTCCAGACATAGATCTGTTCGCTTCTCCACTAAACCACCAGCTGCCAAAGTATTGCACAAAGGGGTTTCTCACACACAGCTTGAAGTGGATGCTCTGTCTTTCAGTTGGAAAACCTTCATGTGTATGCCTTTCCACCTCTGCCTCTTCTTCCAAAGGTACTATTAAAGGTCAGACAAGACAGGCCAAGGATGATTTTGATAGCTCCAGATTGGCCTCGGCAACACTGGTACCCACTACTCGTAAAGAAGCCTCCATGGCCTTTACCTCTGATTCCTCATCTGTTATCTCAGAAGGACGGTCATCTGCTCAATGTCAAGCTTCACTCTCTTCATCTAACAGCCTGGCATATTCTGTGTTGAAACACAGCAGGTCTCAACTTCCTCAACAAGTTTTAAATGTGATTATGGAAGCTAGAAGACCTAGTACAAGGAAAGGAAAATGGAAGAGATTTTTATTTTGGAGTACAGCAAAGAATTTGGAGATTTCTGAGCCTAATTTGAGTGTGGCTCTTCAATATCTTACTGAGTTATTGGACAAAGGTTTGTCCTTCTCTTCCATTAAGATTCATGCTGCAGCAATTTCAGCTCACTATGATTGTGACCCACCATTGTTTTCATCCTTTGTTCAAGCAGTTTCCCTACTCCTGCTTGGGATCTCAATTTTGTGTTGGACTGCTGAGTTGAAATACTTGTCATGGAAGACTGCTTTTCTGTTGGCTATTACTTCTGCAAGAAGGGTGTCTGAGTTGCAGGCCCTTATGGCAGTAGAGCCCTTTTTGATTTTCCATAGGGATAGGGTATCATTACGTACTAATCCTTCCTTTATGCCTAAGGTGGTTTCTAGTGTGGCTTTAAACCAAACTATTCATTTGCCTACTTTTTATGCAGACCCCCAAAATAAAGGGGAAAAGATTTTGCACACTTTAGATGTACACAGGCAATTGTGTTATTATTTAAGCATGACTAAGGATTTTAGGCAGTCTCAGCAGTTGTTTGTTTCTTTTGCTTTGAGTTCGCAGGGCAAGCCTGTGTCAAAACAAACTATTTCTAGGTGGATTGGCTTTTGCATTGCATTTTGTTATTCCCATCATGGCAAGGAGATTCCAGCTGGGATTAGGCCTCATTCCACTAGGGCTACTGCCACTTCAACAGCATTTCTAAGGGGGGTGGCAACTAAGGATATTTTGGAAGCAGCTACTTGGAGTTCAGTGCATACTTTCTCTAAGCATTATCACCTTCCTACCTACTCTAAGTCTAGGGCTGGTTTTGCCACAGCTGTTTTGCAAGGCATGTTGTCAGCTCCTGCTTCTTTATGATTTGCCAGCCTCCCTTACCTCTGCTTTGGGATTCTACCCAATAGTAAGGACTGCAGCAATGGGGAGCGAAGAACATAGTACAGTTTTGTACCTACCATAAATGTAGATGTTGATCCCCATTGCTGCAGTCCCTCCTTCCCTCTGTGTTTAGGGGTGGTTGTGTAGGTGAGGTTACATGCTGATATTTTTGTATATATTCTTGTATATATTGTACATTTTTGGTGCAGGTATTTTGGGCCTTGTCTTTTAGGGTCTTCTGACATCTGGGGCAAGAAAAGACTGAGGATATGACTGGACAGCGGACTACACCCAATAGTAAGGACTGCAGCAATGGGGATCCTCGAACATCTACATTTATGGTAGGTACAAAACTGTACTTTATTGCAAGTGGAATCTCCCCTTCTCCCATACATCCTGTCATCCCTGCTTACCTAGATGCCTTTTCCTCAGCATCCAAGACCCCAGACTCACAACCTCCTTCCCCTAAGAGGCCGGACCGCTTCTACAAAGTGCCTGATGACCAGAAATTCCTAGTCAAACCACCCCTGGAAGATCCTGCTGTGATTGCAGTGTCACCAGACACAGTCTAGACTGATTCTGTTTGCCTCTCTACTACCTACTGACAAGGACAGTAAAACTGTGGACAGGATTGGGAAGAAGGTTTACACCTCTTCCACACTGGCCTTCAGAGCCATCAACTATCAAACCCATATGACCAAATATGCTCTGGAACTTGTCTCCCAAGCCTCTACTCTACTGGCTGCTACTCCAGACTGCCCCACTAAATCTGAAATAGCATCTAAACTGTTTCTGGCTGCCTAAGTAACCAGACATGCCATTAAGATGTAGTTATGATGCTGCAGAGGCCTCTGCCTCTGTACTTCAGAGATATTCCTGGCTACGCCTACAGCACTTACCAGAGGACTTCAAGTCTAAAATCTTAGTTGCTCCTCTAGACCCTAACCTACTGTTTGGTAAACAGCAGACCTTTTTAAAAACCTACAAGAAAAGAGTAAGAATTGCAAGACATCAAGCACCTTCTTGTGTCTCCTGTTCCTAAATATTACAGAAATTACCTGGCAAAAACTACCTTTGTCAGAAGATACCCCTCCTCTGCTGGACCTTCCTCTTCCAGGCACAGAAGATGGGTCAGAAGGCAAACTTTTTCCAGGCCTGCTGTCTCACAGCCCCTTCAAGACAGAGGAGGACCCAACAACATGTGACTGCCTTGCCCACCTTCCCCTGTTTGCTCAGCTCTCCCACTGCCTCCCCTTTAGGAAAACCATCACTACAGACAAATGAGTTCTGGCTATAGTTCAAAAAGGATACTTCCTTTCTTGGAGGGAAAGGCCCCCTTTAAGGGGCATCCCCCCCCCCCCGAAAACCTAGACACCTCTTCCCTCAGATTCTATAAGACCTTCTGAACCTGGGAACTATAGAGCCTGTCCCCACAGGGCAGGAAGGAAAAGGCTTCTACTCAAGACTGTTTCCTGGTCCTCAGAAAAGATGGACCATGAAGAGACCTATCCTAGGCCTTTCCTTTCTAAACCTGTTCGTAAAGGTTCCCATCTTCAGAATGTTGTCTCTACAAACTTTACTCCCACTTATACCAGCCCAGGTTTTCATGGCCACACACTACCTAAAAGAAGCCTGTCTGCACATCCCCATACAGCAATCTCACAGAACATTCTTATGTTTTTCTGGACCCTCCTCTCACTTTCAATTTACAGCATTGCCCTTTGGTTTGTCCACTGCTCCCAGAGTGTTTACAAAATGCCTGGCACCTTCCATACCCTTTTGCAGAACACAAGGGATTCAAATTTACCATTACCTGGATGACATCTTTATTCTAGCAGAATGCAAGGAAACTCCAGTTCACCATTTCCCCGCTTCAAAGACTGGGGTTCACCCTCAACATCCCAAAGTCATCCTTGATCCTAGAATAAGACAAAACATTTTTGGGCTGCAGGATCAGGACAGACGTAATGAAAGCTTTTCTTCCCCAGGACAAAGTCAGTTCCTTGTTCACACACTTCAAAATCCTTTTTCAGACCCAACGGGTAACTGCAAGGTAATTCCTAAAAATCTTGGGTCTAATGGCAGCCACCATTCTCATGCTACCACTAGCCAGAATTAACATGCGAAAGCTGCAGTGGTATCTAAAAAATGTATGGTCACAACACCAACATCCTTTAGTGCAAGACATTACCCTCTTGCCCTGCCTAAAAGCAGAACTAAAATGGTGGATACTGCAAATTCAGCTGAACCCGGGCCTTCCACTGCAGTTACCCACCCCAAACCAGTTCATGCATACAGATGCATCACACCTAGGATGGGGGAACTACAGTGTCAAGCTACAGGGTGCAAACAAAATGGCACCCTTCCATAAAGAACAAACATATCGATGTGAGGGATATGACAGCTGTTCTTTTGGCATTGAAAGCCTTCCTTCCCCTTTTACAACCAGATGCTCTCCTAATCCTAATGGACAACACCACAGTTATGTGGTACCTCAACAAGCAAGGAGGGACAAAAGCCTACCTCCTCTGCAGAATAACCTTACTAATCTGGGACTTAGCCTCTCAGCACAATTTGTCCCTGCAGGCATCCTACATCTCCTCGCAGGACAACAAACAAGCAGATCATCTCAGCAGGACATCCTGTCCGAATCACAAATGGATGTTGGACAGGAGTGTCTTTCTAGATATTGTCCACGAGTGGGGCACACCTCAAGCCGATTTGTTTGCCTCCCCCAAAGCAGACAACTGCAGACCTTCTGCACCAAGAACCACTCTCCACTAGCATGGAGGATAAATGCATTCAGCATTTCATGGAAGGGGCGGTTTCTGTATGCCATTCCACCCTTCCCACTAATTCAAAAAGTACTCCTGAAAATTAGGAGAGACTAACCAAATATCTTGCTGGTGACTCTCTATTGGGCAAGGCAGCACTGGTTCCCCCTACGTCTCTCTCTCTAGCCAAGGGCAATCATCACAAGTTTTACCCCACAAGGTGGACCTTCTGACGCAACAAAAGGGGGGAACCTTCATTCACCCACACTTGCAGATGTTGGCCCTGACACTGTGGATGATAAACTTTTAATTCACTTCAGGTACTACAACTCGGAGGATGTGCTTTCAGTCCTGAGGGGGACCAGGAAACCTACTACAAGGAAATCTTATCTAAATGGGAAAAACTTTTCCAAATGGTGTCTGGGCAAGGGCAGGGATCCATGCCTTGCAGATCCAGCCCTAGTTCTTGCGTGTTTGTCAACTCATTAAGACGGGACTTTCATACTCTTCAGTGAAAGTCCACCTTTCAGCTATTTCAGCCTGCCTGCCCCTAGACCCTCCCCTACTAGCCAGGCATGATGTCAGACTTTTCTTAAAAGGGGTCTTGCTCATCAGACCACCAAGAAAACCCATCCCACCCTGGGACCTGAACTTAATTCTGGAAGAACTCACCCAGTCCCCATTTGAACCAGCTAGCACTGCTACTCTGCAAATGTGCACATGGAAGACAGTACTGCTAGTGGCTATAACTTCAGCCAGAAGGGTGTCAGAATTACAGGCCTTAATGGCTTCTCCTTCATATTCTACCTTCCACAAGGATAGGGTAACTTTACAGACCAAACTTCCTTTATGCCTAAGGTGGTCAACGATCAAGCCAAATCTGTTCATTTACCCACCTTCTTTCCCCTCTCCTACCAATGAAAGTGAGAGGTTACTCCACTCCCCGGATGTGCAAAGACAGTTAAGGTTTTAGCTAGACAAAACCAATTCCAGAAGAAAATCCAATCAGCTTTTAGTTTCCTTCCACCCCAGGACCCTGGGCAAGGTGGTCTCCAAACAAACCATCTCATGTTGGATAAGGAAAGCTATTTGCCTATGTTACTCGCATCATGGCAAAAAACTTCTACAGGGAGTAAACGCTCATGCTACCAGGGCAGTGGCAGCTTCCAAAGCCTTCCTAAAGGGCCTAGACACTGCATCCATCTTGGAAGCAGCTAACCTGGTCCACCATTCACACTTTTATCAAACACTACAAGCTAGACCATGTCTCCAGAGCATGAGCAGAATTTTCCAGAGCAATTCTGCAGGGTTTTGTGGAATCGGCTCCTTCTACCTCCTCCCTTCCTTCCATCTAAGCTGTGGTACTCTCCCACACCAAGAATACTGCAACATAGGAATAGATGGACATAGAATAGCTGTGTAAAATCTTACCGTAACCATAGATGTCCTTCTCTTCCATGTTCGAGTATTCCTTCCCACCCACCTAATCCCGTTTTCTATCCTCCTCTCTCTTTCCCTCTCTCTCTCACTATTGACCTGTCTTAGGTCACCTGGTGGTTATACCCTAAACTGTGGCAAATTCAGCCACCAAATAGAACTTTGATCCTATGGTTGACATCACTTGCTGTTCTATTTCAAACTGTCCTACTGGACTTTCAGGTTCTGAGGTCTGTGCATGCAGACGTCACATTTAAGGCCCCTGGTTTTTGGCCCTTTGTGTAACATCCCATGCAACTACAGCAGCCAAGCTGAAGCTTTTGTATAGGACCTGACGTACAGGCCACCTGAAATGGGAAATCCCACACCAAGAATACTGCAACATGGAAGAGAATGACATCTATGGTTATGGTAAGATTTTACGCAACTATTCTTTTTCTAGAGTCCAGAAGGAAGAGAAGATGAAAATGCAGACTTGTTGGCACCTGCTTTTCCAATCAGAAAACCACACATGCATACTCCACAAGAAAGCCTGCTGAGCATAACTTAACGGCAACTCCAATGCCAAAGTTTGAACTTCCAGCCAGGGATGGTAGAGTGGTACTGCCAGTAAAGCATTGTGTTCTGTGAACATCCACTGTTACAGGTTTGTAGGTCTTAAGCAACTGTACTATGTTCAACAAACACACTGACTTAGTAGCACATGGGTAGATTCCCAAAGCTTACCCAACCTGGGAAGAGGAAGGATAAGGGTTCAGAAAACCCTGATGAATGATCCTAGCAAAGCCTGCTCTGGATTTAGAAAATGCATCCAGCTTTGTAGTGCTTAGTAAAGGTATGTGTAGAGGACCAAGTTGTTGCCTCTAGAATAGTTCTAGACTCGCTTCTGAAGCCACTGAAGAAGAAAAGGCCGTGGTGGGGTGTGCCTTTATCTTGTCTGGATTTGCCTTGCCATGATGAATTTAACAAAAAAAAACATATATACATGAGGACAGCCAATATGCAATGGTTTACTTAGAGACAAGTTAACCCTTCTTTGTCCCTATGTAAGAAATAAAAAAAATTTTCAACCTTCCTGAAAGATTTCTTTCTGTTAAGATAGTACCTGAGGTGTCGATGCATATCCAAGGCATGAAGTATTCATTTTTGTTCTTAGGAAGAATGCAAGAAGGTTCATAGGCTGAGGATGAATTCTAACCCAGAAGTGTCGCATGCCAGCATGAAGCCTGTACCCTTTTATCTAACTGTAACTTTGTTTCCACTTTAAAATAGATTTAACAATCTGCTGCAAACTGTCTTTGTACAGTTCCCTCTGTGAGCCTTCATGTGTGCCTGTTAGCCTCAATTTTCAAATGTCTGGCTGTCTTCCTCAAAGAACTGTGGAAAACTATCCCTGATTTGGTTCTCCTCCTCCTACTGAATAGCTGTTATTTTAGTTTTATCTAAGTTAGCTTTATATCCTTCTAATCTTCCTAATGTTTGCAACCTGTCATATACTTTATCCAAGTCCATCACTAGTTCCACTAAGGAATTTCATCCACATACAGTGCCATTTTCAAATCCAGATGTCTCCAGCTGTGCCCCATTACTGTAAAGCCCCTATTTTGTACCGCTAGAGGTTCCAAATTCCGTGCAAGGAGAACACACTTGTCTAGTGCCTCTGGAGACTACGAGTCTTTGACAGAGATCCCTTCAGTTTTACTCTTGCATTCTCCCCCAGTACGCTTCCTTTAGTGGGTCTATCTACTCCCCTTTGCAGTCAGATTAAGGTATTACCCCAAACAAAAATGGCCACTCTTTGCAGTCGAAGGCATTTTCTACATGTAGGCTCAGAAGCGTAAATTTTTTTTTTTTTGGGCATCCTGGAGCCATCCGTGCTCTGATGAGGTTGTCAGATGCATGCCTTCCTTCTATAATTCCATATTGGTCTCTTAAGTAATGCCTCTCCTGATGCATAGTGTTCATACTCTGATCATAATAAAATCTTTATACTCAGGTTTTAAGACAGTCATTGTCATGAACTGGGCAATGTGGGCTTTTCCCCTCTTTCAGAATTGTTACTGCAATTGCTTCCTTCCAGGAAGTAGTGAAGCACTTATCCTTGAAATACCTTATTGAAAAGTCTCTCTCAACATCAGGTTAACTTTTCTCCCTCCAAACCTCCCTGTCTCTAATAGGATTCCATCTGAACACTGGGCCTTGTTTGATATGGCTCTCTATTGCCTCCCTTATTTCCCTTTCCCTTCCTGCACGTTACTTTCTTTGTTTCTTTGTTAGAATTAGTAGGTCCAGTCTATGTAAATATTCTGATATCAGTGCTGCTGAGTCTTTCCACTGCCCCTTTATAAAGTGAATTGTCATATTCTGCAGAAATCTCTAATATTTGTACCATTCTGATGGCATAGAGGGATAAAACCCTGACTACAGCATAGGAGATTTGGGTTTGATTAATGGCTCTGGTGAATGATGGAGCAGCAGGGAGTGATGGGTGTGCCAGTCCTGGGGAGGATGGTGCATCGGTGTCTCTCTGAGGTGATCTTGGTGGAGGCTGCACATATAGTTAGAAGGAGTTGTGATCAGCAGGGTGGAAATGGACCTGGCTGAGTTGCTTCGAAGGTGAGGTAATAAGCCACTTGCTCACATAGCACTCCCAGCTAAGACCAAATCGCATTACCACAAGGCAAGAGGCAGAAGTAAGTCATACTGAACCCTCTTGCCACAGACTGTTGTACTGACATGCTGAGCCCCCAGAAGCCTAAGGATCTGTGACCGGACCCAGCAATACTGAATAATGTCGGGGGGCAAGGACTAGCTGGTAGACTCAGCACAGACAGGACACAAAGGCCTGGCTGGCAATAATGAAAGAAAGGAGGGACATAAAACTGTCTTGATATTCTCTCTGTTGTATATGCTGGCTGCATATATATCTTTCCTTACAGACTTGGAAAATGCTTTTCTACTGTTTGTTGTTTTAGCCTCACTGCAGGTCTTTTGTTGCCCTTGGTGTATTATTGTAATGAATCTCCTGTACTGTTCCCTAAAGTTATATCCTTTCAGCTTTTGGCCTCTGTCTGCAGATTCAGCTGTTGCAGCTCTTCATTTTCTGCTTTTATTTTTAATGCCTCTTTCTTCTGTAATGCTTTTATATTTTCCTCAAGTGTTCTCTTCCTCCCCCCTTTTTTTTCTTTTAAGCCCCCTTTCTCTCATCTTGCACTTAAGGTCCAATTTTAGCCTGTCTCGTCATTCAGGGGAGTCCCCCCTCTATAAGTCCAAAGTACTAGCCACTTCTGTATTAATCCACCCCCTTATACCCTTTATAAGGTAGACTGCTCACCTAAAATTTCTAGTAGTTCTTCCTAGAGTACCTTTTTCCATGTATGTTATGAACACGTGATCTTAGAATATTCTAGGACTGGCTCTTTTTAGTAGTCACCTGTGTTTTATGCTCTCTCTCTCATGATAAACCCATTGTTTAACTTGAGCCATATGTTGGGTTTACCTTCAGAATAAGAAAAGTCCCACTGTTCATGTTTTAACTGTTGGCTGTGGGGGTCCATATCCACAGATGGGAAATAAAAACAATCCGTGACTAAAACGAAAGGACTGTGTTGAAAAAAAAAAAAACTTGCATTTTTTTTTACACAGCCTTTCCATTTTAGTCACTGGTTATTTTTATTTCCCCTCTGAAGCTTACTTCTTTGTGAAAATCATATTCCAGTCACCTATCAGTACTAATGTCTCCTCAAAGGAATATCCTCCTAAATATTTGTAGTTTTGTACACTAGGGGAGATGCAGTGAAACTATTGATGTGCATTTGTTCTATCTCGCCGTTTTGTTCTTACACGTGGGTCGGAGCCGATCCCTCGGCTCCGAATCAGCCGCTTTAAAGCTCAGACTCTCGGAGAAGCTCGAGACCTAGTGTATATCCCATGATGCTGTACTGTGAATCCCCAGATCTAGTTTGCCGCTGCAACGGATCAACAGCTTGTCGGAGGACGCTCGGGCCAGTGATTTAAAATGTTCTGTATTAATAGGATTTTTTGTCTTTTAAATGAGTATTACACATACTTAGATTTCAACCTTTATTATAGTATTAAGGTTTTTGCCTTTTAGTATAACTTGCTTAGGATTTTCTAAAAAGATTTTCTTCAGGGCTTTAGGCCTCTTTTTCTTGGGCGTGACAGGGCTCTGTCAGCTATTGTGTGTGTGTCTTTATCTTCTTATATAATCTAGTGTGCATCATATATCTAGTGTGGTAGTTAATATTAGATATTTAGTGTGTTTATAAATATATATATATATATATATATATATATATATATATATGTATTTCTGTAGGACGTTAGTTAATACTAGTTTGTTGTTATAGTTAAAAGTAACTAATTTTTTTAGACAAAAAAATTCAGGGACCTGAATTATTTAAAATGTCAGAGAAACAAAAGTCAGGGTTCAAAAGGGGTGAGTGTGGTCAAAAGATGTCTGTTACAGACAACCACTCCACCTGCGTTTACTGTTTGGGTTCTGTACACCTACAAGAGGTGTGCTCTATCTGCCACTCCTTTAGCACCAGGGTTCTCTTGGAAAGGAGGAGGAAGCTGGTAGATAGAGGACTCCTGAAGCCTGATTTTCAGGCTACCTTAGGCAAGGCTGACCTCTCTTCCAAGGGGTCGAAGTCTTCCAAGGGATCCTCTGAGCCCAAGTCATCGGCTCCGAGTTCCTGTGGTATGGTTTGTGCATCGGCTCCACAGGCCTTGGAGCCATGTATCGACCCTCTACCTCGGAGCCCAGTTGTGGAACCGGTATTGGAGACTCCTCAGTCACCAATTCTTCAATCGGTTCCATCTTCGGCTCCTTCGACCCATCCCTCGACGCATTCTTCGAGGCTTTCTGATGTGGATCTGGACTGAGTGGTTAAGAGGCTCTTAGAGAACCCGGCCCGGGCCAAAATGCTGTCTGCTTCGAGCCACTCAGCTTCGAAGCCTGAAACCCCAGCCATAACTTCTCCACCTCCTCCTCCGTAGCCAATCGAGCGTTCTGAGCCGGGGCAGGCGGAGCCCTCTGAGCCGAGGTTCAATCCACCTCCCTCGGCTCCATCGACCTTGATCTCCTCGGTTCCGACAGGGGAATCTCTGGGCCGACAGTCCCTTGCTGGCTCTGGGGGTGGAGAGTCGAACCGATACCTCGGTTCCGACCCTTCCACTCGGGGCTTCAGCGCAGGTGGTCTCTGCTCCGTCCTCTGGATTGGAACGGGTGGGGTCTCGGCTCAGGGAGAGCTGCCTGCTTCTTCGGAGCCGACGAACTTCTCGGACCGAGATTCTGGTGCCTTCGATGCCATGAGGAAGGTCATGTCTGCTAAGACCACTACCTCCTCAGATCTGTCTTCCCCTCCCCCTAAGGGGCCTCGTTCTACCTCTTCCCCGCAGATCCCCACCAAGCGTCGAGATCCAGGGCCTCAGGTATCCCCATTGGGTGGCCCCTCCTCTCTAGGGACTTCACCGGACGCTCCCACCGATGAAGTACCTAGGAAGAGATTGTGCAAGAGGAGGCACTTGGATTCCCCACAGGAATCCCTGACATCGGATACCAACTTGGAGGAATCAGAAGGGTCCCCACGATCCCCCTCAGAGGATGTCTCATTTGCAGACATATTGGAAATCTTAAGGCAGAGGGGTGATTGGCAGTCCCTTACCCCTACTGAGGACGAGTCGGTCCTCCTGAAGGCGTTTGGATCTCAACCATCCACCTCCTGGGTTACTCCGCCCTTCGATGAACTGATGGAGCTGGTTGCTCGAAGGGAGTGGGAGTCCCCTGATTCAGTGGAACCTGTCCCTCAGAGGCCCAACAAGTTTATTACTTCCCCTACTGATAAGGCCTTTCTAACAAAGGGAGTCCCGGTTGATGCCATGGTGGTGGCGGCAGCCACCAAGAAAGATGACAGAAACCTCTATTGCTGTCCATCCTCCTAATAGAGATTCTAGGACTATGGACAGATGTGGGAAATGCATATTTAGTTTTGCGGCATTTTCCATGAAATCACTCAACTACCTGACACATTTTACCCGTCTTCAACGAGATCTCAAAGAGCTGGGAGATACTCTCCAGGGTAACACAGCTGATGCAGTTTCTGAGAAGGTGACTGCACAACTCAACACCCTCAATTCCATAGTAAACTCATCCATGTGACTCATTTCTTATGCTGCCGATGGATCGAGTAGGGCGGCAGGCTCAGCAATAGCTCTTCGGAGACAGTCCTGGATGCGCCTTTGCTCCTTTGCGGAAGCCTTTAAATCTTCCTTCGTCAATATCCCATTTGATGGATCCACCTTGTTCGGACCCAAAGTTAAGGAGACACTTACTAGGTGTGAACAAGAAGGAAAGACTCTGTCTACCGTTGGAGTCTGTTTTTCCACTCCAACTAGACCGTACCCCAAAGGGCAACGAAGTGGGAAGATGTGGTTCCGGAAACCCCAAGGAGCTTTCCAAAACACACCTACTGATACCCCCTCTAGGGGCAGAGGAGGGGGCAAAAATGGAAGACGCCATCCAAATGGCAGAGGTGGTCTGCAAAACCAGGGCGACAGGGAACAGTTCTCTGGGAAGCCCCATCAGTGTTCCTGAAAGGAAGCCCGGCTGTCCTACTCTGGAGGCAGTCGGGGGTTGCTTGGCTTTATACCCAAACGCCTGGCTAAACATTACAACGGATTCTTGGGTAAAAAGTATCATTGCCAGAGGTTACTACATTCCCTTTACAAACCCCCCCCCCTATGTATACAAGGATCCCAGACATTCCACCCAGTCTGAGAGAACTAGCAGCCATAGAAATCCAAAACCTGCTAGACAAAAGAGTCATCCAGCCAGTCCCGGTGGACCAAATAGGATCCGGAACTTACTCAAGGTTCTTTTTAGTTCCAAAGAAGACAGGGGACTGGAGGCCCATACTAGACCTCAGCAAGCTCAGCACCTTCGTCAAGAAGGAGAAGTTCCGGATGGTCACGCTTCAATCAATTCTCCCGTTCTTAGCAACGGGCAATTGGATGTGCTCTATAGATCTCAAGGATGCTTGCTACCACATCAAAATGGACAGATCATCCAGAGATCACCTGCATTTCCAACTGGGGGCCAGTCATTACCAATTCAGAGCCCTGCCCTTTGGTCTCACCACAGCCCCCAGGGTGTTCAAATGTATGGCAGTGGTCACGGCTCACCTGAGACGGTTGGGATTCCGGGTGTTTCCATATCTGGACGACTGGCTCCTCACCGCCACCTCCAGGTATCAGTTAATACAAACAAGAGACTACACCATAAACCTTTGTTCCCAGTTGGGTATAACCCTAAACTTCGAAAAATCTGCGTTATCGCCCTCGCAGCATATTACATTTATAGGGGCAGAACTGGACACCGTCAATGCAAGGATCATGTTGCCCCAATCAAGAATCATATCTCTAAAAAATCAACTATCCAGCCTGTTGGTCCGGAACAAAGCTCCTGCATCCCAAATACTGCAGCTTTTAGGCACAGTGGCAGCCACACTGATAGCAGTTCCATTAGGTCGAATGCACATGCGAATACTCCAGTGGCTACTCTTTGCACAATGGTCTTACCAACGTCTGCCCATGTCACACGAGATCCGACTAACGAATCTTTGCAAGAAGGATCTCAATTGGTGGTTGAACAGCGGCCAAGTGATAATCGGACGTCCCTTTGTTCTTCCCCAACCCACAGCCATAGTGACCACAGATGCTTCCCTGATTGGGGGGGGGGGGGTATTTCAGGGAAAGACTGTCCAAGGCACTTGGTCAATCATGGAAACACATTTGCATATAAATGTCCTAGAGCTGAGAGCGGTGTTCCTAGCGTTGCAACACTTTCACGATTCTCTTCCTCTAGGTACAATTGCTATCCAGACAGACAACATGTTGATAGTCTGGTATATCAAGAAGCAAGGGGGAACCAGATCATATCCCTTATGCAGGGAGGCCCTAAGAATTTGGCAGTGGGCTGTATCCACCAGACGCTTTCTGATAGCAATGCACATCCCGGGGTCATCCAACGTGATAGCGGACAAACTAAGCAGAGCCATGCTGTTGCCTCACGAGTGGTCTCTCAAACAGAAGGTGGCGGAAGAGATCTTCCACAGATGGGGCCAGCCTTGCTGTGACCTATTTGCATCTCCAATGAATGCCAAATGCAGCAGCTACTTTGCCCTTTATCCCTCACCTGGGAACAAACCGAGGGACGCACTCTTACACGATTGGCCCCCGGGCCTCTTATATGACTTTCCGCCAATACCCCTAATTCCCAAATTCGTGCAGAAAGCCAAAAGTCTGGGAAGGACTGTGATCTTGATAGCCCCGTCTTGGCCTTGACAGATTTGGTTCCCCTTCCTGCGGAAGTATCAAGTGGAAGAACCATGGATCCTGGACCCAGTGCCGGATCTTCTGACTCATTCGTTGGGAGTTCTTCATCCCTCCCTCACCTCCCTAAAACTGACAGCTTGGCTGCTCCAATTCCCACATTAGCCAGGTCTCAAAATTTGTCTTCTGCAGTCCAGCATATTTTAGTTTCCTCTCATAAACTATCTACCAGGAAGCTATACAATAGCAAATGGAAACGGTTTGTTCACTGTGCTTCTCAACATAACATTGATCCTTATGTAGCACCTGTTCATATCATCTTAGAGTTCTTATCTTCCTTGTTCCATAATGGCACAGCAGCTGCCACCATTATAGTCCAATTGGCAGCTATTTCCAATTTCCATGTGGGGTTTAATGGGTCTAACATCATGTCGCATAGACTATGTAAAGCATTCTTAAAAGGAACCCACCATCTCAGACCACCAATCAGACATCCTGTCTCTCCCTGGAATTTGAATCTGGCTTTATCCCAATTGATGCTCGCCCCCTTCGAACCCGCTTCATCCTGTCACTTAAAGTTCTTGTCTTGGAAAACTATACTCCTGGTAGCCATTACATCTGCACGTAGGGTCTCCGAACTTCAAGCCTTGTCCTCCAAACCCCCATATTTGATTTTTCACCCCGATAGAGTCTCCCTTAGGACTAATCCTACCTTTCTTCCCAAGGTCTGTTCAGAAACTAACTTAAATCAGTCCATTGAGCTTCCAACCTTCTTCAGTCACCATACCAACAGGCTGGAATATATGTTACACAAACTTGATGTACACAGACAACTGAGGTTCTATCTAGATAGAACGAAAGATTTCAGACAATCAGATCAACTTTTCGTCTCTTACGCAGAAAATAAGAAAGGTTTTGCGGTATCAAAAATCACATTGTCTAAGTGGCTGTCTGACTGCATCAAATCCATTTATGCCTCCACTAGTCAGCCATTAGAATCTAACGTCAAGGCCCACTCGACACGAGCTGTTTCTATGTCATTAGCTCATGCAGCTTGATTACCCTTACATACCATCTGTGCAGCTGCCACGTGGTCAAAACCTCACACGTTTATCACTCATTACAAAGTGGATAGGACCTCCAGGGACAGGGCTACCTTTGGTTCCACTGTGCTCAGGAGTTTTCTCCCGTGAGCCACCCAGGATCAGGGTGCTTGGGACGCTACCCATGTGTAGGAACAAAACGGCGAGATAGAACAACTTCACATAAAGAAGTTATGTCCTTACCATAACTTTCCATGTGAGTTGTTCATCTCGCCTTTTTGTTCTTACAGTCCCGCTCACTTTCCCCCTCCAGTCGAGCAGGATGGTTGCCTTGGTAGATTGGTTGAGTTTGTCAGTCTGTATTGCATATTCTGTTTTTCCTATCTACAGTCTTTTAGCTACCTTCATAGGTAGACACTCTAGTTTAATTTCTTCATGTAGGCTGTCTTGGTTGCAGCATACTAGATCTGGGGATTCACAGTAGAGCATCATGGGATATACACTAGGTCTCGAGCTTCTCTGAGAGTTTGAGCTTGAAAGCGGCCAATTCTCCCACCCATGTGTAAGAACAAAAAGGCGAGATGAACAACTCACATGGAACGTTATGGTAAGGACATAACTTCTTTTTTTTTATACCCCATAGCTCCTTTCACTGCTGCAAATCTTCCTTCGCTGTCTTCTAACCGTACTAATTTCCTAAATGGGAAGTTTTTCTTAGTGTCACCATTTTTCCTCTTCTCGATCCCTCATATCATGAGCTTGTGCCTACTAAATAGCCTTTCATTTTTAATTTCCTATGCTCCACGTTATCTAGGTGTGTTTTGTGCAGGGCTGTGAATGTTGCATTTTCTGTCCTTATTACATTAAATATCCTTTCCCTTTTAACCAGATGGGTCATTCCAGTCATGTTCCAACTGAACAGTTTTGCTATCCATTACCTTCCTCTTTTTTTCCCCTTATGTGTTTTCTCTCTTGTCCCATCTCTCTTCCCTGTTTCCTTTCTATTTGCTTCCTCTCTTTCTGACTACTTTTCACAAGTACTGGGTCTTTTTCCATGAAGCATCACTACCATTTCCTTCTCTTTATTTCTGGTTTCCCCTCATCCTACAGTTAAACCTCCATGTCGTGAGCTCTTTTTCCTTGGCACGTACCTGCTGGCCTCGTCTCATCCTTTTTGTCTTTATGAGTACTCCATCTCTGCTGCTTGTCAGCCACTCCTACCTTTACCAGTCCTCCTGGCTACCTAGATTTGCATTTACTATAGCTACACTTTTCCTAATGGAAAGTACCATGCCCTTGCATCTTTCTTTTTCTGTAAGTGGAGACTTCTACACTTTTTCCTTTTAAAACCTCACATCTTTCTTAATTCCATTGAAAATCCCTTTCTGATTTATAGACCTGAGCTAACTCAGCTGTTTGATTAAGAAGAAATCAGTGTTGAAACCACTAATACTGACATCACTCTACTGGCTTCCCCTGCCCTTGAAAAGGCATTGTGCTGTTCTCTCCTATCTAACCATGTGTGTGAGCATGTACTTTAAACTTCTTTTGGCTTTCCTTTCAGCTAAATACTCCCCCTTCATTTTGAATACCTTTACTTGTTTATTGCTGTCTGCCTGTCAAACTAAGTATTTTAAAGTAATGTCTGTGTTTTAAGTGAAGCAGAGTTGATTTAGCACTTCCCTCTCCATTCTGCCTTTCACTCTAGCAAATAGTTTTTGCATGGTAGAGCAGTTTTAAATTTGTTGCCATTTGCAACTCAGATGGAAAAGTAGAAAAATTGCCCTTTGCCTTCTGGTTGTTGCTGAAAAGTTCATGGCTACAAGCATCCTTGCATCTCCACATGACAGGAATATCCCTGGTTTCCAAAGTTGAGTTAGTATTGTTTCTCTGAGCAAGGAAGTATTAATTGCTTCGTTTGTCCTTCTGTAGCCTGGTGGGAACCCAGGGTGGGCTCTTTCATTGGCTCCCTCTATCTCTGGTATTTGCATTCGTGCTGCCAATTTGGATTTTATGAACACTTCACAGTTCTTCCCTCGAGCCTCCCCAGCATTCTGCTGAATCTCAAGATCTGAAGTAGTTAACTTCATTTGGTCTGCAACCTATGGGATTCGGATCCGACCTCAGATCCGAGCCGGCAACTTTACAAAGCTTAGATCCGAGCTCCTAGCTCCTCTCCTTACCCATAATCCCCTGCCAACCCTGACTGACCTCAGATCTAGTTTGCCGCGCTTCTGGACAGCAGCTAGATTGCGAGCTCCTGGTTTTTGGTCAGATAAGTCAGTTTTTCACTATTATCTCCCTTTAATTTGTGTGAGTGTTTAGTGTGGTTAGGTTCCCTTTTTATAATAACTCTTGTTTTAGTTAAATTTCTGTCAAATTTTTCTTCCTCCCCACCCTTCGCTGGTTCGTAGTCTTGTGTGTGTGTGTGTGTGTGTGTGTGTGTGTGTGTGTGTGTGTGTGTGGTGTGTTTGGGGCCTACTGAGTGAGTTTTACCCTTTAGTTAACATGTCTGCAAGGAGTCTCGCTCGATGGACCATCTTGGGAAGCGGGTCTTCAGTTCAGCGACCTTCGCTGTAAGGTCTCTGAACTACATGGCACATGATACAGCTGCAGCGGGACCTTATCAAAGAGTACGCTGCATCGCCCCCGGAGTCCATGTCGGCGGAGGACAAACAGTTGTACTCCACTCGCATGGCCACTCTTAGGTCTATATCCAACACCTCTATGCGGCTTTTATCCCACACTACAGAGGGAGCCACTAGAGCCAGCGGAGCAGGCCTAGTTATGAGGCACCAGGCCTGGCTGCGACATTGTGATTTCGCGGAACTCTTCAAGGCGTCCTTTGCGAATGCCCCCTTCGATGGTTCTGCCCTATTTGGCAAGACCGTTCACGAGACTTTGGTCCAGAGCGAAAAGGACGGGAAAACGTTGTCTGCTGTCAGAGTCCGCTTTTCTGCTCCCCAGAGGTCCTTCTCCAAGAACCAAAAGGGACAGAAGAAGATGTGGTTCCGAAAGTCGCAATAGTCCCAGTCCGCTCCGGACTCCCAGTCCTTCCGCGGCAGAGGAGGACAGGGTGGACGCCGCCCTAGAGGCAGAGGGGGCCCGAAGAACTTTGGGTCCAGAGAAACCTTCTCTGATCGGCCCACGCAGCAACCCTGAGGGGTTGCCCGACTGCTCCACTCTGGAGGCAGTCGGGGGGGCGTTTCTCGAGGCACCTGGCAGCTTGGGTGTCCATTACAGCAGACCGCTGGGTGCTTCGTATCATATCCAGAGGATACAAAATTCCCTTTTCCTACATTCCCTACACCCCCGAACACCTCCCAGATGTTCCACCCAATCAGAGGGAGGCAGCAGCTGCGGAAATTCGGCAGCTTTTAGAAAAAGGAGCTATCCAGCGCGTCCCCCCAGGCCAGTCTGGATCGGGTTACTACTCCAGGTTCTTTTTGGTGCCAAAAAAGATGGGGGACCTAAGGCCCATCCTCGATCTTTCCCTACTGAATCTATCAGTAACCAAAGAAAAGTTCTGGATGGTCACTCTTCAATCTATTCTCCCCCTCTTGCGGGAGAACGACTGGATGTGCTCGATAGACCTCAAGGACGCGTACTACCACATTTTGATGGACAAACGGTCCAGGAGGTTTCTCCGCTTCCGGCTGGGAGCCAGTCATCATCAATTCAGGGTCCTTCCCTTTGGTCTCACCTCAGCCCCCAGGGTGTTCACCAAGGTACTAGCAGTGATAGCGGCCCACCTGAGACTCCAGGGAATGCAGGTCTTCCCGTACCTGGACGACTGGCTCCTCACCGCCCCAACAAGGCAT
Organism: Protopterus annectens; assembly: GCF_019279795.1. Classification (NCBI taxonomy): domain Eukaryota; kingdom Metazoa; phylum Chordata; order Ceratodontiformes; family Protopteridae; genus Protopterus; species Protopterus annectens. The sequence goes on from NC_056729.1 coordinate 33,678,606, forward strand.
CTACTATGCTTAGCCAGGGACTTACTTCCTCAACCTTGCTCCACAACTAGGATCACTATAAACTCAGACAAGTCCTCTCTCACCCCGACTCAGGTGATAGATTTCATCGGGGCCAGACTGGACACCAACAGGCAACTAGTCTTCCTGACTCCTGACCGGGTGCACACACTGAGGGCACATGTGCGGGCCATCTTTCAATCTTCGAAATCCCCGGCGGGATTGGTTTTGAGGGCCCTAGGCTCTATGGCAGCCGCAATCAACCTTCTTCCCATGGCGCATCTGAACATGAGGATTTTACAGTGGACTCTACAAGTTCAGTGGTCCCTTCATCAGTACCCCTTGAATCACCCAATTCCCCTCAGCAGGGCCTGCAAGAGGGCTCTCGTTTGGTGGCTTCAATCGCCGGACCTCCAGGCGGGACACCCCTTTGTCACGGCCCCCCCCCCCTCACCATGGTGACCACGGACGCCTCTCGTCTTGGGTGGGGGGGCATTGTTTGGGCAGGACGGTCCAAGGCACGTGGAACGATTCGGAGACCTTATTGCACATAAATGTTCTAGCGATGAGGGCAGTGCTGTTGTCGTTTCAAGCTCTTCAGAGCCTTCTGCCGACAGGAACAATTGCGATCCAGTCAGACAGTATGTCTGTGGTATAATATATCAACAAACAAGGGGGAACCACGTCTTACCCACTCTGTCAAGAAGCCATGAGAGTGTGGGAATGGGCGATCTCCACCAACCGCTTTCTCATTGCAACGCACATTCCGGGACGGACCAACATCCTGGCGGACAGACTGAGTCGCACCATCCTTTCACCTTACGAGTGGTCCCTCAATTCCCAAGTAGCGAGTCGAATTTTTGCCATCTGGGGGCAGCCCTGTTGCGATCTCTTCGCATCTCCCTCAAACACGAAATGCAACAATTACTTCGCTCTCATTCCCCCTGCCGGGGAAGCCCCGAGGGACGCTTTGGTGCATGCTTGGCCACCCGGTCTTATCTATGCCTATCCTCCTCTTCCCTTGATGCTGAAACTCCTCCAGAAAGCCAGTCGGTTGGGGAGCAGGATGATCCTCATTGCCCCATTCTGGCCTCCCCAAGCTTGGTTTCCTTACCTCTGGTCTCACCGAGTGAATCCGCCCTGGATGCTAGATCCCCTCCCAGATCTGATTTCCCACCCCCTGGGCCTTCCAGTCCCCGACCTGGTCAGCCTCAAGCTTGCGGCTTGGCTGCTCCAGTTCCACTCGTAGCTAGGACTCCCAGTATCTCATCTCTAGTTAAAGCTATCCTAGTAGCAGCGCACAAGCCCTCTACTAGGAAGGTCTATGGTAGTAAATGGAAACGTTTCTCTATCTGGGCAGAACGCCATCATTTGGATCACTTTACAGCCCCCTTGTCTGCGGTGCTGGATTTTCTTTCAGAACTTTTTAATGAGGGAGCTAGCTGTTCCACGGTGAAGGTGCAATTAGCAGCTATCTCTCATTATCACGTAGGTAGTGAAATGGGTCCTTTGATTACTACAAAATTGTGCAAGACATTCCTAAAGGGTACCTTTCTACTTAGACCTCCAATAAAGGAAGCAATACCCCCATGGGATTTGACCTTGTTATGACAAGCCTTGACGGCTCCTCCCTTCGAACCTGCGACGTCAGTAGACCTCAAATATTTGTCGTGGAAAGCAGCCTTTTTAGTGGCTATTACTTCAGCTAGGAGAGTATCTGAATTACAAGCTCTTTCTGTCAAACCCCCATACTTAGCTTTTCACAAGGATAGGGTTTACCTCAGGACCAATCCCTCCTTCCTTCCGAAGGTAGTTTCTGAGACTAATATTAACCAATCTATCAATTTGCCAGTCTTCTTTCCTGTCTACCAGAACAAGGGGGAGTACAAATTGCATTCTTTGGACATGCATAGACAACATAGGTTTTACATTCATAGGACATCTGGTCATAGACAATCTGACCAGTTGTTCGTCTCCTTTGCCAAATTTAATTTAGGTAAACCAGTTTCGAAAGTTACCTTATCGAAATGGATTTCACAGTGTATCATCACGTCTTATCAGAATTCCGGCAGGCCCGCACCTCAGGGAGTTCATGCCCACTCAACTTGGTCTATGGCTACATCTGCCGCCTTTAAATCCAGAGTTTCATTGGATGATATCTGTTCAGCAGCCACTTGGGCATCATATCATACCTTCATCAATCATTATAAGCTGGACATTATCTCCAGAGGGAGAACGTCCTTTGGCTCCGCAGTGCTCCGGAATATCTTTCCATGAAGGCCGCCCAAGGTTTAGGTAGCTGGGGACTCTGTCCCATAGGTTGCAGACCAAATGAAGTTAACTACTTCAGATTAAGAAGTTATGTACTCACCATAACGTTCCATCTGAGTAGGTAAACTTCATTTGTCTGCAACCGTCCCCCCCCCTCCGTCCCCCTGACCTTTAGAGGTGCTTTATGATGTTTAGTGATGTACCTTTCTGAGAAGGTAGTTAGTTACCTGCTATAGTGGTTGCGGGCAAACTTGATCTGAGGTCAGTCAGGGTTGGCAGGGGATTATGGGTAAGGGGAGGAGATAGGAGCTCGGATCTAAGCTTTGTAAAGTTGCCGGCTTGGATCCAAATCCCATAGGTTGCAGACAAATGAAGTTTACCTACTCAGATGGAATGTTATGGTGAGTACATAACTTCTTATTCTTTCTCTGTGAGCAGTCTTCTTGGTAAGTAATCATAGAATCCAGGAAATCAATTTTTTAGCTTCGGCTACTGCAATCCTGGCTTTTAAAAGTTTGTTCTCATTGATGGGCTTTTGCACTACATCTGAGTGGTCATTTTTTATCTGCTGTTTCTTTCAACTGTGTCTCCTTTTCGTATAGGCATCTAATCTAGACGGTTTCTCTTTTGACATCTCTCTGAATATTGTAGTTATGTTAACATCTTCCCTGATTCCAAGCTGAAATACCTGGGTAGCTCTTACCCAGGTGTTCATTGCTTATTTCATTTCTTTTTACTTTTCTGGGTTATCACATGGAGGACCTGTAACTACAATATTTGTAGAACTTTGTTCACTTTGACTGCTAGGAATCCGTGGAACGGGCCTATATTTTTTTGCTTATTTACAAACAGTCAGAAGAGCACTTACTTTTCATTGTTAATCCACAGAGGTTTCTCACTAGAAGAATACAGGGCATAAGTAACATGTCCTGTGCATCACAGGTGGCCAAGCCAGAGCCTGAATTTAAGCTTAGCTTGGGCTCATGATTCAGCAGGTTAAAAAGCCAAGGCACAATCCTAAGTTTTTGAGTAACTGCTAATTCTTGATTCACACTAGGCCTGAAGGCTCATTGTTTTCTGTTAGATCTAGTCTGTCTATCTAAGCATTATGGTTGGCTGGAATTCCAGAAAGGGTGGTATGACAGTTCTGAAAAGGAAGGGGCTTTAAACATTTTGCATGAGACTAATGCAATGTGTTGAAGTTGGGCAATTGTTTATTTATTTTATTTTTTTTAATAAAAAGGCTTGCAGCTCATTTTTAGGATGAGGGCTGCATTATTTCTTACTCCAGAGTGTTTGCATGCTTCCATAGAGGGAGAGGAGTTTGTCTCAGAGAGAGAGAGATCAAGGATGCATGGAAAGCACTACCATGCTAAGGATACATGGGCAGAATTCCCTTGTGTGTTTTTGTTTTTATTGAGACAAGCCCGTCTCTCAATTGTCGCTTTTTTTTTGCGTAATGCAGTGAGTTTCTGAGAAGTGCTTAGTGTGCGTTTGGGGCTGAGTATATATGTTCAAGATCAACATGTTGAAATTACTATGGTATTGTAGTAGTTTTTTTTCTTTCACTTTTGACATCTTCAAGCATTACAGATGTGCAGAGAAAGCGGCTGCCTTTTTGGAAAAGGGGTGTAAAGGCATTTTGTACATGAAAGCACAAAGTCATCATATATTCACTGCTGGCAACTAAGAGTTGTATGACTTCTTGGGGGCAGGATATTTACCACTGTTCAAAAAATAAGACTATAAGGGAGAGAGCTGAACTAATGTAGCATGGTTCAGGTCAAAGGGATTTTGGAACTGTGGCTTAGGTAAAAAGTGGGCTGTCACTCCAGTAAAGTATATTGTAGTACAAGAGAGAACTCCGCTGACCAGGACTGTTGTGATGTAACACTACCATAGCTCAATCCAGCACTTGACGACCAAGATGGTCGCCTAGGGCTCACTGGCTTGGGAGGGGCCCCCACTACCTAGGGAGGAGGCTACTGCAGACTTACACTTCTTAAGAAAGTAATGTTACATGGATTACATTTCTTCTTTAAGGATACACACTGTGTGTGTCCTTAGTAGTTTTGGTGAGTGTGTCGTACTAAGGACACGCACACATTTAAACTGGAACAGAGTGGAGCATGCAATTTGATTTTTTGAAGTGAGCAGCATGGAGCATGGATTTTTCAGATGAAATGTTGTAGGTTAGTGGAGAACAGAGAACTGCTGTGTGCACCTTTGTCTGTGTCTGTAAAATGCCCTAGTTAGGGGTGACAGGTTAGGTAATTTAAGCAAACCGAAGCTCAAACTTGTAACCAGCAGACAAGAGCCTTGAATCCTCTACACCAGCAGTTTGTGTATTTTCAATTAATTGTGAACTTCAGTGCATTTTCATTTAATTGAGAGTTTCAAGGTAAGGAAAGTTTACTACTTGCTCATGCTAAATCTGTTTTCAATGTGTGACTGTTTTGTTTAGCAAATGGTTATTACTGTTTGTGCTAGAGAATTTGAAAGCAGTATAGTAGCTCAGCAGGTAGTATGTTTGCATTTGATGCAGAAGTCTTTGGGTTCTACTCGCACACCATGTAGTTGGATTGCTGAAACTGTGTTGTACTTTAAGGGTGGGGTAGGGTGCTGAAGCTGTGTGTGTGTTCTCCTTTGGATGAGATGCCTTGTAACTGTGAACCTGTTAGTTTGCCATCCATTCCCTATTGCAATATTGGGCGCTTACCATTTTTTTGTAATGTTACATAGGCAATTTCTTCAACTGCAGCAGGCACTGAATTTCTAGATGAAACATGGAAACATAAAGCTGCGTGCTAGTAACCTCTTCACTGGTTACATATCTCTTTAATGTGGAATTATTCAGATGACTTGTACTTCTGCAGAGATTGTGCATATTGATTGATATTGGAGAATTGTAATGACAGAAGCTTGAGGCGCATTTTATGGTAGAAAAGTTCTGAAATGGGCAGTTTTGTCATTGAGTCGTTTTATTTCATTGTTTACTGGAAAAAATGTTCAAAACTGCAAATTTAAATCCCATTCTAACAAGTAGTGCTGTATTAAACAAAGAATATCATTTTAATGCAATCAGGAAGACAAATCAAAGAACACATGCATGGGTGCATGGCCCTAAATGTGTGCAAAGGGGCCTATGGTTTGAAAACAGCCCAAAGGTAAACTTAATCCTCTACTGGGCAGATGCATTTTCTTTGAAAGTGGGTTTCAATGCCATTACAGCGAATGAGAGTTTCAAGGACAGAGAAGTTTACTGTTAATGCTAGGTATGTTTTTATTTTAAGGCTGTATTGTTTTGTTTAGCAAATGTCTAACTGTGTTTATGCTACAAAATTTGAAGTAAAAGGTTTAAATTAAATCCTGATATCTGTAGTCATTGTAGAAGTAAAGAAGAAAATAGTATGCACACTGACTGAACAGTGTTTATGGTGATTGGGAAGAAATAACCAAGTAATGGCACACTGGAATGGCTGCTGGCGGGGCGGGGCTGTTGCGGGTGAGGGCTATGGGGGCTGCTGGGGGGGGAGACCTGATTCATTTCCCCACCTAGGGCCCCATTCGACCATGATCTGGCTCTGATCTCAACTGTTTAACAATCTCAAGGTATGCACTAATTACAAGCTGTCATATAAGGTATAGAATTTTTTTATTTTTCTTATCGGTATACAAATAGTGGGTTCGGTAATTAGCATTCTTTATGCTCGGCTATTACTTTTTGTCTGTAATAATAGCGCATTCAATCTGTGGCTGTCAAGGGGGAGCAAGGTGAAAGGGGAAGGAAGAACAGAAGTAAAATAGAGATGAGCCTGATGAAGGATTTAGATGAACACGAAGTATTAATTTGAATATTGCAGCACACACAAGTGTTGGTACAGTCCGTAGTAGGAGCTTGCTTAAACTTTACAGTGGAGACTCCCAGGCTGTACCATGTTTGGTATAGGCTATTGTAGGGGATGATGATTGTAGAGCATATTTCAACTTCCGCCTGGAATAAAAGTGAGAAGTATTACAAATCTGAGTGAACTTGATGGTCATGAGGGGAAACAGACTTGGCAGGCTGTTAGCAGGGAAGCTGGAAGAAGGTAAGAATAGGTAATATTTGAGTCGGGGAAATTATCTTTTGTGAGGAAGATGGTAGGAAAAAATGAGCTGGGTAAATTCAATATGTCAAATAGAGACAGATATAGTATTGTATTTTAACCAGCTAGAGAAAGTATTTGAGGAATATAGCAGCAATTTCATGCCAAAATAATTTGGTAAGTAAATAAGGATTTATAGTTGAGTCAAAAGGCTGGATAAAAATCAAACTAGAATGGAGATCTCTTAATTACTCTGTTAAGAGCCAACCTGATTGTGGTTATAAAAAGTGGGAGGAGTCCAGGATGGTGGCAAAGCTCTGCCTTAGGAAAAAAAGTGGTAATGCAAAACACCAGTCCAAAAAATTAAATCTGATCTCAGTAGTAGATTGCATACACCATGAGGGGTGGAATTTAGGGGATAGTATAGTGGCATCAGCCCACACCTTGAAAGATGAGTGCTTGGCATATAGTTAAATAACTGTGTTAGTGAAGAGATTGAAAATTAAGAGAATACTGAAAGTTATGATCTGATGTCATTTTCATTAATTCTTCAACAAATTGGTTCAGCTCCTACCCTCAGATATGACACTACCGCTTTTTCCAGTTTGTGGAACATTGAAACTCTCGAGTTCCCCCTTGCCCATAATGCACTAGTCCCCTACCATATCTCAGATCTCATTTGCCACCTTCATGTACAGACATGGTCACGGTTCGCTCTTGAGCAGTAGCAACTTTTTGTGAGTAAAAGTAGAAATTTATTTATTTTTTTACATTTGTTTTAGTAAAATGTTTTCTATGTATCCACCCTTGCCTTTCCTACACTTTTTTGTGGTACTGCATTTCTAACATACCATAGTTGTTATTTTTGCATTCCTTTTTTCTTTTCCCCTTATACCTTCAAGGTATTTCCTTCTATTAACCATTGTTAGTAATATTTTATCTTTTGTTAGCTATATCTATTCATAAAAAAAAAAATACATACACACACACACACATACATATATATATATATATATATATATATATATATATATTTAAAATATATAAAATATTATTTTCTTTTTCAATAGATATGGTTGAGAAACCCTCAAGTTTTAAAAATATTTATGGCATGTGGCAATTATAGATTCTCCAATGGGTGTAGACATCCTACAACAAGGCCTCACTGAGACCAGTGACTGGTGCAGGAACCGTGGCCTCAAGTTCAGTGCCAAAAAGTGCATTGTCATTCCCTTTGGGAAAAATTCGGTGTCCATGAACTACCACATAGGCGGTATTCCACTAAACACCGAAGGAATGATGAGACCTGAGGACAATGGTTGACAGCAACCTCTCCTTTGATAACCATATTGCCACTGTGGTCAGAAAGTCCTTCTATGTAGCACATCTTATCACAAAAGGTTTCTCATCCAGAAAGAGAGGTCATAGTCCCTCTTTACTCGTCCCTCATTAGACCTGTTATAGAATATAATGCCCCATTTGGTATGTACCTCTCTAGACACCCTGCAACTGTAAAGGCCACAAAACTACCTAACTAAGAGTATCTTAGGCCTTAGACATATGCCGTACACTGACAGACTCAAAAAACTCCAGCTATACTTGGTTTCATATCATCTACTTAGAGGCGATCTCTGCTTGACTACAAAGCCATGTCTGACCCTGAGCTGTTAGATATGCTTCACCTAATGAAATCACAATCCCTCTGCGCCACATGCTCCAAGGACCTAAACCTGATTACCACCATAAACAGAACATGCTGGAGGGACAGGTTCCTAACCCAACGACTTCCCATACTCTGGAGCAAACTCCCCATTCACGTCAAGCAGAGCACTTCACTGGCCCTTTTCAAGAGAAATCTTGACAAGTGGATGGGCAGTAGGAAGCTCACCCCTGAGATCAGTTCAATGGCCTTGATTGACAGGGGCACAGGAAACTAACTTCAGGTGGCAGTCACCCCGGGGATCACCTCAGTGGCCTTGCTTGATTAAGGTACTGGGAACTAACTTCAGGCGGCATAATGCCAGGGAATTTTGTGGGCTAGGCTTGTATAGGCTCCAAGGCAATTAGCCAAGTACATACCTGTGAACCATTATCAGATGCACAAATTGTGTGTTTGTTTAGGCCCAGCCCATTTGAATTCCACCTGTGATATTAGTGAGGCCTTTAACCTTAGGGTCCTTACGGATTGCAGAAATTTATTTTGAAGATTACTTCCTTCAAAAATCCACTGATACAGCATCTGGGGGCTCAAACCCATAAGAAATATGGTAAAGAGAGGCTTAAAAGTGTTCCCTGGATCCTACAAGTTCTTAATCTCCAGATTTGGAACCACCTCTAAAAATATCAAAACCTTCGGATATGATCTCTTTGGATCCAAAGACGAAATCCCTAGTCCTCCGGCTACTGTGGTTCCAGAGCAATGACAAAAGCTTCAGATCTAACCTCCCTCAGATCCAAAGACCACAAAAGGATGTCACCTTGGATCCAGTCTCCTCTGAGCCTGGATCTTGTCTCTTCTCATCTCCCATTTCCTTTTCTGGAAAGGCGTCACCATTCTAGGGCTTCCTCAGTAGCTGCTACTTCTCATTCCTCCAGATGTCTGACCGAAACAAATGTGGACAGGATGAGGAGGAAATTCCTCGACGCAAATTCAAGTGGGGGGTTCTCCCAGCTCCTCCCTCATCAGGTCCAAAGATTTTTGTGAGTACTACCCCCAGCTATTTGGTCTCCTTCTCTGAACCAGCCTTTGGTTTTAGAGCAGTTGGATCCAAGAATCCCGGATCTGTCCATATCTCATCCGAAGTTCATTGCGTCTTTTATGCCAGTAGCGGATCAGAGGTGTTGGAGTCGACTCTGAGGATGTCAGAGCCATATCTGCCCCTCAGAGCTGGACAGGTCGACTCTGACCCCTGCCACTAGTTTGCTTTTGGGTGGGAATGATTTGGAAGCATGTTTTCTTGGAGCGCAGTCTCTTTGTGTCAAAGGCATTCTGCTTTCAAGGTAGTGGAGAACGTTTTCTCTGATCCAAGAGAAAAGACGCATCCACACTCCTCAGTTCATACTTCCCAGACCCAGTTGTCTTTGTGTCTTGAGCCTCAATTTCTTGCACCACAGGGAGAGCCAGCCCAAAGGGTCCAGAATATCCAGCAAGATATCTTGATTTCCTTCAATATGTCTCTGGAACATCCTACTAAAGAAGTCCTTAGGAAGGGAAACTGCAAAAGGAGGCACTTAGACTTTCCTCAGGTACGTCACGGAAGATACTGATTTCAATGAGGGGGAAGAGTCCCCAAGATCACCAGCTGGTGATGTCTTTGGAGACTTACTAGAGATCCTCAAGCAAGGGGGTGGCAGGTCTACTAACAACCCTTCCCAAGAACAGTCCGTATTCCTGGAAGCATTTGGGTGTGGTCCATCTACTCCCTGTGTAACTCCCATCCACCGATGAGCTCACTGATTTGATCTGTCAATGGGAGTGGAAGGAACCTGATTGTGTTGAGCTGATCCCCAAGAGACCATATAGGATCCTGGCACCACCCAAGGGCAGCGAACTTTGGGACAAAGGAATACCAGTTGATGCCTGGAGACAAAATAGGCATAGTAGTACTTGCAAAGGTTTCTGAACCTAATGGGATAGGAGCTGGGAGAACCCCCATTTGAATTTGCATCTAGAGGAATTTGTTTCAGTCAGACTTCTGGAGGAATGAGAAGAAGCAGCTATTAATAAAGCATAGAATGGTAGCGCCTTTTCAGAAAAGGAGATGGGAGACCAGAAGATACCTGATCCAGGCTCAGAGGAGATTGGATCCAAGGTGACTAATCCTTATGTGTCTTCGGATCCAAGGGGTTGGATCAGAAGCTTTTATCATAGTTTTTGGATCCAAAGTAGCCTGACCAGGAATTTTTGTCTTTGGATCCAAAGAGATCAGATACGAAGGTTTTAAATTTGTAAAGGTTTTAAATTTGTAAAGGCTTTTTCAAACCTGGAGATGAAGAACTTTTAGGATCCAGGAAATGCTTTTAAGCCTCTTTTTTAGCATATTACTTAAGGGCTTGCACCCCAGGTGCTGTATCAGAGGATTTTGAAGGAATTAATCCTCTCAAAAAAAAAGTTAATTTCTGCGATCATTAAGGACCTTACGGTTAAAGGCCTTACAAGTATTACAGACAGAATCCAAATAGGCTGGGCCTAAACAAAAAAAATAGACCATAATGTATGCATCCAATAATGGAACTTTATAGTCACAGGCCGTAAATTTTTTTAAAACTGGAGGTTTTCTCAGCTATTATCTATTGAAAAAGGGTGAAGAGAAAGGGATATTGTATATATATATTTTTAATGAATAGCTAATAAATGATAGTGTTACTAACAATGGTAATATGAAATCCCTTAAAGGTGTAAGGGGGAAAGAAAAAAAGGAAAGGGAAAATGCCAACTATGGTATTTTAGAAATATACTAAAAAGTGTAGAAAAAGCAAGTGAGGATATGTAGAAAAACTTTTGCTAAGAGAAAGATAAAAATACACACACAGTTACTACTGCTCAAGAGCCAAGAGTGGCCACGTCTGTACGCGAAGGCAGCAAACTAGATCTGAGGGATGGTAGGGGACTAGTGCATTGTGGGTAAGGGGGAGTTTGAGAGTTTGTGTTCCCCAAGTTGGAAAAAGCAGCCAAGTCATATCTGAGGGTCAGATCTGAACCAATTTGTTGAGGAATGAATGAAAATGACATCAGATCCCAACTTTCAGTTTTCTCTTACTTTTAAACCTCTTCACTAATGAGGCCAGAAAAAAGGAACTTGCAGAGCAAAGTTTCTCTGGCCATCCCTCCTTACAGGGAGTCTAGGGTGCTGGACAGATTTGGGAAGTGTGTTTATGCTTCAGTGACTTTTACACTTTGGTCACTGAATTATTTGGCACACTTCAGTAGACTCCAGAAGAATTTGATTAAAGAACTTAACTCCCTCTCTGGGACCATTACTTCTGAGGCCTACAGCTAGATTGCCTCACAGTTAACTACCCTACGTTCTATTTCAACTTCACTCATGAGGCTCATCTCACGTGCAGCTTGAGAGTACCTCAAGGGTGTTGGGTTCAGGCACTTCCAGTAGGTGGCATGCATTGGATGTGCCTGTGTGATTTTTGCAGACCCCTTCAAGTCTTCCTTCAGTGCTCCCTTTGATGGGAAGTTTTTTATTTGGCCCCAAAGTTAAAGACAAACTATCCAGGTGTGAGCAGGAAGGTAAAACTGTCTGCTGTGGGCATAAGTTTTTTGACTACTCAAAGGACCTGTTATAGGAATCAATGAGATGGTCAAAAAATGTGGTTCAGAAAATCCCAAGGTCCCTTCCAAAACCCAAGTGGAAACCGTTGCCCAGTGGCAGAGGGGGGAACTCTAACAGAAGACACCATGCATGCAGCACAGGCAGCACGTAAAACCAAGGGTCTGGAGATGCTTTCTCTGACCGATCCTACCAGAGCTCCTGAAAGAAGGCCTAATTGTCCACCTCTGGAGGCAGTTGGGGGTAGTTTATCCCTGCACGAGAGAGCCTGGCAAGATATTTCAAAAGATTCATGGATGCAGAGAATTATTTCCAGAGGTTATATAATGCCCTTTTCCCTACCCCCACTTAACAGTAAACAAAATTCCCAATGTCCCACCCAGTCAGAGGAAAGCAGCAACACTAGAAATAGTAAATCTGCTAGAGAAAAGTCATCCAGGAGGTCCCCCAGACCAGAAAGAGTGCAGAACTTACTCAACATTCTTTTTAGTGCCCAAGAAAACAGGGGACTGGAGACCACTTGTGGATCTCTGCAATCTGAGCAAGTCATTTCAGTACACCAAGTTCTGGTTGGTCACTGTTCAGTCCATCCTGCCTTTTCTGCAGAAGGATGACTGGATGTGGTCAGTAGATCTTCAGGATATATACTACCATATAAAAATGAACAGACAATCCAGGAGATTCCTATGTTTTCAGCTGGCAGCCAGTCACTACCAGTTCAGAGCTCTGCCCTTTGGTCTCACCCACAGCCCCCAGGGTGTTCACTAAATGCATGGCAGTAGTGGCAGCTCATTTAAGATTGCAAGGATTCTAGGTGTTTCCTCACTTAGACGACTGGCTCATAATTGCTCTGACCAGGCACCATCTGATCAAAGTATGAGATGATTGAGATTATGTACTCTTACCTGAGAGTTACTGTCACTCGCAACAAACCTCAGCTAGTACCAACTCAAATGTTGGAATTCAAAGGAGTGTTTGACACAGTATCTTTGACAGCATCCTTTCCTTTACCAAGGGTACAAACCATATGATTCCAAGTTAAAAAGATCATCCAAAATTTTTCTCTCTCAGTTCAATCAATCCTTCAGCCATGGTGTCAATGCCTGCTGCCATAGTTTTTGTTCCGCTAGCAAAATACCACATCAGAATTCTTCAGTGGACCCTAGCGCCACAGTGGTCTGTTCTTCACCAATCTGTGTCTACCCAAATCAAAGTAACTCAAGCGTCCAAAAATTACTTCCTTTGGTGGATTTACTCCGATGAGGTAATGAAAGTTCGTCCTTTCATTCTCCCTCAACCCAAGGCTGTAGTCAGCATGGATGCTTCCCAAATCAGGTTGGGGGGTGTATTACTTGGGAACAGTTCGAGGTATAGGGCCCCCCCGAAGAGGCCAATATGCAAGTCAGTGTTGTGGGAATGAGAGCAGCCCTCCTGGTGTTGCAGGCCTTCCGAGACGCACACTTCCAGGACTTTTGCGATTTATACAGACAGTATGTCTGTGGTCTGGTACATTAATAGACAAGGAGGAACCAAATCTTGTCCCTTGTGTCAAGAAGCTTTTGAGAGTGTAGCAATTGGCAATCTCATCCAGTCAATTTCTGATGACAATGCACATTTCGGGGAAGTCCAACGTGATAACAAATAAGTTAAGCAGGTTCATTCTTAAGCCTTACAAGTGATCACTCAACATGAAAGTGTCAGGAAAGATATTCTGTAGATGGGGGTTAACCTTGCTGCGACTGCTTTGCATCTCCCCTCAACCTTGCTGCGTCCTCTCTGCATCTCCCCTCAACAAGAAGTGCAACAGGTTTTTTGCCCTGATTCTCCCACCAGGGGAGTCACTGAGAGACGCTCTTCTCCACAATTGCCCCCCCCCAGTCTCCTCTATGCCTTTTCCCCCAGTATTTATAATCCCCAAATTCCTTCAGAAAGCATCTTGATTGAAGAACACAGTCATCCTCGTTGCACCTTATTGGCCCCATCAAATTTGGTTCCCCTTTCTTTGGCCTCATCTGCTTTGCCCACTATGAATTCTAGATCAAATTCCAGACCTCCTGTATCACCCAACAGATATGACACACCCAGACATTTTAGGCCTGGAATTGACCGCATGACTTCTCTAATTCCATTGATAGCTAGACAGTACAGGCTGTCTTGCACTGTCTGTCACATTCTTTTATCTATCCACAAAGCTTCTGCTAGAAAAAAATTTACAGAAGTAAAGATGTAAGAGTTGTTGTTTGGTCGTAGCAAAATAACATTGATCCCTTTTCAGCACCTGTACCTAAAGTTCTTGAATTTTTAGCTACAATTTTTAATGAAGGTGTTCAACTACTGAAGTACAGCTTTCTGCCATTTCCAAGTTTCACATTGGAGTAAGTAATTTGTGCTTGTTCCAAAGTTTGTAAGGCCTTTATAAGGGGAACCTTTCTTCTAAGATCTCCTTTTAAAGATCCCACTCCCTGTGGGGTTTGAATTTGGTTTTACATTCTTCGTCCTAATCCTTCTAAGCAGAATGTGAACTAAAATTTTTAACTTGGAAGACTATCTTCTTAGTGGCCATTACCTCTGCTAGAAAAGACACAGAACTTCAAGCCTGGTCTTCTAATCCTCATTATTTCATTTTTCATAAGGATAGGGTATCTTTACGAACCAACCCATCCTTCCTTCCTAAGGTGGTGTTAGAATCCAGTATCAAACTGTCAGCCCAATCTTCACTTTTCTTTCCAGATTTCACAAAGGCAAGTATATGTTGCACTTGGATGTTCACAGTTATGTTTATCTGCATAGGACAAAACTATTCAGGAAATCAGACCAATTGTCTCTTTTTCAGATTTGAAATTGGGCAAACCAGTTGCTAATGTAACTTTAGCCAGGTGATTAACTGGTTGTATTTCCTTTGTTAAAAAAAAAAGTTGTATTTGTCTTTGCCATAACTTTTAAAGGCTCATTTTACCAGGTCTATGGCAACAACTTCTGTATTTCTATCCACACCTTCCTTGGACAATATTTGTGCAGATGGAAGTTGGGCTAATCCTCATACCTTTATTGATCATTTCAAATTGAAGCTGGTGTCTAGGGGAAGACTGCGGCCGCAGTGGTGCAGCAGTTAGTGTTGTCGCCTCACAGCAAGAGGTTCTCCGGTTCAATTCTCGGCTGGGGTGCCTTCTGTGCAGAGTCTACATGTTCTCCCTGTGGTTGCATGGGTTTTTATCTGGGTGCTCCGGTTTCCTTCCACATTCCAAGGACATGCAGTAGGTAGATTGGACATTCTAAATTGGCCGTAGGTGCGAGTGAGTGGTACGGATAAACTACATGGCAGGGCTAGCCAACCCGGTGGTGTAAACCTTGGCTCAAAATTATTGTCACTGTTGAAGTGACACCCTGACCCCATGTGCAAAATGGGTTGAGGATGGATGGATGTCTAGGGAAAGAGCAGCCTTCGGCTCAGTGGTCCTCTGAAATATCCTTGAGTCCTCCTGGGATTTAGATAGCTGGGGGCTCTGTCCCATTTGTTGAGGAATGAATGAAAAGGTCATCAGAACATAAAGTTATGTACTCAACATAAGGTTCCATCTGTGTTGTCCATTTTCATTCTTCCTCAACTCACCTCCCTCTAATTCCGTACCAGTATGACTTCTGGAAGGATTAGACGATGCTAAAGGAACCAGTGTTCCTTCATTTGAGCTCCAGATACTGCTATCTCATATCCTTGTTATTTGTTAATTACTCTTTAGTCTAAAAGGTCAGCAGACAAGGTCTGAGGTATGGTAGGGGACTAGTGCATTATGGGTAAGGAAGGAGCTTGAGAGTTTGTGTTCCATGAGCTGGAAGAAGTGTCCGAGTCAGATCCAAACCCATTTGTTGAAGAAGAATGAAAATGGACAACACAGACTGTTATGGGGGAGTACATAACTTTTTTTAGTTAAAGGTTGGGGAAGCCGCAACAGTACTAGTGGCAGGGGTAGGAAAAAAAAGCCAGGGTAATGTGATGAAATAGGTAAATATTGTTACAGCATGATTGAATTGTGAATGTAAAAAGAGGAGGCCAGGGGTAGGACCATCACCAAATTTTGCTGAAGACAGCAACATCATAAAGAAAGGAAGGAAAATAAACACAAGATCCCCTAGGGTAAAAGGGGCAGAATGCATAGGTATGACCGTGAGGAAGTGGGTGAGCATACTGGATGGAGAACATAACTATCATTAACTTGGAATATTAATGGGTTAACTAAGTCAGTGAAGCGGTGGGTAATCATTAGATCTGAAGTAGGAACTTCATTTGTCAGCAACCTGTGGGATACGGATCCGATCTCGGATCCGAGCCGGCAACTTCTAACATAGCATAGATCCGAGCTCCTAGCTCCTCCCCCGTACCCATAATCCCCTACCTGCCCTAACTGACCTCAGATCTAGTTTGCCGCTCTTCAAGCAACAGCTAGGTTCAGAGCTCTTGGCGTTTTGTGAGAAAAAAAGTTTTTATATTTTTTCTTCCGAGTGACTGGTTGTGTGTGTGATAGGTTTACCCTTTCTCCTTTTACATTTATAACTTACTTGTTTTATTTTAAGTATAATTCTCCCTCCCCTGCTGGTTGTAGCGTGTGTGTGTGACTGGATTAGGGGCCTAGTGAGTGTGCTTACTTCAGTATGTCGGAGGCCCCTAAGGCAATTTTTTCAAAATGCACCGAGTGTGGTCATAAGCTTTCACCGGCTGATGGCCACACTCTGTGCGTTAGGTGCCTTGGGGTTGAACACCTCTCATCGGGTTGCGCGATTTGCACATCGTTCAACCCCAGGGCACTCAAGGATCGAAGGTCGAAGCTAGTTCTGGCTGGTCTTCTACCCCCAGACTCTGCTTCGGCCTCCGGTGCTTCAGTGCCCGCTACCCCCCCCCGGTAGCGGTCACCCCTGCCTCCCTTCCTCCGACCGGGACTCAACCTCCCACTTCGGCTCCGGAGGATAGGTAGGCCAGGAATGAGAAGCGGCGGGAGAAGCACCTTAAGCGGCGGGCCGAGGACTCTTCATCGGCCCCGCCCGCCAAGAGGGCTTTCCCATCCAAGTCTTCTCGATCTCCTCCTCCTCGGATCCGATCCCCTTGTTTCTCCCCGGGTCCCGAGGAGGAGGTGATCCGGTCCCCGTCGAGGTCATCGAGGCAACACTCCAGGTCTGCCTCGGTGGCCTCGTCGAGGTCCACTTTTAGCATGTCTGATGCGGATATGGACCGGATGATGAGGAGATTCATCCAGGCCCAGATGCAGATGGGAGTGCTCTTGCCCCCCCCCCCCTCTGGGGGGGAGCTCGACCCCTTTTTTCGCTCCTATAGCTCCTTCTCCGACCCGCATTCCGGGCTCGGAGCCGAGCCACGTTGGATCCGGGGGTAGGTCGGAGCTGACCGTGCTGGGCACGTCGGCTCTGACTATTCCCTCGAGTCTGTCGGATCCGACCTCTCGGAGCCGTGGGCCGAGCTTCGGATCCGAGGGATTCGGTGTGCTTTCGGCTCCGTCCCGGTCGGAGCACACTGGTCCTTCGGGTCCGACGTTCTCGGCGCCGGGTCCGATCCCCGCTTCGGATCTGAGTGGGAGTCGGATCTCGGATCCTTCTGAGAGAGGTTTCCCCTCGGCTTTCGCTGTGGTGGAGAGGGCACTGTCGAGTGCTTCCAGGCCTCCGGTCCTGGCTTCGGCTCCTTCCTGCACTCCTTCTCATCTGATCCTGGCTCCCCTCATCCGGACCTCTGGGCAGCCTGCCTCAGCGCCTTTAGGAGTTCCAGTGGAACAGGTTACAGCCCATGAGGACTCCTCGGACAGCCCCCCCGAGGAGATTCCCCACAAGGCAAAGTGCAAAAGGAGGCGCACAGACTCCCCTGAGAGTCTCACAGAAGATACGGACTTGGATGAAGGGGAAGGCTCCCCGAGATCACCCCCTGAGGATGTCTCCTTTGGAGACATCATGGAAATGCTCAAAATCAGAGGTGGGTGGTCTGCCCCCAAGGCTTCCTCTGACGAGTCCGTATTCCTTGAGGCGTTCGAGGCAGGACCATCTACTTCTTGGGTGTCCCCTCCACCCGACCCCTTGGTGGATCTCATATCCTCTAGGGCTTGGAAGGAACCGGACACCGTAGAGCCGATACCCAGACAAAATTTTGAGCCCCCCTGCAGAGAGATCACATTGGAGCAGAGGTCCCCCTGTGGATGCCATGTTGGTGCTGCAGCCACTAAGAAAGAGTTGGCTCAAGAGAGCCCCACGGTTCATCCCCCGAACAAGGAGTCTCGCGTGATGGACCGTCTTGGGAAGCGGGCCTTCAGTTCAGCGACCTTCTCTATGAGGGCCTTGAACTATATGGCACACGTTATTAGGATGCAGCGGGACCTAATTAAGGGGAATACGCTGCTTCTCCCCTGGGGTCCATGTCGGAGGGAGACAAGAATTTGTACTCTTTCCAAATGACCACCCTCCGCTCTATCTCTAATACCTCTATGCGGCTATTGTCTCATGCTACAGAGGGAGCCGCTAGAGCAGGTGGAGTCGGGCTTGTCATGAGGAGACAGGCCTGGCTCCGTCACTGTGACTTCTCGGAACCCTTTAAGGAGTCATTCGCAAATGCCCCTTTTGATGGTTCTGCACTGTTCGGCAAAACCATTCGCGACACTCTTGTCCAGAGCGAGAAAGACGGGAAGACCCTGTCTGCCGTCGGAGTCCGCTTCTCTGCGCCCCAGAGGTCCTTTTCCAAGAACCAAAAGGGTCAGAAGAAGATGTGGTTCCGAAAATCGCATCAATCTCAGTCTGCTCAGGACAACCAGTCTTCTCGTGGCAGAGGAGGACAGGGAGGACGCCGCCCCAGAGGCAGAGTGGGTCCGAGGAATTTTGGGTCCAGAGAAGCTTTCTCTGAGAGGCCCACGCAGAACCCCTGAGAGTTTTTCCGACTGCTCCACTCTGGAGGCAGTCGGGGGGGCGTTTTTCGAAGCACCTGGCAAAATGGGAGTCCATAACAACAGATCGCTGGGTGCTTCGCATTATATCCAGAGGTTACCTAATTCCCTTCATAGCCAACCCCAGAATCAGAAGCCTTCCCGACGTCCCACCCAGTCAAAAGAAGGCGGCCGCTGCAGAAATCCAGCAGCTTCTACAAAAAAGAGCCATCCAGCCCGTCCCCCCAGATCAAGTCGGATCAGGGTTTTACTCCAGGTTCTTTCTGGTGCCAAAAAAGACTGGGGTCTTGAGTTCCATCCTCGACCTCTCTTTCCTAAACCTGGTGGTACCCAAACAAAAGTTCCGAATGGTCACGTTGCAATCCGTCCTCCCCTTATTGCGGAAGGACGACTGGATGTGCTCTATAGACCTCAAGGATGCGTACTATCACGTTCTAGTAGACAGGCGTTCCAGGAGGTTCCTCCGCTTCCGGCTGGGAGCCAGTCACTTTCAATTCAGGGTCCTCCTCTTTGGTCTCACCTCAGCCCCCAGGGTGTTCACCAAGGTCCTAGCGGTAGTAGCGGCCCACCTGAGACTCCAGGGAATTCAGGTCTTTCCATACCTGGACGACTGGCTCCTCACCGCCCCAACAAGGCATCTACTTTGCTCAGGCAGGGACTATTTTCTCGGTCTGGCTCCTCTATTAGGATTAACCATCAACATGACCAAATCCTCTCTCATCCCTACACAGATGCTAGATTTTATAGGGGCAAGACTGGATTCCAGACAGATGCTTGCGTTCTTGACTCCAGATCGACTTTGGAGCCTGATGTTACACGTGCAGGCCATTCTTCATCTGCAAATTCCTTCGGCGGAATTGATTCTGAGGGCCCTAGGATCTATGGCGGCTGCAATCCCTCTGCTACCATTGGCCCAGTTGAAAGTGAGGATTCTACAGTGGACCCTCCAGGTACAATGGTCCCTTTCTTGCTACCTTCTGTCTCCCCCGTTTCCTTAAGCAAGGTTTGCAGAGAATCGCTCCTGTGGTGGCTCCAGTCTCCCAACCTCCACACAGGCCGTCCCTTCTCACTACCTCCGCCAGTCGACACAGTGACCACGGACGCTTCTCGCTTGGGGTGGTGGGGCATTTTTCAGGCAGAACAGTCCAAGGCACTTGGAACGACGTAGAGACCTCTTTGCATATCAACATCCTAGAGATGAGAGCGGTGCTTTTGACGTTGCAAGCACTACACAACTCTCTTCCGGTAGGGACAATTGCGGTACAGACAGACAACATGTCGGTAGTCTGGTACATCAACAAACAAGGGGGAACCAGGTCTTACCCCCTTTGCCGCGAGGCCATGAGTGTGTGGGAATGGGCGATTTCCACCAATCGCTTTCTCATAGCAACGCACATTCCGGGACGGTCCAACATTTTAGCGGACAGGCTCAGTCGTACTATCCTGACTCCTTACGAGTGGTCTCTCAGCCACGAGTGGCAGAGCAGGTATTTGCCCGATGGGGGCGACCTTGTTGCGATCTTTTTGCCTCTCCTTCAAACACGAAATGCAACGATTACTTCGCTCTGATCCCCCCTCCAGGGAAGTCCCCGAGAGACTCTCTAGTTCATGCTTGGCCTCCCGGTCTGCTTTATGCTTACCCTCCTCTACCCCTGATGTTGAAATTGTTACAGAAAGCTGGGGAGCAGAATGATCCTCATTGCCCCATTCTGGCCTCGTCAGACGTGGTTCCCCTACCTATGGTCTCACCTAGTGTATCCACCATGGATTCTGGATCCCATTCCGGATCTCATCTCTCATCCTCTCGGTCTTCCAACTCTGAACCTGGTCAACCTCAAGCTGACGGCTTGGTTGCTCCAGTTCCACTCCTCATAAGGACTTCCGGGATCTCATCACCGGTTAAAGCCATTCTTGTAGCAGCTCACAAGCCTTCCACCAGGAAGGTTTATCAGAGTAAGTGGAAATGCTTCACAATTTGGGCAAAACACCGTCGTTTAGACCCGTTTACAGCCCCGATATCGTCTGTTCTAGATTTTCTAACCTCTCTCTTTCACCAGGGGGCTAGTTCTTCCACAGTCAAGGTACAACTGGCAGCAATCTCATACTATCACGTGGGGCAAGAGTCTGGCCCTCTTATCACTTCCAAACTGTGTAAGACCTTCCTCAAGGGTACCTTCCTCCTTAGGCCTCCAGTTAAAGAGGTGGTACCTCCATGGGATTTATCCTTAGTCTTGCAGGCCTTGACTGGTCCCCCATTCGAACCGGCTGCCACAGTTGATCTCAAATTTCTCTCTTGGAAAACAGCTTTTTTGGTGGCCATAACTTCAGCCAAAAGGGTATCGGAATTGCAAGCCCTTTGCGTCAAACCACCATATTTGGTTTTGCACCCGGATAGGGTTTACCTCAGAATCAACCCGTCCTTTCTACCTAAGGTATCTTCAGAAGCGAACATCAATCAATCCATCAATCTCCCAGTGTTTTTCCCCAACTTTCATAACAAAGGAGAGTACAAGCTTCATTCCTTGGACGTACAAAGACAATTACGTTTTTATATCCACAGAACTGCTGGTCATAGGCAATCCGATCAGTTTATCTCCTTTGCCAAAAGTAATTTCGGAAAATCAGTTTCTAAGGTTTCTCTCTAGATGGATCTCGAGTTGTATTCTGTTAGCATATCAGAGTTCGGGAAGGCCTGCACCTCAAGGAGTCCGTGCTCATTCTACTAGGGCCGTTGCCACTTCTGCAGCCTTTCAGGCTAGGGTTCCACTGGATGACATTTGTTCCGCAGCCACTTGGGCTTCATCTCACACCTTTATCAGCCATTATAAAATAGATGTTATTTCCCGAGGTAGAGCGTCCTTTGGCTCTGCGGTGCTCCGGAATATCCTTCCATGAAGGCCACCCAAGACTTGGGTAGCTGGGGACTCTGTCCCACAAGTTGCTGACAAATGAAGTTCCTACTTCAGATTAAGAAGTTATGTACTCACCATAACGTTCCATCTGAGTAGGTATCTTCATTTGTCTGCAACCATCCCCCCCCTCCTTCCCCCTGACCGATTGGATCGCTCTTGTGTTATTAGCATATGTTCCTATTGGGACACCTGTTATCTGTTGTGCTATGGGGCAAACTTGATCTGAGGTCAGTTAGGGCAGGTAGGGGATTATGGGTAAGGGGGAGGAGCTAGGAGCTCGGATCTATGCTATGTTAGAAGTTGCCGGCTCGGATCCGAGATCAGATCCGTATCCCACAGGTTGCAGACAAATGAAGATACCTACTCAGATGGAACGTTATGGTGAGTACATAACTTCTTATTTTCTTCAGCAGGAGGGGCTGGAACAAGCTAAGCTTGCCCAAAGATGATATAGGGTGCTAGTGCAGGAAGTTATATAGAGGCAAAGAGGATTAGTTATACTTGCAGACTGTCAGCTACAGAGGAAGATGAGTTTTTATTTGAAGGAGAAAAAAAGATGTCTAGCATGATGGAAAGGACAATTTAGAGAGCATATGTTAACTGTGATTTTATTATATGTACCTCAGAAAGCCAAGTATAATTTGGTGAGAGCATTGTTGCTGCAAACAATGCATTTCCAGGAGGGTATGGTATTAATTTTGGGAGATTGATATGAATTTTTTTACAGAAAATGGAGTTTCATATAAAGGAAAGGTTACTTGGACGACAAGAGCATAAAAGAACAAATAATTTTTATTGAAATGCTTTAATTGATGGGAGTTGTGTGCACTAGGGATAAAAGTTGTGCTTTTTATAGTCTCAAATTGAAAAGGTTTTCTAGGAGTCGCAAAACCTTTGTATCACTACACTAGAACATAAAGGATTGATTAAATCTTTAAATGTAGGCCTAGTGTTACTATCATACCATTTTTACATAATGATTAATTTAAAAGTATGGATAGGAAGACCACATGCACACTATGCATGCCCAGCTGATTACCTGGATATCTGTTGGAAAAGGAAGAGTATGTAAATTTGTAAGGACTTGATGTTGAGTGGGAATCTCAACATCAAAGGAGATTTGAAGGGTCTGGGTGGTCAACAACTGATGAGGAATATATAGGGCCTTAGAGCGCTCAAAAAAGAGATGTTGGTGACAATAAGACAGAGGATGAGGGTAGGATTATCTCATGAACAGGAGGTATTAAGATGTTTGAAGAAAGTGTTAGGATTTGGCAGAGGATAAACTAAATATTAACTCAAAGAACTGCGATAAAAAATTAAATTTCACTACCACCCCAAAGGGTTCAAGAACATTGGCAGTCAAATTGTGTCAACAAAGAAACAGACCCTGTTTCCATCAGCTAAGGGAAGAAGGTATGGATAAGACTGCATATTTGAGATAAACAGTAGGGCGTATATTTAAGGGGTATTAGGCAGAACTATATACCGGGAATCCTCCTGCAGAAGGTAGGATATAAAAGCCACAAGTTTTTGCAAGGATCTCCTCTCCGAAGGACTCCAAGGGAGTCCTGGAGATAAACTAGTTAAAGATAGAACATTGTGAGATATTAATGAGGCAGTAAGTAAATCAAAGCCAGGGAAGTCTTGGGGATTGGACAGGATTCCTGTTGAGGTATGGAAGTTAGGACGAGAAAGTTTAGTAACACTTTGGTCTCGCTGTTCATTCAGATATGAAGATGGAAAGTGTGTCAGAAATGTGTAGAGAGGGGATGTTCGTGGCACTCCCAGAGGAAAGGAAGGATATAAATTCACCTGGTTTGTATAGTCTAATCTTAATTTTGAACTACAGTTGCAAGGTCTTGCAACAGTTGTGGTGGAGTGACTGTCATCTGATAAAGCAGGGCTTTTGGAAGGAAGACATACATTTGATGTAATTCACACACTTGTGATAACACAAGATGCAAACAAGTTGTAGTGATCAGGTTCCTATTATATCATCGAAAGAGCAGTTCAAGATCCAGGAAATTCAGAATTTTCATGGAAGAGCTTACACAAGTATGTTTGAATACCAGCTAAACTTCACAGAATTTTCTCAGTGTATGATGGTGACTTTTGAAGATGTGGGAAGATAAAGGGGATTGGAAGCATATATTTTGGTGCTGTCCCAAATTCCAACACTTGAGACAGGACTTGGTGGAACTGATAGCAAAACTGAAAGAAGAATCTTGCCTAACTGGAGTTTGGTACTTCTTGGGGATTGGAGCTGATGGAGGGGGAAAGCAAGATTTGCAGGAGTTAGTGTGGATAGTTGCTCCATTGGCTAAGAAGGCAATTAAGGAAAAATGAAAAAGACAGAAGCGCCTTCATTAGGTGAAGTTAAGACATTAATAGAAAATTGAGAGAGCAGGAGGGAAAGTTAAGGAAGTAGATGATGCCACTGATAGATGTACATAGATAAAAAATTTCAGAGGGTGATGGTTGGAATTAAACCACTAAAGAGGGAAAATACTTTGCTGCTGTTGAATGTAAATTTATATAATTGATTCTTTTCATTCAGTCCATCCAGTCCAACATATGGTCCTCGAGCCACCGCTTAGATCTGATCTGGCAAAATTAGTGCTCCAGCCTTGAGCCCTTCAAAGTCTTTCCTTCCCCATAATGTCCTTGCCTCTCCGACTAACTCACCTCTTGTTTGCCGCCTTTTTGAGTAGCAACAATATTTGGGCAGGTAAGCACTATACCTCCAAAAAATTCTATTTTGATTACTTTTAGATATTAGATTTAGAGTTCTGTTACCAGTTACTTTTTCCTTGCATATTACTAGAGCTTTGAACAGTTTTTTTTTTTTGCCATTGAGCTTGTTTTATTATTGGCATTTGCTTCCCACATTCTAGTGTGGTTGCTCTGTTTATAGTAATCTTAGGCATTTAGATACTTAGACTTTTAGAAACTAGAGATGGAGATAGTTTGTATGTACATATCTTTGCTATGTGCTGACTACTTTTTGTAATTACAGTAGTAGAGTTTCAGCTCTGTTATTAGTGTGTGCAGTGTTGTGTAGTAAAGTGTTTATACTGTCTTGCCTCGGAAAATTCCACCAGTTTTAAAAATGTACAAAACATGGTCACAAGAATCCTCCACAGGATCTTCACAGTCTTTGTGTGTAGTGCCTGGGAGAGACTACTGTCTGTATTCTGTGACGTTTGCACTGCCTTTGGACCTGCAATCTTAGTGCATTGATGGAACAAGATCATTGATAGAGAGCTTCTTCCTCTGGATCTGGAGATGCAGAAACCCAAAATATTGTTAGAAAAATCTTTGAAACTGAAAGATTCTGATGCAAAGAAAAGGTCAAATGATCATTTGGTTCCAACTCTGGCACCATAGGTTCAGAGGATTGAGGGTCACGTCACTTGTACACCAACGTATACTCCATCCCCGGATACAGAGATTGGACAGACAGTAAGAATCCAGGATTCTCCTTGAAACTTTTCTGACAAAACAGGACACCTTCCTTCAAAACCTTCTGGTCTGTTGACTACTAGTTCGTATAGAAGTACTTCAGAGACTGATCTGGGCCATCTTTTGCAAAAATGTTTTTAAGACCCAGATTTAGATGGGGGTCATTCCTACCCCTTTGGCTCTGAAGCCGGTAAGATCCATCCTCTTCACCCCCTGTCCAGGTACCTTTACCAGTCTGACCTTCGGCTTCAGTCATCTCTGAACCATCTCTTCACCCTGATCCGTAGCATGGAGACCTATCTTCCAGGTTTCCTCTGATTTGGGACTGTTACATCAAACTCACTTGATTCCAGTTTTATTGGGTCCATTTCCTGAGTTTTGGATTTGAGGTGTTGAGTGGGTGCCTCTATTGGTTGCTTTGGCGACATCTGCAATTGACTCTTCAGGTTCAATCCCTGCACCAGTGCTGGCTTCCTTGGTGGACTTGCAGATCCCTCCTGTGTCATCTCACTCTTTAGTGAGGGATTTGGATTCAGCAGTAAGAGTGGCTCCTTCAGACCTGATGGAAGCAGGCACAGCCTTTCCAGTGTTGGGGAGGGTGATTTCTTTGCCTCATCAGATTGATCTACAGGTTCTACACCTTGGCCCTCAGTCAGTCTCATCTATTTCTGTAAAGACATCCATGGGTCGGAGTCATTCTGTCAACCCCAGACTTTCTGTCCTAGAACAGAGACAATCTTCTGAGGACTCAGGAGCATCATCCCCCGAGCTACCTAAGAAAAGGACGTGCAAGAGGGAGCACTTAAACTCCTTTAGACTCCCTGTTGAAGTCAGTCATATGAAATACAGACTCTGAAAATAGAGGGTGCTCCCCAGAGGGTGACTTCTTCAGAAATATCCTGGAGATGCATCATCAGAGGGGTTCATGGCTCACAGAATGCTGTGCCCATCCCCGCAGGAGCTGCTGCTGCCATTAATAGAACTATTGGCCCAATTTTTCCTGTCAAAAAGAAGCAGGAGACTAAATATGTCTGATTTCCTTATACAGGAGTAGTTCACTCAGTCTGGTTCTGGGTTTAATTCAGGTTATTTATCCTTCGTTTAAAGGGGGTTTCTAGTAAAAGAAAGAGGGATGCCTCTTTGCTGAAAAGATGCAAAAATTCTGGATATGGACAAGAAGATGAAGGGACAGATAGTTTTTTTTTTCTCCTCAAATTTCTGATTCAGATTGAGGAGAGCTCAGTTTCTGATTCTCCTTGTGGGGGTTTCTCTTTCTCAGAAATTACTTCCAGAATGTGCCAGTGTTTTCAGTGGGGAAAACACTGAGGTTTCTTAATCACTCAGAAAATAATATAAGCTGTTACAGAAGGAATTTCCAGATCATTTGCCCATTCCTCTAGTTCTGTAAGCTTCAGAGGATATGTGTATGTCACTGCCTGTAATTTTCCTGATAGTCAGCTGTCTTGTCCCTAAAACAAGGCAGGTTATGTAGTCTAATCTCACCTTCATTCTTACCTGTGGGTTTGGAGCCGAACCTCATCTCCTACTCGGCCATACTCTAGCTCGAAGTCTTCAATTTGCTCGTGGCTAAGAGGTATCCCATCATGCAACAGGTTTATTCCCCAGATCTCATTTGCAGCTCGTTACGCTCAGACGTGGTGTCGCTTTTGGCCGTGGCTAAGTATACTGTTTATAAAATTTTTTATAAACTGTTGATTTGTTGTTGCTCAAAAAAAGCTATTTTCATAGCTCTGTGCGTGTGGCAGTGGTGTTTTACTGCCTTTGTTTTTCTTGCTGTTTTTGTGGCCTTGTCTTGGTCATTTTGGTATCCCGTTAGTTTCTTTCTCCACGGGCTAGGCCCGTTTAAGTTAGAGGACCTAGTCCTCCCTGTTGTCTTTCCTGCTGGTTTCTAGGCCGTTTTAGTTAGAGGCTCTGTTTATCGTGCAGGGTTAGTTGGGTCTAGTGTGTGTACGTACTACTTTGTTCCTTTCAGCATGTCCAAAGATTCTAAGGAACACAGGCCTTCGGGTTTTAAAAAGTGTGTTGAATGCAACAATAAAATGTCTTTAATTGATGGGCAGTCTGTGTGCTTGTACTGCTTGGGGGCTATTCACCTCCAAGAGTCCTGCTTGTTTTGTCATTCCTTCAGTCCCCGTGTGCTACAGGAGAGGAAGAACAAGTTAATTTTGAAAGGACTGCTTAAACACTCCTTTGAGGAAGACTTGGCTAAGTCTTCCAGTGCATTATCCTGTCCAGCTAAAAAGGACAAAATGTCTTCTAAGAAGCGCTCTCCGGCTCCATCTGTTTCTTCGGAGCCACCAGCGAAAGTTGCTAGAACAGCTTTTCCTTCTTCGGTTCCACTGCCCTCGGTGCCGACAGAAGGTAGTCTCGACTAAGTCCATGTCGGCTCCCAGCCTTTCTGAGCCAGTCACGGATATTTTAGTTCGGAGCCGTTCTCCAGTTATTCGACCGGTTTCTCCTTTACACAAGTCCCCTTCTTTAGAGGATTCCAGATCTCCTACATTATCCTCCAGGTCCCTTTCTGATGAGGACGTTGATAAGGGTGGTGAAGAAACTGCTTCAGTCATTGGTGTTGAACAAATTGATTTCTGCTCCGACCCAGTCTGCTCCGGAGCCTATGGCCTCTTCATCCTTTGTTGTTCCTCCTCCCAGCCTTTCTCAGCCTTCGGAGCCAGAGTTGTTGGTTCCGTCGAGTGCTGTTAGGTCGGTTCCAGTAGCCTCTCCTGGCCTCTCGGTTTTGATTTCCACTCCGACTCAGTCGGCTTTGTCCACAGAGTCGAGGATCCATGTTTCTCTGGTCGGACCCGAGGGGGAGGGATCGGATCAGTCTTAATCAATTCTGAGCCTTCCTCTCGGTGGTTCGGCTCAAGTGAGCCTGGACCCTACATCTGCTTCGTACCTCATCTCCCTGCTTCGGACCTCATCTCCTCAGCTTCGAGGGCTACTACTGTTTTCTCTACAGTTAGTCGTCCTTCGGATCCGGGGGGGGATCAGCCTTCAAGGTTATGAGGAGCGTGCTGGTCAGGCCATCAGCTGCATCCTTCGACACCGATACTCTGCCCCCTCCAGCACGGGTGTCACTTTCGGATCACGCTCTATCCATGGGCAGCGGAGACCCTAAGCCTCAGGATAACTCCACGAGTGGTCCCCAACTTTGACGTCTCCCTAGAGTTTTTGCCTGAGGAGCCCACCAGAAAGAGATTGTGTAAGAGGAAACACCTTGACTCCCTGAATGAGTCTCTCACGTCGGACACCGACCTCGAGGAGTCACAGGGGTCCCCCAAGTCGTCTTCTGAAGATATCTCTTTTTCAGATATCCTGGAGATCTTGAAGCAGAGAGGCGGCTGGCCCTCCAAATCCCCTTCTGATGAGGAGTCGGTGTTCCTGAAGGCTTTCGGATCTCAACTCTCCTTCTCTTGGGTTTCTCCCCCTTTTGATGAGCTACTAGATCTTGTCTGTCGAAAGGTGTGGGAAACTCCTGACACTCTGGAACCGGTCCCTAGGAGACCCAGTAAGTTTTTGTCTGCCCCCTCTGACAAGGAATATCTAACTAAAGGCGTCCCAGTTGATGCCATGGTGGTGGCAGCGGCCACCAAGAAGGAACTTGCTGAAACTACGTCTACCGTCCATCCGCCAAACAAGGAGTCCCGGGCTATGGACAGGTATGGGAAGCGTGTGTTTGCCTCAATGGCCTTTACTTTGCGGTCACTGAACTACTTGACGCATTTTACAAGGCTCCAGAGAGAGCTCCTAAAAGAGCTAGGAGATTCTCTACAGGGTAACATTTCTTATGCCGTGGTACAAAAGGTCAGTGCACAGATGTTTACCCTAAATTCCCTTACCAACTCTTCCATGAGGCTGATCTCATATGCAGCCGACAGAGCGATTAGGGCAGCAGGTTCCGGAGTCTCTGTTAGGAGACACTCCTGGATGTGCCTGTGCAATTTCGCGGATGCCTTCAAGTCTACGTTCATCAACACCCCCTTTGATGGTTCCTCGTTGTTCAGAACCAAGGTGTAGGACACACTCACTAGGTGCAAACAGGAAGGAAAATCCCTGTCTGTCATGGGAGTCCATTTTTCCATGCCTTCTAGACCTTACCTCAGGGACCAGAAGGGTGGGAAAATGTGGTTCAGAAAGTCACAGAGGTTTTTTCAGGGCGCACAAAGTGATTCCCCCTGCGGAGGAAGGGGAGGGGGTGGAAATTCTGGTAGACGCCATCCTAGAGGCAGAGGAGGCTAACATAACCAGAGGGACCGTGATTCCTTTCGTGGTTCTCCCTACCAGTGCTCCTGAAGGGAGGCCCAACTGTGTGTCTCTGGAGCCAGTCGGGGGTCGCATTTCTTTATACCCAGAAGCCTGGCAAGACGTCACCCAAGACGAGTGGGTATTAAAGATAATTTCCAGAGGTTATCATATTCCCTTCTCTTCTCCTCCCCTGCCAACCAAGAGAATCCCAGAGATTCCACCCAGTCACAGGGATTCCGCGACTTTACAAATAAAAAAGTTGCTTTCAAAGGG
The DNA here is from genome assembly GCF_019279795.1 of Protopterus annectens. Lineage (NCBI taxonomy): Eukaryota > Metazoa > Chordata > Ceratodontiformes > Protopteridae > Protopterus > Protopterus annectens. Next base: position 33,708,089 of record NC_056729.1, read on the forward strand.
AGCCATCCAGCCTGTCCCCGCAGACCAAGTAGGATTAGGGACTTACTCCAGATTCTTTTTGGTGCCAAAAAGAACAGGAGACCTGAGACCCATCTTGGATCTCAGTCAATTGAACCTTCATGTACAAAAGTCCAAGTTCCACATGGTCACCTTACAGTCAGTACTCCCTCTGTTAGGGAAAGATGTGTGGATGTGCTCCATCGATCTCAAAGATGCTTACTACCATATCAAGATGGGCAGGGCATCGAGAAGTCATCTACGCTTCTGGCTTGGAGCCAGTCATTTTCAGTTTCGCGCTCTGCCCTTAGGTCTCACCACAGCCCCCAGGGTGTTCAAATGCATGGCAGTGGTAACGACTCACTTGAGACGTCAGGGATTCCAAGTGTTTCCGTACCTGGACAACTGTCTCCTTTCTGTCACCACCAGGCATCTACTGTTACTGACCAGGGACGCCACCATTACACTGTGCTAAAGGTTAGGAATTACTCTAAATTGGAAAACATCTGCCTTGTTGCCCTCGCAGCGTGTCACCTTTATCGGTGCCGAGCTAGATACGGTGCTCATGATGGCCTTCTTACCAGAAGAGAGAATCCAGGCTTTACAACAGCAGGTCTACACCTTACTACCATTGAGGAAGGTCAAAGCAAAAGTGATCCTCAAGTTGTTAGGGACCATGGCTGCCACAATCATGCTAGTTCCCCTTGCCAGACTACACATGAGGGTTCTTCAGTGGCTGCTTTTTGCCCAGTGGTCACTACAGCATCTTCCACTCTCCCATTCTATTCTTATTACGGGCACGTGCAAGCGGGATCTATGCTGGTGGCTTCAGGCCAGCAATCACAACGTGGACAAGCCTTTTGGTCCCATCTTCTCCAGTTGCCACGGTGACCACGGATGCCTCCCAGATCGGATGGGGGGCATTATCTTGGCAGGACTATCCAAGGCACGTGGCAGGATCATGAGACCATTTGGATATCAATGTCCTGGAGATGAGAGCAGTGCTATTAGCATTGCAAGCACTTCAGAGCTTTCTCCCTCTAGGGACAATTGCAATCCACTCAGACAACATGTCAGTGGTATGGTACCCGAACAAACAGGGAGGAATCAAATCATACCCCCTTTGCAGAGAAGCACTTCGAGTTTGGCAGTGGGTGGTGTATTCCCAATGCTTTATAGCTGCAACGCACATACCAGGGAAGTCCAATGTGATTGCCGACAGGCTGAGCAGAGCTGTCCTAATGCCTCACAAGTGGTCCCTGAACAGTTATGTTGCGGAAGAGATATTCCACAGATAGGATCAACCTTGCTGCTATCTGTTTGCCAGCCCCCTATCTGTTTGCCAGCCCCCTCAGCGCCAAATGCAGCAGCTACTTCACCCTTATCCCCCTGGAGGGGGAGACACCCAGAGACGCTCTGGCTCACGGTTGGCCCTCCTGTTTTCTCTACACCTTTCCACCATTACCTTTCATATCAAAGGTCATTCAGAAAGCAAAGTCTTTGGGAAGCAAAGTGATCCTCGTTGCCCGACACTGGCCTCATCAGATTTGGTTTCCCTTCCTTCATCCCTATCTAATGGACAAGCCCTGGATTCTGGACCCAGCTCCAGATCTGTTAACTCATGTCAGGACAGTTCCATCCCTCCATCCAGACTCTCAGGTTGACAGGTTGGCTGCTCCAGTTCCGTCCTTAGGCTTCATGATTTTCCCCCGGAAGTGGTCCATATTCTATCATCTTCTCACAAGCCTTCTACCAGGAAGATTTATTCCAGTAAGTGGAAGAGATTTTCTATTTGGACCCGTGAGAGACATATTGATCCTTATACGGCACCTATTTCGACAATATTGGAATTTTTCTCAACTATTCAGTCAGGGTTCAGCTGCAGCAACCATTAAAGTACAATTGGCAGCGATTTCTACCTTTCACGTTGCTAATGAGCCCAACATTATGACGCATAGGCTTTGTAGGGCTTTTCTGAGAGGGACATTGTTACTCAGACCTCCAGTCTTTGATCCGGTGATGCCATGGGACCTCAATTTTGTACTACAGAAGCTCACTTCAACTCCCTTTGAGCCAGCAACTACGTGTAACATTAAATTTTTGTCATGGAAGACAGTATTCTTCGTAGCCATAACTTCAGCTAGGCGGGTCTCTAAACTCCCAAGCATCATCGATTAGGCCACCTTTTTTGGTGTTTCACAAAGATGGGGTTTCCTTAAGAACCAACCCTTCTTTTGTTCCAAAGGTTGCCTCTGTTGTCAATATCAACAAATCCATTGAGTTGCCTGTGTTTTTTCCTGAATTCTCCAACAAGGCAGAATTTAAGTTTCATCAACTAGATGTTCATCGACAATTGCGTTTCTATTTACATAGGACAAAAGATTTCAGGAAATCAGATCAAAGTTTGTCTTGTTTTCAGACACTAGACTTGGGGTTCTGGTTTCTAAGGTAACCTTGTCTCACTGGATCTCTGATTGCATCTCATTTATTTATTTATGCTTCCAATGGCAAAGAATTACCCTTTAAAGTGAAGGCTCATTCTACACGATCTGTGGCTACCTCATCTGCTTTTCAGGCTAGGATGTCTATGGATGATATTTGTGCTGCAGCAACATGGGATCTGAAGTAGGGACTTCATTTGTCAGCAACCTTTGGGATATGGATCCGATCTCGGATCCGAGCTGGCAACTTCTACCACAGCATAGATCCGAGCTCCTAGCTCCTTCCCTTACCCATAATCCCCTGCCTACCCTGACTGACCTCAGATCTAGTTTGCCGCTCTTCAAGCAACAGCTAGATTCCAGAGCTCTTGGCGATTTTGTAAGAAAAAAAAAGTTTTTTCTTCTTATTCTGATTGAGTGGTTGTGTGTGCGTGTTAAGTTTACCCTTAACGCTAAAACTTCTTATTTTTAGCTTACTTAGCTTAAATTTTAATTTAAATTTTTCCTTCCTCCCCGCTGGTCGTAGCGTGTGTGTGTGTCTTGAGTGTAGGGGCCTAGTGAGTGTGCTTTACTTTAGTTATGTCGGAGGCCCCTAAAGCCATTTTTTCTAAATGCGCAGAGTGTGGTCACAAGCTTTCACCGGCTGATGGCCACATTCGGTACGTTAGGTGCCTTGGGGTTGAACACCTCTCTTCGGGTTGCGCGATTTGCGCGGCGTTCAACCCCAGGACACTTAAGGATCAGAGGTCGAAGCTGGTTCTGGCGGGCCTTTTACTCCCAGACTCTGCTTCGGCCTCCGGTACTTCGGTGACCGCTACCCCCCCGGTAGCGGTCACTCCTGCCTCCCTTCCTCTGACCGGGACTCAACCTCCCGCTACGGCTCCGGAAGATAGGGAGTCCAGGAAAGAGAAGCAGAGGGAGAAACACCTTAAGCAGCGGGCCGAGGACTCTTCATCGGCCCCGCCCGCCAAGAGGGCTTCTCCATCCAGGTCTTCTCGGTCTCCTCCTCTTCGGATCCGATCCCCTTGTTTCTCCCCGGGACCCGAGGAGGAGGTGACCCGGTCCCCGTCAAGGTCATCGAGGCGGCACTCCAGGTCGGCCTCGGTGGCCTCTTTGAGGTCCACCTTTAGCATGTCAGATGCGGACATGGACCGGATGATGAGGAGATTCATCCAGGCCCAGATGCAGATGGGAGTGCTCTTGCCTCCCCCCCCCCCCTCTGGGGTGGAGCTCGACCCCTTTTTTCACCCCTATTGCTCCTTCTCCGACCCACATTCTGGGTTCGGAGCGCTCAGAGCCGAGCCACGTTGGATCCGGGGGTGGGACGGAGCCGACCGTGCTGGGCACGTCGGCTCCAACGGCTCCCTCGAGTTTGTCGGATCCGACCTCTCGGAGCCGTGGGCCGAGCTTCGGATCCGAGGGATTCGGTGTGCTTTCGGCTCTGTCCCAGTCGGAGCACACTGGTCCCTCGGATCCGACGTTCTCGGCGCCGGGTCCGATCCCCGCTTCGGATCAGAGTGGGAGTCGGGTCTCGGATCCGTCAGAGAGCGGCTCCCCCTCGGCTTTCGCTGCGGTGGAGAGGGCACTGTCGAGTGCTTCCAGACCTCCGGTCCTGGCTTCGGCTCCCTCCCGCACTCCTTCTCATCTGGTCCTGGCTCCCTTCATCCGGCCCTCGGGGCAGCCTACCTCAGCGCCTCTAGGAGTTCCAGTGGAACAAGATACAGCCCGTGAGGACTCCTCGGACAGCCCCCCCCCCCCGAGGAGGTCCCTCACAAGGCAAAGTGCAAGAGGAGGCACATAGACTCCCCTGAGAGTCTCACTGAAGATACGGACTTAGATGAAGGGGAAGGCTCCCCTAGGTCACCCCCCGAGGATGTCTCCTTCGGAGACATCATGGAAATGCTCAAAATCAGGGGTGGGTGGTCTGCCCCCAAGGCTTCCTCTGATGAGTCCGTATTCCTTGAGGTGTTTGAGGCAGGACCATCTACCTCTTGGGTGTCCCCTCCACCCGACCCCTTGGTGGATCTCATATCCACTAGGGCTTGGAAGGAACCGGACACAGTAGTGCCAATCCCCAAGCGCTCGGACAAAATTTTGAGCCCCCCTGCAGAGAGATCACACTGGAGCAGAGGTCCCCCTGTGGATGCCATGTTGGTGGCTGCAGCCACCAAGAAAGAGTTGGCTCAGGAGAGCCCCACGGTTTATCCTCCGAGCAAGGAGTCTCGCACGATGGACCGTCTCGGGAAGCGGGCCTTCAGTTCAGCGACCTTCTCTGTGAGGGCCTTGAACTACATAGCACACGTTATTCGGATGCAGCAGGATCTAATTAAGAAATACGCTGCTTCCCCCCCAGGGTCCATGTCGGAGGGAGACAAGGATCTGTACTTCTCCCGAATGGCCACCCTCCGCTCTATTTCTAACACCTCTATGCGGCTGTTGTCTCATGCTATGAAGGGAGCCGCTAGAGCAGGCGGAGTCGGGCTTGTCATGAGGAGACGGGCCTGGCTCTGTCACTGTGACTTCTCGGAACCCTTTAAGGCGTCATTCGCGAATGCCCCTTTTGATGGTTCTGCACTGTTCGGCAAAACCATTCGCGACACTCTTGTCCAGAGCGAGAAAGATGGGAAGACTTTGTCTGCCGTCGGAGTCATCTTCTCTGTGCCCCAGAGGTCCTTTTCCAAGAACCAAAAGGGTCAGAAGAAGATGTGGTTCCGAAAATCGCATCAATCCCAGTCTGCTCAGGACAACCAGTCCTCTCGTGGCAGAGGAGGACAGGGTGGACGCCGCCCCAGAGGCAGAGTGGGTCCCAGGAATTTTGGGTCCAGAGAACCATTCTCTGACAGGCCCACGCAGAACCCCTGAGAGGTTACCCGGCTGCTCCACTCTGGAGGCAATCGGGGGGCGTTTTTCGAGGCATCTAGCAATGTGGGAGTCCATAATAATGGATCGCTGGGTGCTTCGTATTATATCCAGAGGTTACCAAATTCCCGTCAGGGGGAGGCGGCTGCTGCAGAAATTCAGCAGCTTCTGCAAAAGAGCCATCCAGCCCGTCCCCCCAGATCAAATCGGATCAGGGTTTTACTCCAGGTTCTTTCTGGTGCCAAAAAAGACGGGGGACTTGAGGTCCATCCTCGACCTCTCTCTCCTAAACTTGGCGGTACCCAAAGAAAAGTTCCGATTGGTCACGTTGCAATCCGTCCTCCCCTTATTGCGGGAGGACGACTGGATGTGCTCCATAGACCTCAAGGATGCGTACCATCACATTCTAGTGGACAGGCGTTCCAGGAGGTTTCTCTGCTTCCGGCTGGGAGCCAGTCACTTTCAATTCAGGGCCCTCCCCTTCGGCCTCACCTCAGCCCCCAGGGTGTTCACCAAAGTCCTGGCGATAATAGAGGCCCACCTGAGACTCCAGGGAATTCAGGTCTTTCCATACCTGGACGACTGGCTTCTTACGGCCCCAACAAGGCATCTACTTTGTTCATGCAGGGATTATTTCCTCAGTCTGGCTCCACTATTAGGATTAACCATCAACATGACCATATCCTGTCTGATCCCTACACAGGTGTTGGATTTTATAGGGGCGAGACTGGATTCCAGACAGATGCTTGCGTTCTTGACTCCAGATCGGCTTTGGAACCTGATGTTGCACGTGCAGGCCATCCTTCAACTGCAAACTCCTTCGGCGGAATTGGTCCTGATGGCTTTAGGATCTATGGCGGCTGCAATCCCTCTGCTGCCATTGGCCCGGTTGAACATGAGGGTCCTGCACTGGACCCTCCAGGTACAATGGTCCCTGTCTCATCCCATTTCCTTAAGCAAGGTTTGCAGTAGGTCGCTCGTGTGGTGGCTCCAGTCCCCCAATCTCCACACGGGACGTCCCTTCTCACTACCACCGCCAGTCGACACAGTGACCATGGACGCTTCTCGCCTGGGGTGGGGGGGGCATTTTTCCTGCAGGACAGTCCAAGGCACGTGGAACGATGTAGAGATCTCTTTGCATATCAACGTCCTAGAGATGAGGGCGGTGCTTTTGATGTTGCAGGCACTACACAGCTCTCTTCCCGGTAGGGACGATTGCAGTACAGACAGACAACATGTCAGTCGTCTGGTACATCAACAAACAGGGGGGAACCAGGTCTTACCCCCTTTGCCGCGAGGCCATGAGAGTGTGGGAATGGGCGATTTTCACCAACCGCTTTCTTATAGCAACGCACATTCCGGGGCGGTCCAACATTCTAGCGGACAGGCTCAGTCATACTATCCTGACTCCTTACGAATGGTCTCTCAACCCTCAAGTTGCAGAGCAAGTATTTGCCCGATGGGGGCAACCTTGTTGCGATCTTATTGCCTCTCCTTCAAATACCAACTGCAACGATTACTTCGCTCTGATTCCCCCCTCCGGGGGAGTCCCCGAGAGACTCTCTAGTTCATGCTTGGCCTCCCAGTCTGCTTTATGCTTACCCTCCTCTTCCCCTGATGTTGAAATTATTGCAGAAAGCCAGGTAGTTGGGGAGCAAGATGATCCTCATGGCCCCATTCTGGCCTCGTCAGACGTGGTTCCCTTACCTATGGTCTCACCTAGTGTATCCACCATGGATTCTGGATCCCCTCCCGGATCTCATTTCTCACCCTCTTGATCTTCCGACTCCGAACCTGGTCAACCTCAAGCTGACGGCTTGGTTGCTCCAGTTCCACTCCTCATAAGGACTCCCGGGATCTCATCACCGGTCAAAGCCATTCTTGTAGCAGCTCACAAGCCTTCCACCAGGAAGGTTTATCGGAGTAAGTGGAAACGCTTCACCATTTGGGCAAAACACCATCGTTTAGACCCTTTTACAGCCCCGATATCATCGATTCTAGATTTTCTAACCTCTCTCTTTCACCAGGGGGCTAGTTCTTCCACAGTCAAGGTACAACTGGCAGCAATCTCATACTACCATGTGGGGCAAGAGTCTGGTCCTATTATCACTTCCAAACTGTGTAAGACCTTCCTCAAGGGTACCTTCCTCCTCAGACCTCCAGTTAAAGAGGTGGTACCTCCATGGGATTTATCCTTAGTCTTGCAGGCCTTGACTGGTCCCCCATTCGAACCGGCGGCCACAGTTGATCTCAAATTTCTCTCTTGGAAGACAGCCCTTTTGGTGGCCATAACTTCAGCCAAAAGGGTATCGGAATTGCAAGCCCTTTGTGTCAAACCACCATATTTGGTTTTTCACCCGGATAGGGTTTACCTCAGAATCAACCCGTCCTTTCTACCTAAGGTATCTTCAGAAGCGAACATCAATCAATCCATCAATCTCCCAGTGTTTTTCCCCAACTTTCATAACAAAGGAGAGTACAAGCTTCATTCCTTGGACGTATACAGACAATTACGTTTTTATAGCCATAGAACTGCTGGTCATGGGCAATCCGATCAGTTGTTTATCTCCTTTGCCAAAAGTAATTTCGGAAAATCAGTTTCTAAGGTTTCTCTCTCTAGATGGATCTCTAGTTGTATTCTGTTAGCATATCAGAGTTCGGGGAGGCCTGCACCTCAAGGAGTCCGTGCTCATTCTACTAGGGCCGTTGCCACTTCTGCAACCTTTCAAGCTAGGGTTCCACTGGATGACATTTGTTCCACAGCCACTTGGGCTTCATCTCGCACCTTTGTCAGCCATTATAAAATAGATGTTGTTTCCCGAGGTAGAGCGTCCTTTGGCTCTGCGGTGCTCCAGAATATCCTTCCATGAAGGCCACCCAAGACTTGGGTAGCTGGGGACTCTGTCCCACAGGTTGCTGACAAATGAAGTTCCTACTTCAGATTAAGAAGTTATGTACTCACCATAACGTTCCATCTGAGTAGGTATCTTCATTTGTCTGCAACCATCCCCCCCTCCTTCCCCCTGACCGATTGGATCACTCTTGTGTTGTTAGCATATATTCCCATTGGGACACCTGTTATCTGTTGTGCTATGGGGCAAACTTGATCTGAGGTCAGTTAGGGCAGGCAGGGGATTATGGGTAAGGGGGAGGAGCTCGGATCTATGCTATGTTAGAAGTTGCCGGCTCGGATCCGAGATCGGATCCGTATCCCACAGGTTGCAGACAAATGAAGATACCTACTCAGATGGAACGTTATGGTGAGTACATAACTTCTTATTTCAGCAGTAAGCTTGGTGTTCCAGTTGGTAAATGTCAGAAGAATGCATACATAGCGAACTTTAGGCATCAGCGAACCCCTGTGGTCGCTGGGGGACCCCAGCCACAGCAAGTTATCTTAAATCAATATTTTTTAACACATCTGTCAAACCAACAAAAGCTAATAAGCAATCCTGTATACTTACTAAACCAGGTGGGTAATAATAACTCTTATTTATATCTCCTTTAAAATTAAAAGATGTTCTAGTTAAGGTAACAGTGTTTTATCAAGTAACATGCTTTACAATTCCGTTAAATATTTTACCACTGGCACAGTGCCCCTAGCTTAGTTAAACCTTGCTGGTGGACATTCTCTCCACTAAAATTAACAACATAGCCTGCTTTAGGTACCTGCATTACTTATGGCTGCAGGGCCCCCCTTAATCATCCTTAACTGTGTGGGGGACCCACAAATGCTGCTGCTGGTTGTAGCAAAATGAGGAGATAAAATGACCTAATTTCCTTATTATGCTCTTTTAACAGGGCTATGATATGACCCTTTCAGGATAAACCTGATAATGAACATGAAAGATAAGCAGTAGAGAGATCAGCAGCCCAGAATGACTGGTCTCAGTGCAAACCTTGGATTTTAAGACAAGCTAATGGTTCTGATCTTCATGGATGGTTTTCTTTTTCTGGGAGTTTTATAAATCCTGGCAGAACACCAAAGTTCAACTTCTTAGCTGAAGAATACTCCACAATGAAAAAAATAATGACAGAATGTTGTTGTGTCTTTCGGCTTTTCCCGGTTAGGGGTCGCCACAGCGGAACTCCGGTCCGCTAATGATTGGCAGTAGATTTTTACGTGCCGAGTTGCCAGCCCTGACGCACAACCTTCAACGAAGGTACGCCCATTCAAGGCTCAAAATCAACATGTTTTAAATATTAGTCTGATTCACGTAAAAAGTTAATAGAATAACAACTTTTGCATCAACATGCATTTGTAGACAATAAGTATAAAACTCTGACGTCTGAATTTATTAACTGTGTGTAACCCTGAATGATTTACTAGCAAATCAACATTTTTATGAAGGACAGAACAACATTCTGAGGCAAAATCATGGACAATCTGTGAAATCAGGGAAAGTGACGGGTATGCATTACGACTCATTGAAATACATAAAGGTGATAACCCTGCTGCTGTTTGATGACTGCTAAACAGCTGTCACTGAGCTGGTGTGGCAGTACCAGTGTTAAACAATCTATTGTTATTGGCTGTACAAAACTAGTATTGCTATGGCTTATGCTTGTGTGTATGTAAAAATGTCACAGATTTTTATCTGTGCACACACCCAGTAATGCCAGGACACATACATTGCCCTTCTGGGTATCAGTAAAAAGTGCAGTTAAGTAATTACATTTCAAAAGTAAGGCATGAAATACATCACAGAACATTCAGACACTTAGATCTTCTAGGAGACCCAATGTAATAGTAGAGGGATGCATAGGCATTGACTGTGTTTTGGGGTGGGGGCTAGGGAGGCAAGCTGTATTCCCAGATAGGACCTGTGTATCCTCACAGCAACTGTCTTGTTAGTTTATTGTCACCTCCTGTTTTGTCAGCTTTGAACATTAGGCCTTGGGCACAACTTAGGTCTCGAAAAAAAAAAATAAGACTCATGATTTAGCTTAATTGAGTTATTTCCTAAATAGTTATTACTGCTATTTGTTGGTCAGGAAGGGTATGTTCAAAGGATGCAAAGAAAACTAAAGCTGACCCACAAGTCATCATTGGATGAAAAGGTTGTGTAAAAAGAAAAAATAAATAAAATGAACATCAGAGCACATAGAACATTATGGCTTATTGAAAAAGCAGAAGAGTAAAGCAAAATGTGAAAAAAGTAACGTGTATGGTATGGGGAGCCCAAGATGGAGGGGCAGATGGGAGCACTGGAGGATGTGTGGGAGCAGGGGGTGCTGAAATACTAGGCAGTGCCTAGGGTGTGATTTCACCCAAATCCAGTACTGTACATAAAGTTATTCTAATGTACCATTGTTGCAACTAAATGCCAGTAACTGTGAATGCCCCTTTGTGAGATGGACATGTGTGTGTGTGTGTGTGTGTGTGTGTGTGTGTGTGTGTGTGTGTGTGTGTGTGTGTGTATATATATATATATATATATATATATATATATATATATATATATATATATATGTGTGTGTGTGTATAGACACTCAAAATATCGAACTCCACTTCATAAAAGCAGCGGAACAATGAAGATCTTCCCAAATATGTGTGTGTGTGTGTGTGTGTGTGTGTGTATATATATATATATATATATATATATATATATATATATATATATATATTTGTGTGTGTGTGTGTGGTGGACAAGTTGACAGATGAGATAAGACAGGCATCTCCATGGACTATGATGTTTGCGGATGACATTGTGATCTGTAGTGAGAGTAGGGAACACATTGAGGAGAACCTGGAGAGGTGGAGATGTGCTCTAGAGAACAGAAGAATGAAGGTCAGCAGGACTGAGACAGAATATGTGTGTGAATGAGAGGGAGGACAGAGAAATGAGGATGCAGGGAGTAGAGTTGGTGAAGGTGGATGAGTTTAAATAGTTTGGATCAACAATTCACAGTAATGGTGAGTATGGAAAAGAGGTGAAGAAGAGAGTGCAGGCTGGGTGGAGTGGGTGGAGAAAAGTGTCAGGAGTGATTTGTGACATATGGGTAGCAGTAAGAGTGAAAGGGAAGGTCCATAAGATGGTAGTGAGACCAGATATGTAATGTGGGTTGGAGACGGTGACACTGACGAAAAGACAGAACTCAGAAAGTACAGTTGTGTACATTTACCATAAATGTAGATGTTCTAGTGTATTCACTGTTGCAGTCATTACATTTTGGTAATCCTGCTGGCAGGTTGCCCTCAGCCAGCCTGAATTCCAAAGTCTTGGGTCCTGCGTCGGCCGCTGTCGCCCCTTCCCTGACATCAGGTCGTCAGGGGTATAAAAGAAGCAGCCAACGCCATTTTCTTTAGTTTTTCTTGCCCCAGATGTCAGGTGCCTCCCAAAGGGGTTGCCAAAATTTAGATATGTATAATTACATGCACCAATATAAAATTTACCTTCATCTACAAGCAAATACACCACATAGGTTGTATAAATCAGAGAAGGAAAGATTGGTTCTATCAGAAGAAAAGGGGGATGGTGGGTGGGTAACCTGGACTGCAACAGTGAATACACTCGAACATCTACATTTATGGTAAGTGTACACAACTGTACTATGTTCTTCATGTTTCACTGTTGCAGTCATTACATTTGGGTAGAGTCCAAAAGCTAAGGATGGGAGGCTGGAGCTAAACATCTTTTCATTTCCACTGTGACTACCTTCAAGACCCATTTCTCCCCAACACACCCAGCATTTTGACCATATCTTCCATGACTTTATCCAAGCCTGCTGCATTCCCTGACTTCATTTTGCTTAGTGTTGTTTTACTTATTCTAGGACAGTTTTTTTCTTTCTCTTTCATTGTAGGCTGTGTATGGGGGAGTATAGCTTTGGTGGGGACTTCTTTATTCAGAAGGTGCTAAAAGTTCTCCATCCATCTGATTTTGATGTCCTGTTGACTGGTGAAAAGATTGTTGATGGCATCCCTTATGAATAGTGTCTAATGACTTTCTTCTTTATCTTCCTGTCTTTGATAAGTTGAAAGTTTATTTGTGTCATTTCCTGAGTTACTTTCCAGAAGCTGATAGTGCCTCTGACACCTCATTCTTTTCTCTTGTGACTGCACTGTAGCCTGTCTGTTAGCCAAACAATATTCTTTTTAGCATGTTCCATCATTCTTATCTACAACTTTTTCCTGTACTCCTGTTTTCTTTTGATAGTTCCCTAGATTTCTGGATTCCACCACCAGCTTTCCTTATGAAACTTACTTCCATACATTGCATAGCCACGTATCTGTTCTATAGTCTACACACATGCTGCTTTGAGATACTGTCATTCTTCATTGTCTCCATCTATTACCTCTTCTTCCTGAGATGTTAGAGATCTAGGTATTTACTTGAATTATTGTGCTTTTGCTCCGGTCATCTACTAGGTCTTCAGCCTAGTTTCTGTTGACCTTAGAACTTTCTCTGTCCACTACTTGTAGTTGATTGTGGTTTTTTGTGTGGGCAAATGTTTCATTGTGTTGACTTTGCAATCTCTGATTCTACCCCAATGCCCTTTCTTCACTAGAAGGAAGACTACTTGAGTTGCATGTTGACAACTCATTTATGTGTTCTTGTGGCTATCTGTCTTGGAGAAGCCCTCATCAAGCAGTCAGTCAGCCAGAAGTCTTGGATTGCTCTTTTTCATTTATAATTTCATAGGGTATAATTTCATAGGTAAGTACTAGGCTAACTGGTTGCGCAGGTCATCTTAAGCATAGCCAGTTTCCCCTCAATGATGAGAATTAAACTCTGTACCTTGTGTATGTGAGGTAAACACCTTAACCATTAAGTCAACACCAACCCTTTATTCCTGTTTCCCCACCCAAGTGGACCCAAGCAGTCCTCATAGCCTTTTCCATATGTCTTGATATGAGCATTCAAGTCTTCCATCATCAACACGAGCTTGTGTTGGGCAAGCTTTAGTAGTTCTTGCAACTGCTGCCTAAATGCATTATTATTCTCACCATCACAGGCTGGGACTATGAAAACTGCCCTATCTTTACACTGGAGTCTGATTGCCAAGAGTCTGTCACTAATTCAGATGGCACCATCACCATCTTCAGAAGACTCTCTCTCACCCCATTTTCCACACCATTTCTAGTCTGTCCTATCCTGCCTACTGCTCTTCTACCTTGCTCCTGGATGCACAAAATCTCCAATTTGTTCCTCCCTACCACCATGTTGCCTACTTCCAACACTTGCCCTGTCAGAAACCTATATTCAGTGGAACATAGTCATTTTTGCAGGTTGATTGGTTCTACATCCTGTTTTCACTCACAAGAGCAATCCCAGGAAACCCAAGCTTGGCAAGTGGACACTACTAGCCAGTAGCTTTGACACATGGCTGCAGGGTTTTATGGCAAACATGCACTGGACAGCAAAGGCACATAGATCCGTCCCACCACTAGCATGGTTCACTGGTATAGGTCAGAGTAGGCCAAGTCCTCTGTTCACTTATCACTGGCAAATATTGATGTCCATTTTTGATTACATTAGTCTAATTGACAAGATCACCTACAGACAATGTTTTACATTTTTGAATACCTAACCTTGACATGGCATGCAGTCTATCATCTGTTTTCTCCTATCATCAGGGTTCTTCACACCATATTTGGTGCCTAAAGCATTCAGATTACTCAACACTTCCCCCAGACGGTACCCACTACAGTATGTGCTACTGTTCACTACTCCATTCAATTCTGGGTGCACCCTGTTGGTGTACTCTGGCCATTGCCACTGTAAGTATCATATATTGAAACACAGACGTTTTCTGAATGTTATTCTTAATCTTAACATAATAGTATTTATTTGTGGTGCCTCTGTAAATCTATATGTACCACTTAGTGTCATGTTGAGATGGATTTTGCTTGTCTGGTTACAAAATGTATAATGATGACATTCCTGGTACCTTATAGGGAACTGGTTGACATTTAACTAATGGCTAGCATTCTTTGTGTACAACCCTAAGGAAATCAGTTACATATCCAATGTTTACCACCAAATGTATGCAATGTTTGCTTTGCTCCCCTCCTACCCTCTACTGACCAGCCAACCCTGTATCATTACTTTTATTTCCACTGAACTCCGCCAACCAATGTAACTACTCCACAGATTCTTGCTGGAAACTATTGCCAAAGCATCACCAGATAACACAAAGCATTACTAGTTACCTTTGCATGATATTTATGCCACTGCGCAATCCCTAATGACTCTTCTCTCTACCACATGCACACTCTTATCCAACACACTATTTACTTCAACTTATACACTTTACCCATTAAATTAATTCTCAGTAACCCATAGTTCCTCTAAACATCTGTTTTTATTCAATAATACATCAATTTCTATTCACTGACTTATACATGAATCTACAATGAATGTAAATAAACCAGCTTCACTTCCTTAATCATCATCTTCATCACTCACTTCTCAACCTTCACTTCAGTCTTAAATATGCTTTGCCCATGTATTACTTTCTGTCATGCTATTTTACCATAATCATTCTACCTTCTACTGGATCTCTTTCGCTTCACAACCTTTCTGTATCCTTCAAAATACCTCTAACAGTAAACATTTCTTATCTATTTCATCATACCTATTTAACATTGAAAGCACAGATCTTAAGAAACTTACTTATTTACCTACAACTAACATGTGCACATACCTATTTACAAATTCAGCAAGCAGCTTCTAAAATTTAAAACAAGCAAAACCATTACCACTAATTCGGCAACATTTTCTGCTAATTAACTTCACTCCAAATCATACCTAGTTCTACACATAAAACTTGAGGATCTATGCACCCCAATCCTGCCCCCGCTAACATAACATATACCCATATTTCCCATCTCCTACTACAAGTCCATCAAACAATAAATCTACCTCCTCCAATCCAACTCATTCTTTATGTAACTTGAACATACATAATATCTCCAACAAAACCTTAGAAGTCCACACCTATGTAATTTCACACACTCCTCATGATCAGTGTCAGAGAAACATGGCTTAAACCACAAGCTAAAAACAATAATATCCTCCCTCTGGGATATAACATTATCGGGTATGACCATATAAGTAAGAGGTTGTGGGGTAGACTTACTCTGTCTACTCTTCCCTTGGCACAGAAAGCACCCCAGGTGTGTGTGTGTGTGTGTGTGTGTGTGTGTGTGTGTGTGTGTGTGTGTGTGTGTGTGTGTGTGTGTGTGTGTGTGTGTGAGATGACAGTCCCAGCTGTCTTCTGTAGTGGTAGTGTTATACGAACAGTTTTTATTTCCATTTAAAATGCAGGTTAGAGTTAGGGGCAGGGTTATCATGTGTTACTACGGTGGAGCAAGGAGGCTTTGCAACTTACAATGGATACAGTAATCTACTCTCTCTTATACATACATAAACGAAATAGCCCAGCTAATACTAGGACCACAGATGTAAATCCACTCCTACAAATAAATGCAGATGGTGGGACACACTGCCTTTAAAAAGGATAACTGGTTGAGTATCACCATAAATCCAACATATTAGTCATAGCAGACACCATTGTGAGATACACAGATGTGCCTCTCACCAGCCTGGATAAGGAGAAAGTTACAGTTAGTTGACTGTCAGGTGCCAGAATCTGCCATATCATGTACGCACTCATCAACAACGAGTACTGTTATGACTCTGCCATAGTCCATGTTTGCGTGAATGACTTGAGACATACTTCCCTGGACTATATAAAGAGAGATAAGATTGAGCTCACTGATTGTGTCCCAAGCAGGTATGCCCCTAGCTTTAAGGAGCATTCTGCCATCATCCAGAATGATGCCTCTATACAAACAGAAAGTGATTGACTTTAACAATTAGCTTAATTTCTGGTGTCATTCCAGGGAGATCCGGTACCGGACAGCCTGGGAAGATAGACCCATCAGCCTAACTAGCCTGATCTGCAAGGCCATGGAATGGATTATCATGGACTTCATTAACAAGGACATTGTCAACCTCCAAACACTTGATCCCACACAGTTTGTCTTTGTCAAGGGGTGATCATGTCTGTTAAATTTGGTCAACTTCTTTGAGACTTTCACCAAAGCCATGGACGAGGGGAAGATGGTGCACACCACCTACCTTGACCTGGCCCAAACCTTCAACACTATTCACCACTGGGGCATAATAAATAAACTGTCTCAACAAGGTATCAATCCGTATGTTACCAGATGGGTAGCAAACTGGCTCACTGACAGAACCCACGTAGTCAAAATAGGGGAAGCCACCTCAAGAAGTAGACCCATAACAAGCGGTGTAGCCCAGGGTTCAGTCTTGCGGCCACTGTTCTTTGGGATATTTTTTCCTGAGGTGCAGGCCAAAACCAGTGGTCTATGACTGACCAAGTTTGCAGATGACTGCAAGTTGGGTGCTGTCATCAATTCCACTAGTGATGTAGACATCCTCCAAGAAAGTCTCAGTCAGACAAATGACTGCTGCCAGAAACATGGCCTCAAGCTGAATACCAGAAAAGGCATCATCATCCCCGTTGAGGATAGTGATGTCCCCACAAATTATCACATTAATAACAACATCCTGAGCATGCAATCAGTCGTGAGGGATTTGGGCATCCAGGTTGATAGCAACCTGACTTCTGACTACCATGTTGCTTCCGTTGTACGGAAAGCCTTATACATGGCCCACCTCGAAAGGGTGTCTCATCCAAGGACAAGGGGGTCATACAATCCCTGTATTGTTCCCTTATGAGGCCCATTATTGAGTACAATGCCCTTTTTGGCATGTACCTCGCAAAGCACATGCAGCAAGTGGAGAGACCACAGAGGTTCCTCACCAGGAGAATCCAGGGCCTCAAACATCTACCATACATAGATAGGCTAAAAGCCCTATCCCTCTACTCAGTTTCATACAGACTCCTCAGAGGTGACCTCTGTCTGGCATACAAGGAGATCACAGACCCCTACTTGATGGGACTGCTGCATATCTGCAAGTCAAGCTCCACATGAGTAACAAGCATGAGTGGCTGCAACCTGATCTGTGACATCAACAGGACTTGTTGACAGGACACATTTGTGTCTCAGAGACTCCTCCATGTGTGGAATAGACTCCCTCTCCTCGTCAAGCAGACTACCTCTTGACCACTTTTTAAGCCCAACCTGGACAACTGGACAGGAAATAGAAAATACACCCCTGGGATTCCACCCATGTCCCTGCTGGACAGGGGCATTGAGTGCTGACTTATACATGGGCTAAACTTTTGGCTAGGCTTATAAGGACCTCAGGGGCAATAGCTTAGTAACCTCCTATGATTCTACTCATAAATTCATCCCTGGTATGAATGGCCTGGCCCATCTTGAAAAGGGAGGAAAGGCTTAAGGGTGGGTGCTGGCAAAGCTGAAATGCCCTTGCTGCTCAATTGATTTGCAATTTCTATGAGCCTGTGACATATGACTAAGTCACATCCTTGTGTGGGTAGAGTTAGTGGGTATAACATGCTTAGGCCTATGTCCCTGGTGACTCTTGAGTGGCCTGCATGAAGCTGGAGTTTGTGTGAGTGGAAAACGAGTATGCGCTGTCTTGTCTGCACTGAAGGGTGAGGTCATTTGCAGTGTGTCAACGAGACTTGGACAAAAGATATACGCATGGTGTTTTACAGACAGTGTGTGCACTGGTGAGTGCATTTCAAGAACATAACATGTATACATGACTACAAGAAAATAAAGTATACCAGTCAAAATACTTTAATGTACTTTTTGCTTTTGTGTTTCAGAACATCTTGAGATGCCAGTGTCTGTAAGCTTAACTCCTCACGCATTTACAGGTTTTGGTTCTTGCAAGGAAAGCACATCAGTGTAATGACTGTTTCTTCTCATGCCATACCTCTCAGCTGTCCATATTTTTGCAGAATGTCCTGATTTTTGACGCATATTTTTGGTCTGTTCCTCATAAAATTTGTGGTTTTCTGGCAAAAGACCGGAATGATCTGAGGATTGAAGTCACTAAATAATGACATACATTTCAGTTCCAGACTTCAAATCCTTTCGTAAAATGTATGTTGACACAAACCGTGTTACTCTAGCAAATTTTCTAAGTTTATAAGAGCAATATTTAAAATATGTCCCTATTTTTGGGCCTTTGTCCCCCCATTTTGTCAGGCTTTGTCCAGATTTCTTGCACTAAGATGTTGAGAGCTATGCCAAACTCTGTTTCTCAACTGTCCTTTTGGACAGCTGATGTTTGTGATTCTCCTGAATTTCACTGAAATTATTTTTTTCACATCTGTTTCAAGTGTGTTACAAGCATATAAATAGGGCACTTACAACTGTATCTATAGCTTTATTATCATTTTCTGCAGATATCAATCTCCACAGAAAATTAAGTTTCTTTAAGTTTGTTACATTAACTAAATTGTTGAGTAAATATATAAAAAAGTTACATAATTCTCAGTTTGTGTTAAGAGAAGCTTTAGTCAATTGGTTTGCATGTTAATCATTCTACAATTGCTACAGTAATACTTTGCTTTCTGTTAAGTGTTTCTGATCTTGGACATACTGGATTAAACAATGGGTGCCATCAGAGGTGAAAATGGTCATATTCAACTTGATGAGGTGTTAAATGCATTGGTTTCTGGCATGGTATGGATTTTCATTTCACTGAATAAGAGGTTTAAATGCTGAGATGTTTAGAAGGTCTTATTGAATTCAATGAATGGATTTATCTGAATGTGTTAACCAGTGTAATCTATTCATGCATTCATCAGAAAGTAGTAAAGTCAAATATTGTCTATGGGCATCCTGTGCAGAGACAAGGCTTACCCTAATTGTTTGGGGGTGGTTATGCTGTTTTATGAAATGTGTGTGTGTCACTTTCTACACAACTCCTCTTGGCTATGGAACTTACAGTCATAATGGAAGGTTGGCCAAGAGGTTAGTGCAGCCTTTTTTTTATAAATTACTACTTTTTTAAGAATTTTACTTTTGTGGTTGGTGACAGTTGGATTATACATGACTATCATGATTTGCTATAGATGACTTGCATTTTGGAGTCAGATTTACAGATAATGGCTATATTCTGCTGTTTAAACTGTTCTACAGAGTCTGTGCAAGTCATCTGGAGAAGCAGTCAGCTTTGTAGGAGATGGCTGCTCAAAGAATTAATGGGACTTGTTTAGACTACACACTTGGACATTACAGGTAAGTGAACATTTTTAAATTTGGTAGATTCTGTGTGTGTGTGTGTGTGTGTGTGTGTGTGTGTGTGTGTGTGTGTGTGTGTGTGTATACATCTATATAGTTTCATAGATTAGAACTAGGCTAACTGCCCTCGTTGGCCATTTTAAGCCTAGCCAATTACCCCATGTGAGAATCAAACCCTGCACCATGTGTGTGTGTGTATGTATGTATGTATATATATATATATATATATATATATATATATATATATATATATATATATATATAGATGTATATATGTGTGTATATATGTCAATTTGTGTATACATGTATGTTCATAGGTAGGTACTAGGCTATCTGCCCAAGGGCATTTATAAGCCTAGCCAGAATGTGTTGGCTTTCGCCTCCCTTTTAAATTAGTTTCCTGGGCCTCTGTCTAGCAGGGCCACTGAAGTGATCCCCGGGGTAAATTTACGATTTCCCATCCACTCGTCAAGATTCCTCTTGAAGAGAGTCAGTGAGGGGCTCTGCCTTACATAAACTGGGATTCTATTCCAGAGCGAGGGAAGTCTCTGGGACAGGAGTCTATCCCTCCAGCATGTCCTGTTTATTGTTGTGCTGAGGTTTAATTCACTGGAGCATGTGGCTCTAAGATATTTGGTTTTCTTGAGGTGGAGCATGTCCATTAATTCTGGGTTGGACATGGCCTTATACGTCAGGCATAAATCACCTCTGAGCAGGTGGTAAGCAACCGAATAGAGCTGGAGTTTCTTTAGTCGAGCTGCATAGGGCATCTCTTTGAGGCCCATGATCCTCTTGGTGAGGTACTTCTGTGGTCTTTCCAGCTGTTGCATGTGCCAAGTAAGGTACATACAAAATGGGGCATTGTACTCTATTATGGGCCTAATGAGTGATGAGTAGAGGGGCACAATGACCTCTCTTGATCTAGAGGTGAACCCTTTCATGATTAGGTGGGCTACATAGAAGGAATTTCTAACCACTTTGGCAATGTGATTATCAAAGGAGAGGTTGCTGTCTACCTGGGTCCCCAGGTCCCTAATTACATTTTCCGTACCTAGAGGTGCAGGGCAAAACCAGTGGGCTATGGCCAACCAAGCTTGCAGATGACTGCAAGCTGGGTGCTGTCATCAATTGCCGTAGTGATGTGGACATCCTCCAAGCGGGTCTCACTCAGACAAATGACTGGTGCCAGAAACATGGCCTCAAGCTGAATACCAAAAAAATGCATCATCATCCCCTTTGGGGAGAGTGATGTCCCCACAAATTATCACACTAATAACAACACCCTAAGCACTCAATCAGTCGTGAGGGATTTGGGCACCCATGTGGATAGCAACCTGACCTTTGACCACCATGTTACTTCCGTGGTACACAAAGCCTTCTACATAGCCCACCTCGTAAGTAAGGGTATCTCATCCAGGGAGAAGGAGGTCATAACACCCCTGTATTCTTCCCATATAAGGCCCATTATTGAACAAAATGCACCTTTCGACATGTACCTCGCATAGCACATGCAGCAACTGGAGAGACCACAGAGTTTCCTCTCTAGGAGAATCCAGGGCCTCAAACATCTACCATACACAGATAGGCTAAAAGTTTTATCCCTCTACTCCGTTTCATACAGACTCCTCAGAGGTGACCTGTGTCTGGCATACAAGGCGATTGCGGACCCCACCTTAGGACAGCTGCAAATCCACAGGTCAAGCTCCACTTGAATAACCCACACGCACAGCCTCAACCTGATCTGTGACATTAACAAGACTTGTTGGCGGGACAGATTTGTATCCCAGAGACTCCCTCATCTATGAAATAGACTTCCTCTCCACATCAAGCAGAGTACCTCTTTACCTCTTTTAAGCACAACCTGGATAACTGGATGAGAAACAGAAAATATACCCTGGGATTCCATCCATGTCCCTGCTGGACAGGGGTATTGGGTGCAGGCTAAACTCTTGGCTAGGCTTATAAGGGCCTCAGGGCCAATAGCCTAGTACCCTCCTATGATCCTATGCCTCGGCATATATGGGTCTATTGGAATTGTGTGTGATCGGTACAGTGTGTGTACTACTGACAACCTTATTGACATTAGGAGTGTTTTTATGTGAGAGCTTTTCCTCTAGTGACATTGTGTAAATATATCTCTCACATACCATATCAGTTTGTTTAATAATTAACTGGTTGTCTGTAAATATGAACCACTTTCTACATTGCCTCAGGATTCCCATATCCACCAAGCTGGTAACAGGTGTAGTGGTGAAGTTCATATCCATGGCAACAGACCCTTTTTATTAATAGACAGAGAAATTTTATTTGGTTTGTTGAGTGCACTAATTTGTATAATTTTAAACAGTTTTTCAAGTTGAAGCCTGACAAAAGGGAAAAAGTGGCCCACTCCTCTAATATGGGACATAGCTGCATATGTTTTAGCACAATCTGTATGTGTATGTATGTTTCATGTCTTTCAACTTTTACCTGGGAATTCTGGACAAAGAGAAGATATTTAGGGAAAAGGTACGTGTTAGTGGGTACTATTCACGCAAAAAAAAATACGGATTTAAGAGGGATGGAACAAAAGTTTGAGAACACATTACATGTGTTCCGCAAAAACTGGGAGACCTGAGGTGTGTGTGTGTGTGTGTATTGGACCTTTATGGTTTATGACTGAAAATTGATTACTTTTTGGATTTGATAAATTAAAATACACACACACACACACACACACACACACAAAATATTTAGTAGCAAGGCTTCAATAACAAGATGGAGGAGGTTATTAATGTATTAAATGTTCTATATCTTCACAGAAACCCAGCTGTGAACCCCCCACTGGCTGTCATTTTGTGTTGTAACTAGTGTGGTGATGGTAAAAGATAAAATGATGTGCTAATAGCTTGTGTTTGTATTGACCAGTTTGCACATATTTAAAGAACACCACTTGTGAATGTTTTTCTTTGTCATTTAATGAGATTTTTTACTAAAACTGAGGCCTATGCTGAGATAAATTTGGGTATGAATATGTTTTGTGAGTAAATGACTTTGACCTAAACAGGCTCAAAAAATGTATTGTGAACTGCAACTGACCTAGGTAATACATTTTTATAATTTTTTTGTATGTTTTATTTATTTATTTATTTATTTATATTTGTTTACTGGGTAGTGTCTGATTGTGCTAGTAGCCTGTTTTCAGCAGAGACCTGGGAGAAAAGCTCCAAAAACAAGACAAATAAAAAATAAAGAATTTACAATAGTAAGATCTGAATAGTATCCATACATAATCATATGTAAAAACTAAACTAGCCAAACTATTACAAATAGGAATAACTTAGAAATGTAAACTACAGCTTTTTTGATAACTGAGTAAAATTTGAAGCTGTCATGGAGCATGCCAAATAAAAACATATGAACACATTACAGGGCAGTTATTGGGGCTGTGAATGATTTTGTGGATGAGGGTAAGTTGGTTTAATATTAACAGGTTGGGAAGTTCTAGCTAGTTAAGTTGTTGTAGAACAGAACAATGATGGGATTTATGGGGATGACTGGCGGCAGACATTGCTATTTTGTTATATCAGGAATCTAGGTTATGAAGGTCAGCTTTGTTATAGGTTGGTGAAGATGTGTGAGCAGTAGAGAAGGGTAGCAAGAAGCTGAGATCTAGCTGTGGCTACCCTGGCTTGGCGTTTTAGGTAAGGTTTGGCTGTATAGAGAGCACCGAGTTTAGCATGGACTATTTGATTGTTAGGGAAATATGAATATCAAATTTTACCCGGTCATCTACTGTAATACCTAGGAGTTTGGCCTGGTTTATAGGCTCAATTTTGGTACCATTGGTGGATTGAATAAAGAGGGTTAGGGAGCACTGTTTGGTAGTTTTGTTTGTGAAAATCATTAACTTAGTCTTATTTGGGTTAAGAATGAGTTGGTGGTTTGATAGGTAAGTTTCAATTTCCTGAAATGATTTTTGCATCTTATCTTGTATTTCTTGTGGGGAAGGGGCAGAGCAAATAAGAGATGTATTGTCTGTGTACTGTATGACTAAGGCAAGTTGGGTTGCTGAATTAAGGTTATTAGTAAATATGATAAAGAGAAGGGGGTCAAGTATTGAACCTTGGGGTACTCCAGTGGATTCTGGCAGTAGAGGGGAGAGATTATTCTCCCATTTAGTAGTCTGTTGATGGTTTGATAGATAACTGTGAAACCATGTCGGGATGATGAACTGAGATTGTATGTCGCGAGTTTAAGTAGTAGTTGGTGGGAAATGGTGCCAAAAGCTTTTGACATGTCCAGGAAAATAGCAGAGACTAGTTGTCCATTGTTCATAAGGTGAACAACAGTGTTGGTGAAGGTTATTAAGGCTGTGTTAGTACTGTGCTTGGGTTGAAAGCCTTCCTGGGTATCTGCTAGAAGGTTGTTAGTGGTAAGGTGATTTAGGAGTTGTTGCTGAATACATTTCTGTAGGATCTTAGCTATAGGTGGGAGGATAGCAATGAGGCAGTAGTTAGAGATATCTCCAGAGGGGCCACCCTTGTGGAGGGGGATGATGTGAGTGACTTTCCATAGTTGAGGCACATATTGTTCAGAGATAGAATGATTAATATAGAGATAGGACAGGTGATGGATGGAGCTGCTATTTTTAAGAATTCATTTGGTAACTGGTCGGCAGCAAGGCAGCAGGGTTTTAGTTTACTTAGGGGCTTTTTAATGTAAGAAGTGTGAATAGGTATAAATGAGAAGGATTTTGTAGTACAAGAGGCAGGGGAGGGTATTATGAGTGGTAGATGTTGGTGGCTATCTAGGAGGCAGGTGATAGAGTTAATAAAGTTCGAGTTGAACAGTGAGGCTAAGGGTTCAGAGGTATTGGATGTGGAAGGAGTGGGGTAAAGGATTTCCAGGGTTGAGGAGGTAGCTGATTGCCAGAAATTTTGTGGGTTGTGAAGGAACTTTTGTTGAGAGGTTTGGAAGTAGTGTTTTTTACCATTGTTGATTTTTTTCTTAGTTTGGTTTCATAATTGATGATAGGTGGTGAGACTGGTTTTGTTTTTGGTGGATTGGTATAGGGCCCTGGCTCTGTGCTTTTGTTTAATCAGTAGTTTAATGTCATGAGAAGTTAATCAGGTAGTAGATAACACACCCAGAGTCCCATTAGTAGCTTTTCCTGCTGGTAGATGTAGAAATGTCAGAAAAATGAAAGTCTGATTTCATACAAAAAAGACTGAAAGAAAATAATATTTACTTTTCTTTGGGGATAGGAACATAACACAATTTTTGAAAAAATGGATTTGCTGTTTTCGTTGCTTTGGTCCTGATTTCTTACTGTTGTCCGAACTGTTTATAAATGTTGCAAGAGAAGTACTGTATTTGACATGTAAAATCAGCCTATTTCACAAATGTGGCATGCATTGGGTAACATACTTGTCAAGCCTTCTGGTATTGTTGATGTGATAGTATAGGTTTACAACTAGTTTTATTGTGGTGATGGCGATCTTAAAGTGCTGGGTGCTTAATTGCATGGAAACTTTAGTGGACATGACCCCCTCAGGAATGTGTAGGACACTTTGTAGAGAGACAGGTCTATCAGTCTATTATAGCAGTTAGGGTTACTGAGACCTGAGATCTTTTTGTTGAGAAAATGTTGAAGTATTTGGAGCCACTTTCAGTACTTTGTGAGACATGTGCCAATGGGGGCACTATTTTCAGTGATGGGCCTAATAAAGGATGAATACAATAAGGATATAAATTATTTGGAATTTGAGGAGATATCACAAAGGATAAGCTGTGCAAAGCACAAGGATTTGTGGCAGAGTGAGATATCTGTATGTTAAGTGGTACAGATACAAGCTTTACCAACATAAAAAATGCTGCACTTCAGAGCATTGAAGGTAAGCCCATGATTAACACACAAAGCATTTGTTTGGTGTTCTCCTTGCTGGAGATTTTGAATATCAGAATGGGATTTGCTAACTACACCCATTTCACTGCCACCATCATCAGACTTTATGCCAGGGAAGTGTGTGTGTGTGTTTGTGTGTGTGTATCCACACACACACACACACACACACACACATATATATATATATATATATATATATATATATATATATATATATATATATATATATATATATATATATATATATATATATATATATATATATATATATATATATATATATATATGTGTGTGTGTGTATATGTATATATATATATATGTATATATATATATATATATATATATATATATATATATATATATATATATATATATATATATATATATATATATATATATATATATATATATATATATATATATATAATGACATTTCTCCAAAATGTAATTTCGCGACTCCATTTTCACGAAAGTGCATTTATATGAAAATTCACTTTCGCGAAAAACCAATTCTCTGAACAGCAAAAAAAAAATACCTACACTAAACACATTTATGCCTAACTCTAACATGCTTACTGTTCGGTGAACTGGTTTCTCGAGAAAGTACATATTCGGATAAAAGCACTTTCACGAAAATGGAGTTGTCAAATTACATTTTGCAGAAATGTAATTTCAGTGGTTCAAAGCAGACCCATATAAAGACACACACATCTATATACACACACACACATACCCACACACACACACAAATATGTCTGTATATATGTGTATCTATATCTCTCTATTTATAGACACAAAGAAACACCAAACAGGTTGTCAGCAGCACACACACAACACTCACAAAGGACTAGACACATTGACCCACATATAGGCTCATAGGAGGTTACTAGGCTAATGGCCCTGGGGCCCTTATATGCCTAGCCAAGAGTTTATCCCCAAAAGGAAACCTCAGTCAGCAGCTGTTGCCCTTGACATTGAGGGACACAGTTGGAACCCCTGGGATGAATTTGTGGTTTCCCATCCACTCATCAAGGATGCACTTGAAGAGGGTCACGGAGGTGCACTGCTTGACGTGTATGGGAAGTCTATTCATATGTTCATAGGTGTGAAATAGGCTAATGGCCCTGGAGCCTTTACAAGCCTAGCCCATAGAAGTGCCTTGGCATCATGCCGCCTGACGTTAGTTAACAGTGCCTCTATCAAGTATCGCCACTGGAGTGATCCCCGGAGTGAACTTTCTAATACTCATCCACTCATCAAGATTTCTCTTGAAGAGGGTCAGCGAGGTGTTCTGCTTGACATGTTTGGGAAGTCTATTCCAGAGCATGGGCAGTCTCTGGGTTAGGAACTTGTCCCTCCAGCATGTTCTGTGATTGTGGTAATAAGGTTGAGGTCTCTGGAGCTTGTGGTGCGGAGGGATTGGGATTTCTTTAGATTTATCATTTGTGACAGAGCTGGTTAGACATGGCTTTGTAAGTTAATCAGAGATCACCTCTAAGTTGGCGATATGAGACAGAGAATAGCTGGAGTCTATTGAGTCTGTCTATGTAGGACATGTGTTTAATGCCTAGGATCCTCTTCGTGAGGTATTTCTGTGGCCTCTCCAGCTGTTGCAGGTGTCTAGTGAGGTACATGCCAAATGGGGCATTATACTCGATGATTGGTCTAATGAGGGAAGAGTAGAGAGAGACAATGACCTCTTTCTTCCTGGATGCAAAACCCTTGGTAATGAGATGTGCCACATAGAAGGATTTTTTGACCACAGTAACAATGTGGTGGTCGAAGGAGAGGATGCTGTCAACCTGCGTCCCCACATCTCTTATAACGCCTTCAGTGTTCAGTGACCTCCCATCGATGTGGTAATTTAATGAGACCTGAGTTTTTACCAAAGGGGATGACAACGCATTTTTTGGCGTTAAGCTTAAGGCCATGGTTTTGACAGCAGTCATTTGTCTCACTGAGGCCTTTCTGTAGGATGTCTGCATCACTTAGTTAATAATGGCTTGCAGCTTGCAGTCATCTGCGAACTTGGTCAGTCATAGTCCTTTTGTGTTGGCCTGGATTTCTGAGAACTAGATATCAAACAGGAGAGAACCATACCTCTCAACCATACCGAATTACTCAGTTTTTACAGAGTTTTGGGGTCCAAATGAAGGGGTGCCACGATTGCCGAGTGGCACCCCTTCATTTCCGTATTTTTTCATTTATTTTTTAATGTTTTCAAATACCGTGCTGTCAGAGCTGACGTCATTACGTGCATGATGACGTCAGCTCCATCAGGGCTACCAGCCAGTCGGAATTGAGCTCAAGGAGCTCACATTGTCATTTCCGGATGGTCTGGATGCAAATGCGAGCGGGAACTCAGGATTATAGCCGTTTGTTTTAACAGCAGCACTCCAGCCATTCGTTTTGTATTACAAATGTACAGACAGGAAATTAACAGCAGGTCGCTCGTTTCAGATTACAAATGCATGAACAGCCGCGCTCGTTTGCCATTTGATTTGGACGCCCGTTTTGGATCAGGTTTGGATTAACTGATTGTGTGTGTGTGTGTGTGTGTGTGTGTGTGTGTGTGTGTGTGTGTGTGTGTGTGTGTGTGTGTGTGTTTTAGACTGCATAGACCTCGTTTTACACCAAAAAAGGTTACTGCACCCTTTTGTGGTCAGCCAGTCCTTTGGCCCTGGTTACTTAGTATATTATTGTGTGTAGTGCATTCAAGTGTTACATATTTCTTTAATTTTCATCACTAGTCTTATGGGTAGCACTTTTTTGCCATGATAAGTAGCCGATGTTAAATATTGGGTCATTGTTTATGCAAAACCAACACAGATCACAGGCACTTGTTTGTTTGCTGTGTTGAAACCTGGATGTCCACTGTATGTGCAGATTCGGTGGTGCTGCACCCACCAGCTTGTTACTGCCAGGTAGTAGTAGTTAGTCTGCTGCTACTAGAAATGGTTGTTTCTGAATGTGTGCAAGCTTTCAAGATGTTTTTGCTGGCGACGTGGTTTGCCTTTATTAGAAATGAGGATATGGGATGTTGTGTTAACTAAGTGGGAATTCAGTGGCTTATATGTCAGCTCTTACATTTTAGTGCCATACAGGAGAAGGAGGTAATTTTTAAAGGAAAGAAAGCATTATTGATGAAAAACCGTTATGGAGTCGAGAGGGAAACAGTTATCTTTTGAAAAGTCTTAATGCTTGTCTTTTGTTCTACAAGTTTCAAATTTTCTTTTGTGTTGCGTTCTTGGCACTCAGATTTATTGATTTTTTTTAAGCAGTCCTACCTGCTTGATGACAGTGAATTTGTTGGTTTTATATAACTTGCGGTTTCTTTGTGGGTATAATAAAGTTGTACAAGGTAAAGGCACAAATCAACAGGAAGTATAAGCATAGATTAAGTAGGACTTCATCAGAGTAAAGACTGGCTAAAAATTCTGTACAAAAGTACACTTGCTTACATGGTAACAAGGCTGGTAGCATAATCATACCTCTCAACTGTAGAGATTTTCACAGAATGTCCAGATTTTTGCCTCCTATTTTTGGTCCATTTTTCATAAATGTGTGTTTTTTTGGCAAATTAGTGACAAAGATTAAAGTTAGAAAATAATGATAGACGTTTGAGTTTCAGACTTCATACCCTTCCGAAAATTCATGCTAATGCAAAACCTGTTATTCTATCAACTTTCAAAGTTTGTAAGAGCAGTATTTAAAAAATTGTCCCTATTTTTGGGCCTTTGTCCCACTTTTATTTATGGCTTTGTCCTGATTTCTTGCTCTAAGAGGTTGAGAGGTATCGCTGTATGTCTGTGAGATTTACTTAATGGCAGCTTGTATGTGGGCATGCAGGCATTACAGAGCTTCACTGTGTTGTTACTTTTATTTTACTTAATAGTAGTCTAACGGCATGCAGGCATCGCAGCTTCCAGTCTTTGCTTCTTTCAGACTGTTATTTAATGATACCTAGTAACTATGAACCTGTTATCAGTTTGCCATCCATTCTCTATTGCAATATTAGTAGTTTATTTTTTTAATCTGTCGTAGGTAATTTATTCCTGAAGGGCAACAACAGACACTTTATTTGTAGATGAAACAATGAAATATAAAGTTGTTTGCTAGCAGTAACTTCTTCATTAGTTACAGTTCTTACAGATCTCTTTAATGTGGATTATTTATATGACTTTTACTTCTGCAGAGATTGTGCTTGAGCCATATTTTGGTTATCTCTTCAGTTTGCATTTGAAAGTTGGTATCCCACAATTCCATTGGAGTGGGTGGGGTTACACAATTATGTATGCAAATATGTTAAGTAGCATACAGATTTGTACCTATTTTCATGGGCCTTTGTCCAGATTTTTGATGTTTCCAGGCTGAGAGGTATGGAAAGAACCCAGGACCGATCCCTGTAGGACTCCACTTGTGACTGGTCGGCAGTCTGACTTGGAGTCTGCTACTTTCAGACTGTGTGTTCTATCTGTGAGCCAATTTTGCAACCCACCTAGTGATATAGGGATTGATGCCTAGTTTGGTGAGTATATCAGTAATTCCCGAGTGAGGAATGGTATCAAAGGCCTTGGCCAGATAAAGGCATGCTGTATGCACTGCCTTACCTTCCTCCACAGCCCTGGTGACTGACTCAAAGAAGTCAACCAGGTTGAGCAGACATGATCTCCCTTTCACAAAGCCAAATTGCGTGGGGTCTAGAGTATGGAGATTTCCTATATCTTTGTTAATCAGGTCCATGATGATGCATTCCATAGCTTTACATATCAGACTTGTCAGGCTAATGGGGCGATAATTCCCAGGGTCTGTAGTCACTCCCCCTTTATGGAGAAGGGATGACTGTAGCAGTGTGGCATTCAGTAGGGACAAAGCCTGAGGTGAGGCTGTGACTGAAAAGGGCACACAGACATGGTGCCAGTTTACTTTGTAGTTCATGTAGAATACAGCCAGGGATATTATCTGGTCCCATGGAAGATATATTCTTGGCCTTGGACAATGCAGCTTTAACCTGTGCTGCAGTAATGCTGGGTGCCTGGCATTCTTCCAGTATTGTGATATCTGTTGGCTCAGTATAGGAGGTGCCATTGTGCAGTATCTCATAGACAAATCTGTGTAGACTTTGTGATTGTTTTTAGTGTCTGCCGCAATTCTGCCTTCATAGTTGGCTTTAGAGAATTGAATGAGGGATCTCAACTTTTTGTTGAGGCTAATAAGGTAGTTTTTCTAGTCTTGGGACGTTACCTTTTTCTGCAACAGTTTCTTCCTTCTGTTGTAGAGTTTATTAATGACAGGAGACCACCAAATTGGCTCTCTTTTTTTTGGAGGAGAGCATCTTGGTTCTGTTGGGTATGGCTAGTTCCATGCATTTGTGTACATCTTCATATAGTGCATTGGTGTATAATTCAGCAGTCATGCAGCTATTTTCCATTTGCATGGTTGCCATGCAGTTAGCCACTTCTGTTTTTAGTAGTCCAAAGTCTGCTTTGGAGAAGTTTTTCAAAGTGGTTACCTTTGTGGGGTGTGTGGGCGAGATGTGGATTTCCATGGTGATTAGTTTATGGTTGGATCTGACCAGCGAGGGATTGCCCATTGCTGTAGAGCAACGGTCGCCCATGTCAGTAATAACCAGGTCAAGGATATTGGTTCCTCTAGTGGTCAAGGATATTGCTTCCTCTAGTGGGGGTCAGGATGAGCTGGTCTAGAGCATTGGAATTGATGAATTGGAGGAAGTGTTGGGCCAGTGTATTGGTGCTTGAGTAGTTTTCCCACTTGATGGAGGGGTAGTTGAAGTCTCCTTGTAAGAGAGTTGAGTTGGACCTTGATAGATTCTAGGGTAATTAGGAATGTGGAGTGAGAGTCTGAGGACATGGTTGGGGACCTATAGTAGGCTATGACCTGGATTGCTGTCTTACTCAATGTTAGTTGTACCTGAATATCTCAGATGCATTATGCTGGACTACTAGTCTGGAGATGTGCATATCCTTTATGAATATAGAGACACCACTGCCTTTGGAGCTTTGGTCCATGCTTTGTGGCCGAACGGTGTGGAATGAGTTATAGCCTGGTAGTGCAGGGGTGCTTTCTGTTGCTTTAAACCAGGTCTCCATTACAGCACAGATGTCAATGTTCTCCATTTTGAGGAATGCTTCAAGCGAGTGCATCTTGAGATTTAGACTTCTAGCATTGAGCAGCATGACCCTCAGACTGCATTTATTTATAGCTGTTACGGTGGTAATTTGGTCTTTGGAACACTGCCTAAAAAAGGCACTGTAGGGGTGCGAAGACCCTTAGCCAGTACCCAAAAACCCAGGAGTGACAGATGCAGGCCATCTCTGGCAAAGCATCTAGGTCTGTGAATCATGTCATCCCAAGCAGACAGATACTGGACCCTCATAGAATGACACCAGAAACTTAGCCAATTGTTGAAGTCAATCATTTTTTGTTTGTACTGCGATATCATTCTGGTTGATGGTAGGATACTGCTTGGGTCTAGTGTCATACCTGCCTGGGCCACATAATCCGAGAGTTCCACCATGTCTCTTTTCATGTAGTCCAGGGAGGTGCATCTCAGGTCATTCGCACCCTAATGGACAATGACAGTGTCATACTTGTACTTGTTGTGGAGTGACCTGAGTGTGTGTGTTATATGTCGGATTCTGGCACCTGATAGACAGCTGACTGTCACCTTCTCCTTATTCAACCTAATGAGTGGGACATCTGTGTGCCTCAGTATTGAGTCACCTATGATTAGTGTATTGGGCAAGGTGTTTAGCCTTAGGGGCTTAGGTTGAGGGGCACACTTTGGAGGTGAGCTATGTGTCCTGCGGTTCGTGCTGTGTTGTGGTTGAGTGCATTTCTGTTTCGGAGGTCTCTGCTGTTTGGGTAAATT
Organism: Protopterus annectens; assembly: GCF_019279795.1. Classification (NCBI taxonomy): domain Eukaryota; kingdom Metazoa; phylum Chordata; order Ceratodontiformes; family Protopteridae; genus Protopterus; species Protopterus annectens. The sequence goes on from NC_056729.1 coordinate 33,740,326, forward strand.
TCTATTTAAGAGGCTCCATGAAGGTGGATGTGTGGTTTGTGTTTTTATGTGAGATCTGTGATAGTAGGTGTTTGGGAGGGCTATGTGTTCCATGTGGTGTGGTGCAGGTATTGACCTTTTCCTCTTAACCAGCTAGTCCAGTCTTGGCTGGAGAGTACATAGTTTCTAATTTGGTGATATAAGTGCATCTCTCACAAGTCTGAGTGTTGGGAGGTAAGAGGAGAGGGTTGTCTTTGTACATGAGGCAGTTGCTATACTACCTCAGAATACCCAAGTGCACCAGGTTAATAGGAGAAACCTCAGGGAACTGCCCTTTAATCATGCCAGGAGGGCTGGTCATAACTGCTATGTACTGGAGCTATTTCCTTGAAGAATGACTAGTGCTAATGGCACTTAAGTGTGCTTCAATAATTGCTACAAAAACCTGTTGAAGTGCAGAGCAATTAAGCTATTTGAAGTGCAAGAGATAAGGAACTAGCAAGATCTATGGGAAAAACTGAAGAGGAGACTTTCTGGCACCAGGAATAGTTTACCTCAGCTTGGCGCCGCAGTGCAGAGCTTAAACAAGTGCAAACTCACGCAAACTCGGGCTTTTAAACCAGAAAGGGATGGAAAAACACCCTGAACGGTCAATAAACTACAATTTCAGGGCCAGAAACCACTCCTCTTGTGGTAGATAGGCTACCTAGTGCTTACCACTCCCACTGATAAGCGAGAAGACTTCACTCCAACACAGAAAGGCTTGGGGTGCTCAGAAGCTTACAGACAGTCCTGGATACAACAAATCTGTATCTGGACTAGACTAGTTAATAGTACAGGTGGGAAACAAGTGCAAATGCAGGCTTTTAAACCAGAAAGTTGAAAGGGATGGAAAAACTGCCCAAACATCCAATAAACTACAATTTCTGGCCAGAAACCACTCCTCTTGTGATAAATAGGCTACCTAGTGCTTACCCCTCCCATTGATAAGCTAAAAGGCTTCCCTCCAACACAAAAAGGCTTGGGGTGCTCAATAAACTACAAATTCTGGGCCAGAAACCACTCCTCTTGTGGTAGATAGGCTACCTAGTGCTTACCACTCCCACTGATAAGCTAGACGGCTTCCCTCCAACACAGAAAGGCTTGGGGCGTTCAGAAGCTTGCATACAGTCTTGCATACAGTCCTGGATACATCAAGTCTGTAACTGGACTAGACTAGTTAAAGGGGAGGTGGGAAACAAGCGCAAATGCAGGCTTTTAAACTAGAAAGTTGAAAGTGATGGAAAAACTGCCCAAACAGCCAATAAACTATAATTGAAGATGTGCTCACATGTAACTTACCCAAACCTCAAATTCCTCTCAAACGCAGTTGTCAGCAACACTGCATGCACACAAATAAGACAACTCCCACCACATCACATAAAACCACCTGTCATTGTGCCTCAACTATCAAGGCCATGAGGTGCAACAATGCAGAATCAAATATATTGTTCCTGGGAGACTCCATTGTGAGACATACCAATGTCTCTCTCTCACCAGGCTAGATAAGGAAAAGTTACAGTTAGTTGCCTGTCAGGGACCAAGATTGATCACATGCAAGCACTGAGGTCACTAAACCTCAAGTATCAGTATGACTCAGTCATAGTCCATGTGGATGTGAATGACCTGAGACATACCTCTCGGGACCATATGTGACACAGGCAGGTATGAGCCAACCACTGAGCAGCATCCCACTGTCTTCATGGATGATGCCACAATACCAACAGAAGATGATATCCCCTTTGAATTTTTTTCACTGTAATTTGTCCTTTGTCATGGTGTAACTGCAAAGTGGTTTGCCACTGTTTCATGGCTGCTGCAACATAATCAATCACTGTAGGGTGTATCTTATAAATTTTTAACCCCCATTTCATCCATGAATGTGGGATTCTGGCAAATGCTTTTTTGTAATGTATCCATGATATATTTAGACTCTCAGCCCAGAATCTAGTAGCTTATTGGCCGTTTTGGGTCAATTACTATCTCTTTGAGTTTCCCTGCTTTAAAACCTGCATTTGCGCGGTTTTGCGCCAGTAAAACTAAAATTGTATTTGCCTTACCTGCTTTTTACAGTTTGCACTTCTTAAAATTATTTTAAAGTCATTTTTTGTATTGTTTAACTGTTGTAGGCTACACACTCAAGTGCACTAGCCTGTTTATAGCATTTAAAGTGTTTTCTGTGTAATTTTCTGTTATTTTCTGCAAAAAAAAACAAAAACATATTCTCTTTCCCGCCTTTGCTGAACTAGATTAGTCCAGATTTCAGGCTTTGCTGAATTCCAGACTGTGGTATAGGTTCCTGTGTTGCCCATATCCTTACTTGGATAGGAGGAAGCTTCTCTGTTCACCAGTGAGAGTGGGGAGCTTTGAGCAGCCTATCTGTCCCTGGAGGAGTGGTCTCAGCCCAGAATCTAGTAGCTTATTGGCCGTTTTGGGTCAATTCCTATCTCTTTCAGTTTCCCTGCTTTAAAACCCGCATTTGTGTGGTTTTGCACAAGTATACAACTCCGCACAGCTCCTCGTGGTGTCCTGCAGAGTGGTACAGGCAACAGAGAGACCTAAGAGAGACTTTCAACAGATCTAAGTATTTTTTGTCTCTGCTTTTTTCTCCGACTGCATTTTCCCACCTAAAAAGTGAGTTCTAACTGTTCTGTGTTTAAAAAACTAAAATTGCATTTGCCTTACCTGCTTTTTACAGTTTGCACTTCTTAAAATCGTTTTAAAGTCATTTTTTGTATTGTTTAACTCTTGTAGGTTACACACTCAAGTGTGCTAGCCTGTTTATAGCATTTAAAGTGTTTTCTGTGTGATTTTCTGTTATTTTCTGCAAAAAAACAAAAAATATTCTTTTTCCCACCTTTGCTGAACTAGATTAGTCCAGATTTCAGGCTTTGCTGAATTCCGGACTGTGGTATAGGTTCCTGTGTTGCCCATATCCTTACTTGGATAGGAGGAAGCTTCTCTGTTCACCAGTGAGAGTGGGGAGCTTTGAGCAGCCTATCTGTCCCTGGAGGAGTGGTCTCAGCCCAGAATCTAGTAGCTTATTGGCCGTTTTGGGTCAATTCCTATCTCTTTCAGTTTCCCTGCTTTAAAACCCACATTTGCGTGGTTTTGCGCGATTTTGCACACCGCGCAGCATCGGGCAGCGCCGCTTAAGCTTAAACAGGTTTAAACTATTCCCGGCTCCACAAAGTCTACTCTTTACTTTTTCCCTTAGAACTTTTCTAACTCTCAAAGTAAACACTCTATTTTCCTTCTAAAGCCCTGCACTTGCTCAAATCTTAGAAGTAAACACTAACAAACTAAAGCATTACACCCTCTTATACTCTTTATAAGTATTTGGCTCCCTATTGGTCCTTTCTGATCAGTCAAAAAGCAGTTCTTTATACTATTCTGGCATGTCCAAAAGTCAGTTTCAGGTTTATTCTCCAGTCCAGCTAGTGAATCTGGGAATCTTGAGGCAATGTTACAATTGCCTTATGTACACAGACCACCCTCTCCTCCTCCCAACAAGCTCAAATATATGTGAGAGATGCAACTATACAGCCAAACTGGAGGCTGAGCTCTCTCAACCCATGACTGGCACAGTCAGTCAGGAGGAGAAGGTAACCACACACACCACAAATCCAGTCTCACATAGACCTATCGCATCAGCAAACCAAACACATAAACACACAAAAACATACTCGGAGGCTCTAAATAAAAATCTGCCAAAGCAGCAGAGACCTCCAAAGCAAACATCCAAGCAACCACTACCCCACAACAATACCCACGTATCACATATTTCACAAAGTCAGTGTGTCACACAGTCACAGCCCTTAAGGCTAAACAACACACCTAATACACTTGTAGTAGGTGACTCTATTGTCAGACACACTGACGTCCCACTCACCAGACTGAACAAGGAGAAGGTCACTGTAAGCTGCCTGTCAGGTGCCAGGATCCGCCACATAACACAAGCACTCAGGTCACTCCAAAGCAAGTACAAATATGACTCCGTCATTGTCCATGCTGGTGTGAATGACCTGAGACGTATCTCCCTGAACTATATGAAAAGAGACATAGATGAGCTCTCTGATCATGTAGCCCAGGCCAGTATGACTCTGACCTTGAGTAGCATCTTGCCCTCACCAAGAATGATGCCACAGTATAAAGACAAAATTATCAACTTTAACAATTGGCTAAAGTATTGGTGTCATTCAAAGGGGATCCAGTGTCTGTCAGCCTGGGATGACATGCTCGACAAGCCACGTTGCTTCGCTAGGGATGGCTTGCACCTGTCACCCCTGGGCTTTCGAATACTGGCTAAGGCTCTTGCCACCCCCCATAGTGCCTTTTTTAGGCAAGGCTCAAAAGACAAACCCACCTCCATAGACAACACAAGGAGAAAAAAACTAAGGGTAATGCTGCTCAACGCCAGAAGTCTAAACCTCAAGATGCATGCACTCGAGGCTCTCCTCAGTATGGAGAATATAGATATCTGTGCAGTAACAGAAACCTGGTTCAAGGCTCCTGAGAGCACCCCAGCACTAGCAGGTTATAACTCATACCATGCTTTTCTGCCCCAAAACTCGGACCGAATCACAAAAGGAGGGGAGTATCCATATTCATCAAAGATACCCACACCTCCAGGTTAGTGGCACTGCACAAAGCATCGGAGACCATCCATGTGCAACTAACAGTGGGCAAAACTGCCTTTCAGTTTGTAGCCTGCTACAGATCACCCTCCCAAACTCAGGAACCCCACTCGGCTTTCCTGAGAACACTGGAGAATATGAAGGTCTCTCCAAACACCATAATATTGGGTGACTTCAACTACCCAAACATTGATTGGGAAAACTACTCAAGCCCCAACACCCTCGCCCAATGGTTCCTAGAATTTATAAACTCAAATGCTATGGAACAACTGGTCACCACTCCCACAAGAGGGGACAACATATTGGACCTGGTCATCACCAACATGGGGACTCTATGTTCCACACCAGAGGTAAACCTCTCATTGGTAAGATCAGACCATAAATTAATCTCACTGGACATCCATATCCCATCCCCAACCCCAGCCAAGGAAACCACGGTGAAAAATTTCTCAAAAGCAAACTTCACATTTCTGAAAACCAAGGTGGAATCCTTCAAAGCCCCCGGGCCAGTGGAAAATACTGCCCGAACCGCAGAATCCTTTACAAACGCATTCTATGGACACCTACAGGAATGCATGGATTGTGCTATCCCAAATAAAACCAAGACTCACTCCTCCAAAGGCAGGAGACCTGTCTGGTGGACCCCGGCCATAAATAAGCTATACAACAGAAGGAAGAAGCTACTACATGATAGAGCAAAATCACAAAAAGGGAAGGCATCTCTGATCAGTACTAGCAAGAAACTATGATCCCTCATAAAATCATCTAAGGCCAGCTTCGAAAGAAAAATTGCCCAAGACGCTGAAGATAATCACAAGGCCTTCTTTAGTTATGTCAGGAATCTGGGTGGCAACTCCCAGATATGCTCTGAGTTAGTGCAAAATGACAAAAAATACACTGAACCCACAGACATTGCCAACATCCTGGCAGACAGGTTCAGTGCAAACTCCTCCCCCCCCCAAAAGAGCAAATGTCTATCCCAACAGAATGTAGCCTCCCTGACATCACAGATGCACAGGTGAAAGCTGCCCTCTCCAAAGCAAAAACAGCATCAATGGGACCGGACGGTGTCCCGGGCTGTGTCTTACACGAGCTCCAAGAAGAACTGAACCCTCACATAAAGTCACTGTTCAATCTCAGCCTTACTACAGGATATGTACCCAAAGAATGGCGTACAGCAACAGTGGTCCCGCTCCACAAAGGTTGTGCCACAACGGACCCGGAAACTATCGCCTTATAAACCTGACTAGTCTGGTCTGCAAAGCTATGGAGCGTATCATCATGGAATTCATAAACAAAGACATTGGGAACCTCCAGACACTGGATCCTACCCAATTCGGCTTTGTTAAGGGCAGATCTTGCCTCTTAAACCTAGTTGACTTCTTTGAAACAGTTACCAAGGCCATAGATGAAGGGAAGGTAGTCCACACAGCCTACCTGGACCTCGCAAAAGCCTTTGACACAATACCCCACTCGGGCATCATAAATAAGCTCACCAGCTTAAATATCAACCCCTATGTCACAAGATGGGTTGCAAACTGGCTCAGGGATAGAACTCACATGGTCAGAATTGCAGGTGCCATGTCAGACTCTAAACCAGTTACAAGTGGCATCCCACAAGGCTCAGACCTGGGACCTCTCTTGTTCGGTATATACTTCTCTGAGGTACAGGCTAACATGGGAGGACTATGGCTGACCAAGTTCACAGATGACTGCAAACTGGGAGCCATAATCGACTCTCCAGCTGACACAATCATCCTCCAAAAGGGTGTCACAGAGACGGATACCGGATGCCAGAGCCACGGCCTCAAGCTAAATGCCAAAAAGTGCATAGTCATCCCCTTTGGGAAAAACAAAGTGCCCACAAATTACCACATAGGTGGTAATCCATTAAGTACGGAAGAAGTAATTAGGGATTTGAGGACCCAAGTAGATAGTAATCTCTCCTTTGACGATCACGTTGCCAAAGTGGTTAGAAAGACCTTCTATATAGCCCACCTTATCACGAAAGGGTTCACATTTAGATCAAGAGAGGTCATTGTGCCCCACTACTCATCACTCATCAGGCTCATAATTGAATACAATGCCCCATTTGGGATGTACCTTACCCGACACCTGCAGCAACTGGAGAGACCCCAAAAGAACCTCACCAAGAGGATCAAGGGCCTCAAACAGATGCCCTATGCAGTTCGACTAAAGAAACTCCAGCTCTACTCATTTGCTTACCGCCTACTCAGAGACGATCTATGCCTGAAGTACAAAGCCATGTCTAACCCAGAATTAATGGACATGCTCAACCTCAGGAAATCCAAATCCCTTAGAGCTACACGCTCCAGGGACTTAAACCTCAGCACAGCAATAAATAGGACAAGCTGGAGGGACAGATTCATATCCCAGAGGCTCCCCTCACTCTGGAACAAAATCCCAATTCAAGTTAGGCAGAGCCCCTCACTGACCCTCTTCAAGAGAAATCTTGACGAGTGGATGGGAGATCGTAAGTTTAACCCTGGGATCACTTCTATTTCCCTGCTAGACAGAGGCACAGTAAACTAACCTTAAAAGGGCTATCTTCTGTGACCTACTGTACAGAGGCACAGTTAACTATTCTAAAAGGGAGGCAAAAGCCAAACACACTCTGGCTAGGCTTATAAATGCCCTAGGGCAGATAGCCTAGTATCAACCTATGAACAACTTACCATCACTCATAATATTCTGCATCATCCCTCAAATACTCCCATACTCTGTAACCTTGTTAGCCCTTACAAAAACCTAACCACCCTACGATCTGCCAGTAGGGTATTAATATCTACCCTAAAATCCAACAATAAGTCTGGGGAGTGCTTGTTCACTAACTCTATTGGTAATATATGGAACAAGCTTCCAACTGAACTAACATCCATTTAATCTACACCACTGTTTAAAAAGCAGCTAAGAATCCTCCTAACCTCTCAATGGCTATGCCCTTGATTGAATCCAGACTAACAGTATTCACTGTTTCCAGTACCACCTCTGCTGCCTATTTTACCTACTTACTGTAGCCTTTGTTTCTTACTTCCTATGAATCTACTGAAGAAACTCACTTCCCATGAACCAATGTAAAATAAAAAAAAAAAATGTTTGTGTTTGGAATGTAGTTGTTTTCACAAAAGTTTTTAAGCTATGTTAATTATAATTCTTTTCATTAAGTTTTTTTCTGGAGTTACTAATGTAAATTTGAAAACCTGTTTTGTTCTGTGTGTAATCACTCTATTATGAGTCTATAATGTCTTGGAGCTTTTCTCCCCGGGCCTCGGCTGAAAATGGACATATATCCAGACGGACTTTCCCGGTCAACAAATGTAAAATAAAATAAAAATAAAATAAATAAAAATAATAATTAAGACATGTTATTTATAACCTTTATTCTTTTAATGAGGAATCTCTGTGGCCACTATGCTTGTTGCAAATGCCTGGTCAGGTACATGCTGAAGAGTGCAGTGTGCTCGATTATTGGTCTAATGAGGGCTAAGCATAGTGGGACTATGATCTCCTTAGATCTGGATGCCTTGCCATAACTTATAACTTGCTCCACATAGAAGGATTTTCTCACCACTGTGGACACATGGTGATCAAAGTTCAGGTTACTGTCAACCTGAGTTCTCAAGTCCCTTATCACTGGGTCTGCTCTTAGGAAAGTGTTATTAATGTTGTAATTTGCAGGGGTGGTCACCTTTCCAAAGGGTATAAATATGCATTTTTGCATTGAGTATTAGGCTATGTTTCTGGCGGAATCAGTCATTGCACCCAACTTGCAGTCATCTGCAGATCTGGTCACCCAAAGACTCTCTATATTTGCTATGACTTCAGAGAAGTGTATTCAAAACAGGAGAGGTACAAGTGCTGAGTACTCTGGAACACCACTACTAACAGGCCTGTTGATGGAGGTGGATACCCCCACCCTAACTTCATGTATCCTGTCCATGAGCCATTTCACTATCCATCGGGTTACATTCAGATGTATGTCTAAATTTTTGAGTTTGTCTGTAATACCTAAGTGATGCAGTGTGTTGAATGCCTTTACCAGGTCGAGGTAGGCAGTATGCAGTTTTTTGCCCATCATCCGTGGCTCAAGTGGCCTTCTCAAAGTAGTCCACTGGGTTTAGTAGGTGTGACCTACCATTGACAAAACCAAACTGGCATGGGTCCAGTGTTTGAAGATTCCATATGTATTTATTAGATCCATGATAACTTTTTCCATGCCTTTGTATATAAGACTAGTCCAGCTTATTGGGTCTGCAGTTCCCTGGGTCTGTTGATGGGCCACCTTTATGTAGCGAGATGACTGTTGCAATCCTTTATTCCCTAGAGACAAAACCTGTCTGAAGCCTGTGGCTGAACAGACATTCTAGTGGGCCTGAGGGGTCATTTTTCAAACTATATAGGAGGCATACCTGGAAATTATCAGAGCTCATTGCTGTATTGTTTTTAACTATGAAGAGCTCAGTGAGGACCCATTCTTTAGTAACAGTGGGGGGATAAGTTGTAGAGGGTATTTCTTGGGGAGTAACTAGTCATCTTCGAGTCATATGGACTCTGTCTTCTCCTTGTACCTTTTTGCTGTTGTGTAACACTTTTGAGTAAAGTTACTGTTGTCTACTCTTTTATCTTGGAATTTAGTAACTACTTTAGCCAATTAAATGTTTCTGTCAAGGCTTTTCTCAGTGCACTATAAGGTTGAAAGGCAGGGCTTCAATTATAACTGAAATGTCATGACATTACAAGAAATTAATAGCATTTATTGCATGCATATTCATTCCTATACACTAGACAGTCTTGTTTCAAATTAGAACTAGCGAGTACAACTTTATACATACAAAAATAAGTAAACAAACACACATATTCCATGTGAAATTGTAGTTTCATTTATTTTACAAAATAAACAAGCAAATAGACACTCTGGTTTCATGTGAAGTCATAGTTTTATTTATTTGACTGTTACATAACTATAATATGTATGTATATATAGACATTTTGATTTGATGTAACAGGTTTGCAGAGAAACAGTGTAAATTGCAAGTAAAAGCAAGTGTGACATTTTGTTGCAAAGAGACAATTTTGCTGATGAATCACGACAATGCAAAAGACATCTATAATACACACTCATTACTTTAAAGAACACTACTTGCACATAAAGCTAAAAAAAATAAATAAATAAAAATGGAGAGACCCTTCTATACTTAACATAGCCACACTATTAAACAGCTTATTTATATTTATACATTTTACATATGTGCATACATACAAATATTTCAGGCGTGAGCAATAATGCCCTCCTTGCCTGCAAAGCTGTAGTCATAGTTTGACCTCATTTACATTTCTTATATCTTTTCAACTGTCATCTTGCTTGAATTCCACTTATGCACTTTGCCAAGCTGTTTGACATTCTTTCAGAAAGTAGCATACTTCTTTATTCTATTTCCAATTTTCTGTTTGTGTCTTGCTCCATGGAGCTCAAGTTGTGACTGAAAAGGGTCTGCCAGCCACCCACTTACATGGTTATCAAGCTGAAATTAATAAGTAAATAAACAAATAAACAAAACAGTTGAATAAAGGAATAAGGGGAATACATTAAATGATTTCAAACAGTGTAATTCATGGTACCTTGGAGAGTAGAGCATACATCTATTTGTTTTCATTACTTACTAAAATAAACAATTATTTTATTTATTTATTTTACATTGGTTGACTGGGCTAGTCTAACTGGATATATGTCAATTTTCAGTAGAGGCCCGAGGAGAAAAGCTCCACTAAAATTCTAAAGAAAATACAGTCATGTTTTAATACATTACTAAATACATAATCAAAGTTGTTACAGATGGACTCATTTAGAGTCAATTCAGCAGTGAAAAGCTGCACTACATAAATTTAAAGAAAAATGCAGTAATATTTTTATACATTACTAAAAAAGTACATATATAATCAACTTGTTACAAATGTGCTCATTTAGAGTTATTTCAGCCTTGAAACACAACAAAAAAGTTTGACAAATGATATAAATTAGTGGGCATTCAGCAGAAATGTTTGTTTTTCAGGTACCTTATGTGTATAGTCAGTACTCTTACAGGACATAAAACACAGTAGGGGTATATTCAGAAAGGAAAAATAGCCCAGTGTGTAAAGCTAAACTATACAGTGAGTGTTGACAAGCAAGGCATATGCAATTCAGAGGTATCTGTAGCACAGTCATGGTAGTATGAAAACTGGTGTGGTCTGTAGTATATACTAATGACCATATAATGACATTCAAATGAGAAGGATTATAGCAATGCATTCATCAAGAAACTGATGTTTTTGTCTGCATATATATTCTATATGCAACATACACATTTGTGAGATACTTGGTAATTATATATTAGGTTGATAAGTTCATAGGTATGTACTACTCATGCAGTTTAAAAGACCATTGATAAGCATAGCCATCTAAGCCTGAGCACTGTTGAATGAGCTAAACTCCATGGTCAAGAAGCACCATGCTATATAACCCAAAGAGGATTTATGATTTCCATGCTATTCATTGAGAATATTACTGATTACAGATGATGTGTAGTATTGCTTGACATGCATAGGAAGTTTATTCAGTAATTACAGGATTGCTTGGGATAGAAATCTGTTGTGTCAGCCATGTTCTATTTCTGTGCCTATAAAAGATAACAGTTTTTTGTTATTGTTGCATAGCTGTAAGAGGTCAAGCAGGGTGGAATGGACCATGTACCCTACTGATGGACAGCACTCTGTCTGCTGAAGAATGGCATACAGAACAAGAACTGCACATATCAAAAATGGCATTTGAACCCTTGATATAAGTATTACCATGAATAGTAGGCAACAGTAAGGCATGTGGAAGGGTGTACAGCTCAACAAACCATGTGGCCTCAGTGTAAATATCGTAATCAGGCCTTTAACACAAATTTTGCATGTTATATCTCAGGTACCACAATACATCACAGGTAATGTGAGCATGTTCCAGAAGGTAATATATAAGGCAGGTGTTTCCATTCACATGGAAGAGCACCAGCAAGGTACCAGGCAATCAAACATGCAGAAAGCTCCAGTCAACAAAAGGTGTTGTTGGAAGGTGCAATGTGTGTCTTACAGGTAACACACAGGGTCTGCAAATAAGCGATAATGTTAAGCAAGTTAGAATAGTTTATTTTTCAGCTATCTTTCATAAGCGTTGGACTTCATCTTCCTAATTTCTTGATGCTCTCCCATGATGTCCTTGCCCACTGCACATGAGAAGTTGCCACTATGTTAAATGAGCAAGGAATCTAACTGAGCGTGGGGTATATGTTTGGGATCCAAGCTTCATCACTCCACTGTTTTCTTCAATACAGCCCTCACCTTTGCTGGGTAAACATGGTACCCTACTCATGGCAGAAAACTGTTCCTTAAGTGCCAGTCTATGATGGCACTGTGTGAGTGGGCTTCTGGGTTGTTTGTTAGTGTTGTAGGCATTACCTTCTGTGGCCTGTGAGGCTGGAGCCAGCCAGTAGTTCTTCATCTACTGATCAGTCATATGTTGCTGCAATTTATCCTTAGACTATTCTTATTTTAACCATATAAATGTTCCACATAGGGCTGATAAACAACAGGTTATGAAAAACAATCTGTTGCATTACTGATGACATATATTTTGGAGTTTATCCCATAAGGTTTGCACTGCCTCCCCATGGCTTTGTGCAGCCAGCGGATAGTTGCCAGGTGTAATGCTGCCTTCAAGGTATTTATTATCTGTTATTCTCATATGTCCATTGATACTGTGAATGAATTTGTACTCACACTGGTACTGGTGCTGTGTCCAGTGCCACTCTATTGAATTGAGCCCACTGTGAAAGCAATATAGTGTAAAATGTCCAATTATTCTTCACCTCACCCTTTTTGCTGATTGCTTCCAGTCTGAACTATACATATGTTGTCCAATTTTGAAGTGGGAGAACCTTGTTTGCCTGCTGTTTGTATATCCAGGAAAAACTTTAACTCTGTAATTGAAAATTAATGTCTGCATGTAATTACTCTTGGCCACCTGCTGCTGAGCTTTTCCTCCTAAGTACCTCTCTCCACCAAATTCTTAGGGATATGGCAACAGTTATCCTGAAAAAAAAATGCAGTGCAGTCTGAGAGCATGCCAACACAC